>NC_092061.1:21327500-21649166 GCF_039877785.1 Chaetodon trifascialis | reverse complement strand
GTGAACAACAAAAACAAAACAATGACAAAACATAAATGACAAGTTCTTTACTGTCATGAATGACTATTGCAATTACTGAAAGCCCAATTTAAGCATTGTCGCTGGCTATTATTTGTTCTGGGGCTGCAACAATAACCCTGAAATAAATAGATTATTGCTGTCAGGTAATTGGTGATTGTGTTATGTATTGTGTCCACCCTTATCCCCCAACACACAAATATCTTAAATAGGAGGGTTAAGGTTAAAATCTGACCAATCCAAATTAAGCTCTAACACTAATTGGCCTCTGTACATAACACATGTGCATCCAGCAACATTAATTATAGCTGCCTGTCCATAAATTAGTAGTGTCACTTTCTAATAAAGCCTTTCCCTTTTCTCTTTCATTACACTTATAACAGGCCTGACGTTGTGTGGAGCTTGCAATTCCTTGTCAGGCAATCAGAGTTTATTAGAGCCCTTTTTTATGTCCAAATAGTCTTCAGAAACCTGACAGCCATTACACAGGAAAGCTCTGCTAAATTCTTTGCTGCTATTAGTGGTTGTAATTATAGAAATGATCTCAAACTGACTCACAGAGAGTTTTTGCTGCACAAAGGGATGGAGGTTGGTCACAAACCTCCAGTGGGTCCAACTGTGGAGCTTGTGCATTTGATGTTACAGCTGCAAAAGTAAATCAACAGAGTCCGTCCCTCAGTTTCATCCTTTTGTTCTTTATCACACAAACTTGTTCCATTCTCATAAAAACTACGCTTCACACACACTTTTATATCAGTTATTATCACCATAATTATTCTTTATTTCATCCATATCTGACGGAATAGTTTGACATTTTCTTTTTCTGTTAGATGAGAAGACTGATCAGACTCAATCCTGTGCGTTAAGTACAGAGATGTAATGAAGCGGTGGAACATGAACCAAAATAAGTTTGTTAATTTACAGGTCTGCACTGCGACTGGTGCACTCAACATTGATTACATGTATTTCTTATGAAAAGGATTTGAATAGAGCTGCAGCATGTTGGTCAGGACTTGTAATACTCATACCATAATCCTATAATGTTCCATAGGCACTGGAGTATGCCTGCCTGTGCACGCTGTCATGGCGTCAAATATGGGATATTGTGTGTTATTTAATGTTTTCCTCCAAAAAAGTTAACATTGGGCTTTTGGTCTTAGTCAAATCAAAAAGCCACAGGTGGGAGGAAAGCGCAAAGCTATCATCATGTGTTTGGAGTTGATGGGCACATGGCAGAGAAAGGGTTAAGAGTCACATGGTAGCGGGTGGTATTATCAGCCTTGGGCTGTAAAAAAAAAAGTGTAGAAAAAAAAAACCTAAGGAGAACAAAGAAATCAGAGTCTATTTAAAGAGAAGTCGCCCCGGACTCTGCAGCCGTGTGACTCCCGGCTTTGCGCACCGCACACAGCTGCGCCAAACCCAGCCTGCCTGTGCACCACCACGGCTCCTGACGCCTGTGAGGATGCGGACTTCTCTGATCGTGTGCTGCTGCTGCGTCTTTGCGTTGCAATGCTTCCCGAGCACGCTTTGTCTTCCAGTGCGGGGATCCAGCAGGTACAAAGTGGCACCGGTGAGTTAGAGGACGCTTGTTTTTCCATCTTTTTCGGCTACTTGTTGCAAAGTCGAAGCAGAAACTGAGAGGAAACTTTCTCCTGCAGACGCTTGCAGAATGTTTTGATACTGAATGAATCGACTTTGGTTTTCATGTCGCACGCATGAGAAACGATTTCTTTTGCATTTTAAAGGAGTCTGCAGTGTGGACTTTCTTCAGTCCCTCTCCTGATTCCCCCACGCCCTTAACACACACTTACACATGCACACACACTTATGCAATAGTTTGTAGCTCTTGTCTCGTGCAGACTTTGGAGGGAAGCGAGTCACTTTGCTGCGGAATAAACCGCATCCACCTTATTGCATGAAGAATTAAGTTAAGGTTTAAGTAAATCTTCACTCTTCTGCATCTACAAGTGCAACCGTACACCTTCACACGCGCGCGCAGGCGCGCCATTTCCTCGGAATCATCAGTACCAATGATACTTATGTTGTAATTATGAAAATGGCTATTTTACGCGCGCGCAGGAGCTGACCTGTCACTGTAATTAGCCCGGGAGCTGCTCGTACTTTGAAAAAAATTACTATCATCACTATTTAGTTTTGTCTGCTCAGCAGCACTGAAGCAGTCATGACTTTGCAGCCAGAACCTGACGTCTTCTCCTCTCCATGCATGCAGGATGACAGCAGAGTGTTTTGGTTTTGCCTCAGTGCAGCCAGGTCTGATCTCTGACAAGGAGAGAGAAAAAAATTAAGGTTGCTGAGTTCCTCCGTCTGCAGGGCAGGAAGCAGTAATAACAGGTCTTAACGGCATTTTGTCAACAACACCATAAAGAGGGGGTCCTCCATATGGACCCGTCATGACGGCGTCAGTGGCAGGCGTTACACTTGTACAAATACTGTCACAGTCAGGGGTTTTGGTGGCTTTTCTGCCTTATTTTCATTCATCTGTTAGCCTGACTTTGGTTTACTGCTGTGGCCACATGCTGCAACTCATTATTGTTTAATATTTTTCATTCTAATGTTTCTTCTTTGTGTGTTCTAGTGTTGTAATTTGGGATGCCATCATATTGACTGCAGCCTGAAGTGTTTCCCTTGTTTAGACCCTCTCTTCTTCTGAATCATATTATTACATCGTTTTTGTAACCTTTATTTACACAAAGTTGGCTGGTTTAGCATGCATGCCTTTTCCTGTTGTCCTGGAATGTCCTGTTTGTAGGTACACAGACAAAGAAAGAATTTATCCAAACAAACAGCTCAGATAAGCAATTACAGGGAAGAATGGAGTAAATACAGAGAATAGTCTTGGATTTCGAGAGAAGCGTTTAAGTGTTTTATTTTTAGGGAGATTGATGTGTACAGTAAATAATGTTTGGTATGTTGCTGATGCATCAGCCAATCACAGTGAGTGCAGTTTGGAGCAAAGCTGATAGATATAAGATTTTCTCGCAAGCTTTACAGAGAAATGAATGTTGGTACATCTGTCAGTCCAGGAAGAATCCCCAGTCTTAGAGAAGTGCAGTGGTGACTGTTGTTCTTATCCCCAGTAAAGAACTTTAAAATTGATCAAACAACATGAAATAATGGTGCCACGCAACATCACGGCAAAAAGGCGAGTGTGTCCAAATTTTTCCGGCATCTCTCGCAGAGTTTAATAACCGATGTGTTCTATGATATATAGTCTAATTTATCCAAATAATAGATCGATAGAGGTAGAATCATGGAGTCAAGCGCAGTAATATATTGCCATTACATTGCATAAAAAGGAAATAAAAGGAAAAAGGAGTAATCTCGTAACAATGGTCTCCAGCAAAATCACAAGAAAAGTGGCTGTTTCCAGTTTTGAACACTTTTTGTGCTCTTAAGATGCCAGATCTTAACCTTTTAAAACAGTGAAAAGTTTGCATGTAAAGACATACAGACCCTGCAAGAAAACATACCTGACCAACCAGTGCCACATACAAGTGTAAACATGGAGAAGAGAAAGAATGATGTTGTTTGTGCTACAGGTGGCCCCTCCTTTCTGATTAACTCTGTAAGCAACGCAAGTCAGGAAAAACGCTGATTGGGCACGATCAGTTCTTTCAGCCAAGGCAAGAATTTATGACCGTGTTATAATCCACAGGGTCCCAACCTGTGACTCCCAAGATAAATTTGAGGGGTCATGAGATGATTAACAGGAGAGAAAGAGAAAAAAACATAATGTCTGCTGCACACAGTTATTTTTTCAGACTGTCCTCTAACCTTTGTGTTTGTCTTGTAAATAACTGGATGGTTTTTCTTCTTCAGGACTAAAAATTGTTTCAATAAAATGAGCTCAGTGGTCAAAAACATCAAGATTGATCTTGTCATGTCGATCAGTCAACATGCTTTGAGATTTTGAGCTTCCTTTGTGTTGATTCATTAATATCCTAACTGTGTTGTTTTTCCATCTTGATTCACAGTAATCTGAGGTCAGGACATTGTGGTGTTAAGACATGTCTTTGTCAAGTGTGATTTTCTGTAGAGTTGAAAGCCAGGTTGGCTGTCCTTGCAGCACATTATCACAACTATGCTGCACCTGTGGTGACAACTATGTTTTGTCTGCTGGTCATTTCACTGCAAAGCCTAATCTGTAGTCTTGTCAATTTGTTACCCCATTGTTGACAAAGGAGTGAGTGATTGCACAGGCCTGGACAGGCCTCGGGGTCTGTGGCATTCAGGGCAGCAGGATTCACAAAGTGCCTGTTTTCTCTCTGGAGTGAAGAGGAGGGGCTAACAGCTAACTGTTTGGATATTGCTTTTGTCAATACAACCTGAGTTCTTGGGTTTTCCTTTCTGTTATGTCCCATCATGTAGATGTCTTCAGGCAAAATGATTGGTCGGGAAACCGTGAGAGCGAAGGTGACATCAGAGCCATCCTCAGTTCCCATCGAATAGATCTAGGTCACAGCTGCGCCGGGCTGTGAGTGGCCAATGAGACACAACAGGGGGAGGGGGGGATGCAGTTAAAAGGCACATGCACCCCTCCTTCATAAAGTTAATCAGATGCTTTTGTTTGTTAGCGAGTAGCGCACTCAGCTCAGCCTCATTCTGAATCCCTCACTGACAAGGCGGAGGGAAGAGGGAGGGGAGGCAGCTCAGGTGATTCTGAATGATGCCTGTCAGGGCTGGGTGAGTTTGGCAGGATGGTGTTGGTACTTGAACTCATTAACGTTCACATCACTGAGTTTCTGGATGGCACAGAGCTCCAGATTGCTGAGAAATTGCACAGGGTGCATCTCCATCTCTTGATCCACAAAAGGATGGGAAGTGGAGAAGTTAGCCGCTACAAAATCCAGTTTTCATCATTGTCCATGGGAAAGAATGGAGAGGTGCCAAGAGAGCCGAAATCCACCTTCACTGCAAATCAGACAACTGGCAGAGTTGATGGTAGATCTGATCAAGAATGGTGATCTCATCTTCCAATATACCAACCCTTAGGCTTAAATTACAATGGTAATGGTAACATATTGATACTTGGTAAGATGAAGTCTTCATCAAAGTCAATAGGAGTCATCCTCTGGGACAGTGAATGTCCGACAGTTGTTGAGAGATTTCAGCTTGGATCAAAGTGGTGGCCGACAGACCAGCAGAGCCATCCCTCGAGCTACGCCGCTAGCACGGCTAACAAGTGTTTATGTATCAGTGATAGACTTCTAAATGCCAGGTGTTGCTCCAGATGGGACTTGAATGTGGAACTGCAGTCAATACAGTGGTTTTAAAGTCACCCCACTTTCCCTCAAAAGAGAAATCTGGACTGGACTGGACTGAATGTGAAGCCGAGCAACTGTGATGTCCTGACTTCAAATCTGATGGGACTTTTTATTTCATATGAATCTTCTCATCTCCACCTACCTCTGCTAATAATGAAGAAAAGCAAGCAAAACAGCAAAGACTAGAAGACTTGAATAAAAGAATAAAGACAGCGTGATTTGCCTGGTAACTATTACTCTCCTGGGGACGTGCTCTCATTAATAATCACAATCAACAATGAAATCATCAGTAAGTCGCCCAGACGGGCAGAAGATCTGCAGGTCTGACGTCTCAGCGGAAGAGTTTTATTTGTGCCAGCAAAGATAAGAGACTTAAGCAGATGCCCAGATGGTTCATATCGCCTTCCACTGCCGGGTGTTTCTGATTTTCAGATGATATATAGGATTAGGAGAGTAAGAGGGATGATAACGAGGTATTTGTTGATGAAAAATCATACCCCCCCTCCCCTTATCTGTTACTATAAATCCTCTCGCTGCAAGCAATCCTTTGTCCCTGTTTTTTCAATGAGAGCACACCCTTCAAATTGAAACCTTATCTGTCTCCTCATGTAAACACTCACTTATGACTTACTTCCTATCATCCGGATTCACTGTTATTAGGTTTAGACAGTTTCTTTTGGACAGTTAGATAACATGTTGATGAAAGAGCTTCTGACTTTAGCGGAGCTCCTTGTTTTTCTGCTACAGGACAGATTTCTGTCACCTTTAGCTCCTCTCAATCAATCACTGAACCAGTATAATTTTTACTTTAAATGTAAATGCATCCTTAGATCTTCTTTTACATCATCAATCTGTGATGATCTGTGAATTTCAGATGATTGGGAATTCTTTGATCCACTTTTGCCATTTCCTTTTCCATCAACCCACTTTGTCTCAACCTTTCTTTTCCACTTCTGCTGCAGTTACACATTTCCTACGGCCCTTATTCAAAACACATGCTGCGTGGATGCAATGCATTGTGGTGCGTTGATGCTAATTCCAGTGTACAAATTGGTCTCTTGGCCTTTTTGTTGGTTGTTCCACTCAGATTTTTTTATGGAACGAATATGCTTTTGCATTGCTGAAACATTTTCTGAATGAATCATGCAATGTTTTACTCTTGTGTTGCTAATCTTTAACCAGAATTTTTCACAGCGCCAAGTCTCCAATACTCAGGAGGATATGCTGATTGAAAGTCATTTGGCTCTAAACTTTTATGTATGTATCCCTAATAGACCAAAAACTAAGCCGTTCTGATTTCCGTACCCTATCTGTGGCTCTCAGATCCAAGTCCATTTGTTCTGACTGAAGAAATGGATGAAATATATTGTTTAATTTTTTAAACGGCTCAGTAATTTCCTAAAACAACTGGAAACAGACAAACAAACAAAAAGGAGGAAGGTGGAAACTCTTTCCTTTGATTCATTCAAAATAAACTACAGGGATTATTGTACTTTCACATGAAAAGATGTGAGGACTGACAGAAGGAAGGAAGGACGGACAGAATGTAAAAAACCCTGAAATGTATCCCCTCAAATGTAACAGAGGGAAAGTAGAAAGTGAAGTACCAGAAATACTTTCATTTGCTTAACTACTACATTTTTTGAGTGTGGTACTTGAGTCGATGCACCTAATTGCTTTCCACCTTTGCTTTTAAGGTACTAAATTAAAGGTCTCTCTCCTGAAGTGGTGTGGTTCAAAGAGGACTTGCAGGTGGACTCAGTCAAAGGGTTCTCAGTCAAAGCAGCAGGGACTGCTTTCTGGCTCCCTGCAGGTTCTTGGTCATGTCAAACACAGCGTGACCTGTTGGGGGTGATGGTGGTGGGTTTGTTGTTAAGACTCTTCAGACGCACCGTGTACAGGCATGTCTCTCTGTGCTCTCTAAATTCCACTGTCAGCTCCCCTGCACCGCAGATTTTGTCATCACTGTAACAGAAGCTAGATATGTCCATACTTGTAATGGACGGACCGCTCCCCCTCCACCGCCACCACCACAAGCTGCTTTACATGTTCCCAGCATGAAGACGCATCCATGACGCCTTCAGGCTCTCTGGGAGTTTTGTGTCTGATCATCCGCTTCTTGCACAATCAGCAGAAAGTGACAGGCTAATTGTCCCAAGGGTAATTCTTTCTTTCTCAAACGTCGTCACAACAGGACTTCCTTTGTCTGCTCTGAAATTACACGTGAACACGAGAGCAAGGCTACAAAACTTCTGTCTCAATGGCTGAGTCACTGATATTGGATCACCTGAAAAGCACCGAGGTTGCAAAACAAACCCTTGAGCTTCCCCATTTAAACCCCTTGAGAACCAGTTAGAGTTATTGACAGTGCAATAACTACATTTCCCCTCAAAGCTTACCCAGATGGACAGAGGGGTTTCTACATATCACTGTCCTATATGCATACATGCAGTCGAGTTAATGCTCTTGTTTGGGTTTGACCTTGAACTTTGATGTGAAACCTGTCGGGAATCAGGCACATTTAGGGTTTTAGTAGACTGTGGGGTCAGACAGGTCAAACAATCCATTTGACATACAGGCAGGGGGTGGGGGTTTAAAGTCCTTTAACCGCACGTTTTAGGTTTTTTCATCTCCCTCTTTGAAATGACAGAGGCGGCTCCCTGTGCACCCACCACTTAGAATTAGCCAAAGTTTTACGAGCCTGAAAGCCGACACTCCCTTCACCTCACCTCACTGATTGGGATCAGGCAGCGGGCAGCTTCAGTCTAAACTGTCTCGTTTTGGGGGACAGAGGTCGGCTTGTGACCAGGTGATTTCCAGTTCAAATCCCAGTTCCTAACAAAGGCCACAGAGGCAGTGGAACACAAGGCGTAGCTGTGGGCAGGACACTGTCCTCACCAGCAAAACAACCCTGAGAATGACTAAGGCCACATTACTAGCCAGGTAAAGCTGGTAACTGCCCCAAGAGCGCAGACCCAGAGGGGCCACAAATCTGTAGGGAATTTTCACCACTAAAATTGTGGCCATGTCTTTTGGGATCCGGTGTGAAAATGTGGTTTTAAGAGATTTATTAATCTAGTTTATATTGTGGTCACATGATATGCACATTGCTAACAAAGTCATGATTAAATTACTAGATAAGAGTACTGGTTACACTGGACTTAATGGTAACTTGGAGGCAACATTGCACTGAGGGCAGCAGGAGAAATGGCCTCTTGCCCACCTAATAGGTCAATCCAGACAGGGCAAGGGCCTGTTGTTGCTGTGTGAATAATAACTTGTTTGTCAGGAGAAAAGGAAGAAGTAAACACACAATATTGACAATATTGCAGAGTTCACGTCATGTTTCCTAAAGTTAGAGCAGTCTTTTTTTAATTTGTGACCATAATTGTAGCCTGAAGGGCACCTTATGGAGTTCTTTTTAAACAGTTAGATTTACATCCAGTGCTTTCCGCAAAACATGTTATGTGTATCTTGGAGGTCTAACAAACAGATTTAATGCATTCCCCCCTCATACATTTTGTATTTTATTGTTTGATATTTTGAAATCACCACTGTTTACATCAGTGCTAGCTGGCAGTCTTCTTCTCTCTTCACTTGGCTGCTGCGTTACTACGTTTTTTTGGCACCACATACTGTCAACAGAGGAAAGCATGCAACCTTCAACAGGGATTCATATTCACTTGTGCATGCGTGCATGAGATACAAATAAAACAGGGGCCCACTCATCAAAACAGGGCTTCATGGCACCACCAGTTGAAAAAAACACCGCAGCTATCCTCAACTGAGTAGTTTTTAAGGCTAAACTTACCCAAACTTTAACCACACAGAGGGCAGATGACAAAAAACTGCTGTGGAAGGCATTGACAAACAACATGTTTTATCGTTAAGTTTAGGGGATTTCCAGACATGTCAAAGGCTAAAAAAAAAGTCACGGTTGCATTTAAGAATATCAGAATAAGCCTTAAAAACCCACTATGTGTATTTAATCTGTGATTGTATAATGTAAACTCCTCCTGAGGTCATTAAAATCCCCAAATTCCTATAAGTGATAGTGAGGACATGACCCTGCTGTCCTCAGTGGTGGCTACGGGCTTGTGTAGGCGCACTCAGCATTCTCCAGAGTAAATAAATGTAAAAAAGTCAAACAAATGGCGACTGAATTCCATGCTAGTTTTGTTTTCCAGCAGTTTCATGCAGCCTTTACATTGATATGTTTCAGGCCTGCGTTACACTTTGATAAGGCTTTTGTTGTTTATCTGAGGTTTTTGTTGTCAGTCTCTTCTGCAGGAGGGCAGATAAGAGTGCAGAGAGACAAGCCTCAGATCAGACTCATGTAACAAAACCTCCAGAAAAAGTGTGGAACGAAGCTGAAAAACAAGCAGTTTTCAGTTTGGGAGCCACATCTCTTTTAGCTCATTTATAACAACACTAACGCCTATAGGATGTGGACAAAAACCTCCCCCCTACTGTGATACTTTGTGCAACAAAATAAGCATCTAAAATCTCCTTTAAACAAAGTGAAGCACAGGAGGTGGAGGGGTGGGGGGGCTCAGGGAGGTGTGTACTGTTTGTTCTGTGATCCAGACCCATCAGTCACTGTGTTTCTGCAGTCTGGAGCACATTCCACAAATCCTGCTGGGTTTTGTTCCCCTTAACCTACAACGACATGGTTTCAGTCCTGCAGAGCTGAGTGAGGCAGGCTCGCTTTAACACAACAAAAGCATGGTTGTGACTTCACCCAGACAAACTGCATGCATTAAATTATTTTACTTTTACTATTTCATATATAAAGTGTCTAGTGTGAATTAGGCTTTTGATGTAGGATTTGGAAGGTTGATGTAAAATAAAAATGCTTACAGTTGGTATTTAGTACTGATATATAATACTTTGTTTCCTCCTGGGCAGTCTTCTTGTCAGTACAGAAAGCCTCTGTAACATTAAATCCATCATGCATTGGATTGAGGATGCATTTTTGCCTTGTAATTCAAATTTTAGTGTGTTTTATGTTCATGCTGACGTATTATAAATGAGTTATAAGCATGAGGTTACGTGACGTTGTAGAAGATGTCTTTTCTATTGATTTGAGTGTACGATCTTTTGGCCTGAAATGCAGTGATACTGGATCTTTTACCAGGAAACACTGTAGGTAACAAAGCATGAGAAGCATAGTGGGATTAAGTATCTTAGTGGCAAGTTTGTGTGGTGTGTTGTCTGACCACATTGGAAATTAAAAGCACAATTTTCTCTCCTGGAAGACATTCATGGTGTTGCACTTGGTTGTTTGCAAGAAAAGTGGCAGAAATAGTTGCACAAAGAATGTAAAAGTGCTGAGAGACCATGCAAAATACCATTGCAGGTTAAAGGTCAGCAGTGCGGCAAGCAGAGACAGCAGAGATTACAGCTAAAAAGGTGGAAAGGTGACATTAAAAGGGGGTGTGCATTAAATTTGTAGTTAGGATCTGCGTCACATAGAAATATAGTTGAAATGCTGATAAAACGACGGTTGTACGACTTTCACTTTTTGAGAAAATGAAGTGTGGTTGTAGGTTGAGTTGAGATACCTGCAGGTCACTGAATGAAGGATTATGTAAGAGAGGAGCTCATAGGATATGATGATGGAGTTAATTAGTTTAATCTCAACACAATATATTGATAGCGTCTTTTCCCACAGGTTTTTCTGAGCAGCAGAGGAAAAGGAAATGCACATAATTGTGTTGATAGGAGGAGAACACCCAAAAGTTCCCTGTAAGCGCAGCACGACAGATGTGGTTCGGTTTAGAGGCGGAGTACTGAGTCAGATGAGGAGGTGCGGACGGGATGGCTCTCCTCTGTAATTTGCTCTGTGGAAATGAGCAGAGCCATTTCCTCTGGATCTGGGGGGGTGGAGGGGTATTAAGGATAATGGAACACCCTGGGACTGACTGTCTCTTAAACTGGGGCAAACTACGTGGCTCAGTGACCTGATTATGAGTGTGTGCTGTCATTAACCTCACAGCTCAGAGTGGATTCAAAGTTATGCTGATTCATATCCAGCCAGCCCTGAGAGACGCGCCGTTCTCTTGGTTTCCTCCATCTTTTCCTGTCTTTTTACTTCTCATTTTCTTCTTACCCATTCACCTCTTTTTCTTATTCTCTTTCTAATTTTTCTCTTTCATCATGCCTTTATTCTGACTCGCATTTGTCGTTTCACTCATTCAGTTTTTGGGCTTTTTCCTCTTTTCTGATTATTCATCTCTTCATTCCTTTCTTCTTTACCTCCTCAACAACCTCACAGCAGCATTTATGTGAATTTGCTAAATTTTGAGGTGAAATCAGTTAATTTCAACAGGACTGGTGCTCAGTGGATTTGCTCACGGGCAAAATGTTTGCACTGAGTTCAACTTTGGTAAATTTTTATATGCATGCACCATTCAGCTACAGAAAACATTTTGACCTCTGGGGGAAAGAAGAGCCAGACAGTCCAAGATGGAGAAGGCTAATGCAGTTTTGCTCTGGAGCACACATGAGCTGCTGCTCGTGGTTTCCAGACAGTTATGAGACACGAGTGAATGGTACATATACCTGTTTAGCTCAAAGAGCTTTTTTCCATTCTGCAACAACTGTTTATTACAATAAATGATCCACTTCTGAGAGCAGAACATCAGGGGGAGTGAACGGTCCAGTTCAGAGAAAATACAAAGAGCAGAGCTGTTGTGAGTGATTAGTGCTAGCATGTTTCTGGCTGGTTAGGAGCAACAGTGGTTCACAAATCATGCGAGTAAAGCTCCCTCTCCAAGTCTCGTAAACGTGACCGCCTTTTATTCCTGTGTCCCCTATTTTTTTAAAATGTTGCTTTTTTTTTCCCTCCATGTCTCCCCCTTGGCTTTCATTTTCATCCTCCCCTGAAACATAAATGACTTTGTTTATTTCATTCACATTAATACTATACCAAAGACAACTAGATGACACAGTTTGACAATTTTTGAGCTGTTTACCTATGTGTTATATGTCAAAAGCCAACCTGCACTTACTCCTTTGTTCCAGGTCTCTGAAAAGTTCCCCGACCTGAAGAAGAGGGGAAAGGTTCCTCACAGTCAGGATTTAGTGAAGGAGACGAGTTTGCCGGCCAACACCTCTAACACGTGGAACCGACCTCGCTGTGGCGTTCCGGACTACCCTGCCCAGAAGGAGGTGCATTATCGGGGGCGACACCGCCAGAGACGCTTTGTCCTGTCTGGAGGACGTTTGGAGAGGACGGACCTCACCTACAGGTACAAATCTGCAGAGCTGCATGTCAACATGCTCAGTTCAGATCAGTAAACACATTTTTATGTTTTATTTCATTTTATGATGTGCCCCAATTCCTATTGTAATTACAGTCTTCTTCAATACAGCGAAGACACATTATGCCACAGAGTGGTGCACAGGTCTGTATAAATGGTTGTTATGTGAATCAGCACCAGAACAATCGAGTGAGCAACCTTGAGTGGAGATTTGTACTGTCAGCCGCTGTTGTCCAGGTCACGAGAAGTCCTAAAAGTGCTCAGAATAAGTAGAAGTTTTTAAGATGCACAGGTACATGACAACCATGTAAACTTCATATGCTAGAAAACTGTGTTTGGTCAAAAGCTCCAGAACAAGCGTGTAAGTCACATATGTCAAACCTATTCCACAAAGGGCCGAGTGGCTGAAGGTCTTCTTTCCAACCAAGCAGCAGCACACCAGACTTGACTCATTTCATCAGCTGATCTCAGTCTTCAGACAGCTGATTGGTCAGACTGCGTGCCCTTGATTGGTTGGAGGACAAACCTGCAGCCACACGGCCCTTTGTGGAGGTTTGACATGCCTGGTGTAAGTGGACCTTAAAGCACAGCTTAAAGACTGGCCTGTTTTTGTTCACTGCCACTGCTCTCATAGCGACATCATTTGCTGCAGCAGGCAGCTCTAAAAAGCTATAAAAACCCACTGTGCAGCAAACAGCAGAGAGACACAGTTAGAGACTAGCTGGTGAGACTTCAGGAGTTGGCAGAGACTAAAATCAGAGCTAAAAGAAAGTGGATTTGGACTGAACACAAACACGTCTCCAAATCAATGGTAATGCTCTCCATAAGTAAGTTGATGCTGACATGTCAGTGCTGTTGTGTTCACAGCAGGTTTGAAGAATATATTTGCTTTTATGAGACAGCATGTCACTAAAGTTCAGCAGAGAAAATGCAGGCTGGATCGGCTGGATTTTAGAAACACTGAATGATGAACTGAAGGAAGAAAACGTAAAATGGGAAGGCCTATTATAGTACTTAGAAAATTAAGTCTTGAAATTATATTCTGAAAACCGGGTGCTGGTTTTCTTTCATCTAAGGCCTTGGCACCATCCAGTGTCTGGCAGTCCTTTGCTGGCTGCTGCCTCTCTGTCTGTGTCTCCTGGGGTCCCTTTCATTGTAGTCATTCTTTAACGCAACACTATATTAAGAGGTGGGGGCAGAGTTCTTTAAACAGCAGCACCGGCCACAGACTAATAAGATTCTGCTGGATCAGCCCAATAAAGCGCTCACAGTGACACCTGACGAAGTGATGTGGTTTACCAGGAGCATTGCAAAAAGGCCAAACTATACCTCTGCAGGGCAAGCGTCCTTCATAAACGACTAAAATATTAGTGTTGAAAGAGCGGTGCCAGGCTAATGAGTCTCTGTGTTTACTTTTGATTTATAATCAGCTAACATTTTGAGATCGTGAAGAAAGCTCTGGTATGAGACGTGAAGTCATGCTTGGTCAGCTGAGAGCAGAGTTATTTTAACTGCTTTAACGGTTGTTAACGAAAATGAAAAGAAGCTTTCAAGTGGCTGCAAAACGTTGAAGGGTTGAGTTTGTTATGGTGGAGGGGAGGCTGACTGTAGTATTTCATCAACTTTGTTTTGTATTTTTGACTCCATTCTTCACATTTTAACTCGTGTGAACTTTGTAAAACTTTGTTGAACTTGAATATGTAGCTGTAAAATTGAAGTATGAATCTGGTGATGTTCAAAGCCAACGATGAATGTATCCTGACAAGAACTGTGTGCTTATTCAAGCCTGATGTATCTTATTCCTGTGTGCCACAGAGCTCCACTGTTATCCAGAAAATATATAAAAATAAAAATCAAACACCTCCACACTATGCACCATCCTGCTACCCCAAATACTTACTTAGAGCACCAAATGTGGATTAACCCACCACTGAAAATAGTCCCCAACAAATGCACCATTTCCTCCTGTTTGTTTGCAAATTACAGTGATCAGCTGTTTTAGGTAATTACTGGGCCTTTTCTTTTTATAAATGAAACTATATATTTGTGAGGTGTTTACATCTTTAGTAGGAACCGGTGGGCTCGGAGCTGACAGAAACAGACAGGGTTGGGAAGTCAGAAAAGTACAGTGTGATGAATATAAGGTAATGCCTGCATTATCCTTTAATAAAACACTGGTGTAAGTCTGTGTTTGAATTCCAGCTGTGCGGGTCTGGTGAGTCAGATTCAGAGAAATATTTCATCTCTAATCTACTTGGATCTGTCTCTGCTGTTCTTCCTGAGGTCTCCTCTGTTTGTCACAGTAAAGGGGCTTTTCGGGGAGTTTTTCCTTATCTTGAAAGATAGAGGGTGTTGTATGCTGTATAGATTGTAAATCCACTTGAGGGAAATTTGTAATATTGGGTTTTATAAATACATTTGACTTGACTTGAGGGTGTTTGGTCAAAAAGTGCTAAGCTCGAGGATTTCAACCTATAGTAGCTGAACTTTGCACTGAGGAAAGTCCCTTTGTGCAAACTTAATGCAATCTGCACAAATATTTGCACCTTTGCAGTCTTTTTGCATACATTTGCACAAACACACTTCAAATTTATCATAATTTTTCAGATAATGTTGTTGTTTGGCTCTACCACTCCTCACAGTGTGTACTTTATGTTGACAGTGGTCAAGATGAATGCCAGTGGTATTTTTATTGCTCGTGTTTCACTAAATTAAGACCACATTTCCAATAAACCCTGCTACTTCCTGTCCCTCTTGACCCTCCGTACATGAAAAAAGACAAGTGCTGATAATAAATTCTTGCAGGTAAACTAAAATGCTCTAGGCTGACAGCCCTTCTTCCTGTTTCATGCCATAAAGTAATGCAGCAGATTTTTCTCAAAATCCAAACCAGTAAATACAGAAGAGAGGCTACTAGAGGCCGGCAGCCTTCTTAGAGATGGTTTTATTTGTCCACAGGAATTGTAATTGTATATTATCTCCAACTCTACTTTATTGATGCTGAAAATAACTACTTTTCCTTCGTACCTGCTGTTTATACCTGTTTACTTTCTACAGAGAGTGAGAAAATCAATATTAATGTCATGTCTGTGCATTAAGTACAGAGCTGAAGTTAGAGCGTGTTCAGCCTAGCTTAGCATGAAGGCTGATAACAGGGGAAACGGTTAGCCTGGTTCTCTCCAAAGTTCAAAAATCTGCCTAGCAACACCTCTAAGTCGCACAAATTGACATGTTGTATATGTTGTGTTTAATCTGTGCCCAGGCAGAAATGTAAAAACGACAGCTGGTAGTTTAAGGGGCAGTTACTTGCTCGAACTATTTCTTTTTGAACAGTCAGGTTTCCTGAGCTTACCAGCAGTGACCCACATTACAGCCAGCAACGCTGAATGGAATAAACACGTCCAGACAGAATGCATATGAACATACAGTATTTTCCAAAATGTTGAACTGTTCCTTTAACTCTTTTGGTTCACATCGATGTGATGCTATGTTGCTTGTTAAAGGAATAGGGTGACTTTTTTGTCATTTTTTTGCCAACTTGCAAATAACCCACCATAAAATCACAAATTTTCAAGTTATACTTACGTTTTTTGTACAGATTTTTAAAAAAAAAGGAACGATCAGCAACTTGTTCATAATCCATGCTCAAGCTAACCAGCCACGTCCTGTAGTTTTGTATTGACTGTCCACACATGAGAGTTGCTACAATCTTCTTCTCTAACTCTGCCACAAAGCCACAAAGTGTATTTCCAAGAAATGTCAAGGTAGTCCTCTAATGTTGGGATTGAACCTGTGGCCTCTCTACACACTGTGATAAACTGTTACCAAAGTCCATCTATTTAACAACTGATTATATTGGATGCTCATGTTGGTTGTTGTTGATTTTTCCAAACTGAAAAGTGAAGATTTATTCTCATTTGACTGCTGCAGTAACATCTGATTTGAGGTGTAAAGAACCCCAGATTTACCTGATGTTCAGTATAATTTATCAGGTGTTCTGTGGCATATTGGTATGATAAGGAGGTTTCTTTTTCCACTTATCATACTGGGTGGTTTAATCAGAAAGGAAAGGGAGGAGACCATGTTACAGTGTTTTGTTAGTAACCCTGAGGGCGGCAGTAACAGCATACCTCCCTGCTGATGAGACGCCTGCAGATATCAGATTAGAGGGAGGCACGCGAGGCCGGTGGTCCCTCTCTGCTACTATACATCCTGTGTGTATGTGTGTCTGACACCTGCACTGGTCTCCCGCAGGATCGTGCGGTTCCCCTGGCAGATGGGCGAGGAAAAGGTTCGACGTGTCTTTCGGGAAGCGCTGAAAATCTGGAGTGACGTTACCCCGCTCACCTTCACAGAGGTCCACAGTGGGAAGGCCGACATCCGAATCGACTTCACAAGGTGGGAGGACGAGACGTGGAAGAAATCTTTGAAACATCAGCAGATATTATTGCAAAAGGAATTATCCATTGGAATTGATCCAGACTGAATACACGCAAAAAATTTAGACTTAGTGTACAAGCTGCTCTCTAGAAAACCAACAAATTGATCACATTTGCTCTTCAGATCAGCTGCTGTACTCAGACTCCCTCTCAGCACGTTATTGCCATTCACAAAGTTAGGTGGCTAAAAATGATGTAGGTATCGTGGCTCCTAGTTGGCAGAAAGAAATGAAGTCATAAACAAGACTGGGGCTGCAACTTACGATCATGTTCGTTATCAGCTAATTTGCCAGTTGTTTTCTGGATTAATCAATTCATCGTTTTGTCTATAAAATGTCGGAAAACAAGTCCGTGACAATGGCCATCATGATATTGCAGAGCTCAATATAACATTACCAAATTGATTTGTCACCCAAATTGTTAGAAACCTAACGATATTGACAAATGTATAAGTCAAAGAAAGAGATGAAACGAGCAAATGTTAATTTTCTGTTGAGCAACTGATCAATAAATTAGGTAACTGTTTCAGCAGCAAATAAAGCATTAGCTAAAAACCCTGACTTTGACAGAAATCCTTCATATTTTATGTCACAATTCCACGAATCATAAGTATAATGTTGATTTGTCACTTTTATATGATACAGTGTTGGATTTTCTACAGATGGATTTTAATGTCTGTCTTGTGCTGCTGACTCCTCACTCACTCAACCAGCGGGTATTGATCTACAACTGCTTCAGTTTCCACTACTGACAACATCTGTGGTTGTCACATCAGTGTTAGTGGATTCTTTTGTCACCATTTTTACATTAACACTGACATTTTACATGCCTGGTGTTTTGGAAACTACATTTCGTCTCATTCCTCTGCTCTCATGCAGCCACGGCCTGCCCTGCACTCCCTGCTCCCCACCCACATGATCCCAGGCACATTTGGCAGAGATCTGCACTCTGGCTGAGATCTTAGTTGATGCCAGAGCTTTATGTTGTGGTCATAATTCACCAGCCTCCATCCAACGTTTACTTACATCACAGTGTCCAATCAGCAGCATGCATGTAGCACAGCATTTCTGATTTTGTACCACTTCAGTCTTAAAGAGCTCTTTTTGCTACACCAGCTCTTCTTTGGTGTCATGTCCAAATAAACTGACGTGCTTCTTTCTTTCTGTGCTTAACTCTTATCTGTATTCACCACAAGTAACAGTCAACAGAGGCACAGGGTCAAACATTTTCAATCTATTTATGAGTGCAGTTGGCAGTCAAACCAGGTCAAATCCAATTTTGACAAAGATTTTTGTTACAAAGAGCTTCAGAGAGCCACAAAGATAGAAACAAGAGATAGTAGAGCAAGAAAGGACAAGCAGATACAAACAAGATACAAAACTGGAGTTTTATGAGGGGAATCTGTGTCATCTTTGAAATGACTCATCTGTCTCTTTTATGTTGTCTGCTTTGTTATTCCTGCAGCGTTTTCTTGTTTTTCTCCTTCTGCATCCTGGAATGAGTCAAGCTTTATTGTTCGTCACGTCACAGCAAGCTTTGTTTACCCTGCGACCCGAACATAGCTCGGAAAATTGTTTCATTTTGACAAAAATAAGGATTTGTGCATCTCATTACTGTTGTGAACTTTTAGAATTTAGACTAAACACACACACCCAACTTGGGTTTTTCAAATTGCAATGGGCAGGCCTCGATGTGTAACGATCATCATGCTTCAAGCCTTCAGAGTGGCTTTAATGTTGATCAAGGTGTTTGATTTATGGACCTGTAGGTACTGGCATGGAGACAACCTTCCCTTCGACGGCCCGGGTGGGATTCTGGCTCATGCCTTCTTTCCCAAAACACACCGACAGGGCGACATTCACTTTGACTATGACGAGTCGTGGACCCTTGGAAACCACATGGGTGAGTGTTTGGCAGAGAGGGGGCAGACAAAAAGAACAGTATTTAGTGAACGGGTTTTTTGTTTTTTTTATCATTTCTTTCTTTTTGACTTTATTCTTATTGCTTTTAGTAGAACAAAAAACTCCGGTCATCAGGGGCAATGCATAGGTTGATGCATGATAAAGTTGGGTTGACTGTATGTTAAGGATAACTGACTCTATATATCTGCACTCAGTAAAAAAAGCACCAAGTCATCTGAAGTTGGTCCAAAATGCAGCAAATGCAGCTAAATTACACCCTAATTTCATCCTTTCATTGACTTCCCAATATGTTCAGAACACAGTTCAAAATTCTATTAATCGCTTACAAAATAAATGAATTTAAAGGGCCATCATGGCTATTTTGTCAACAAAAAACACATCTTTTTAAACTGGCATTTATCCAGTTTCATGTCACGAGCACTGTGTAACTATGTTAAGTTTTTTGTTTATTTTCATCAACATTACAATGTCATATTATTTGGTACTGCTCACTCATTTCTTGGATACAAAAATCTCACCAGTTGAGGCAGGTATGAAAAGTCAAATATAGCTGATACATTTGTAACACCAGGCTTTATCAGGGCACGATATGAGTCAGCAGAGTGAGGAAGCAGTGAGCTACTTTTTTATGACTCTGTCGACACTGTATCCTCTCAGGTAGAAAAATCCCCACCATCTGCCACTGCGAGCAGGTCAAAACAAACGCCTAAAACTATTTTCAGGCAGCATTTGAACCAGGTGTGGCTTTGCATCCTCTGAGGCTTGTCTACCGCCCCTGCAGGCACGGACCTTCTCCAGGTTGCTGCCCATGAGTTCGGGCACGTCCTGGGCCTGCAGCACTCCCGCGAGCCGGGAGCCATCATGTCCGCATACTATTCTTTTTCCTATCCGCTGAGGCTGAGCGAGGATGACAAGCAAGGCATCCAGTACCTGTACGGAGCTCACCCACAAGTCCTGCCCTCACCGCCACCCCCGCCTCCACCTCCATCAAACCCAGAGACCAATGAGATCGTCACTAATGTGAGTGGTGAGCTGATGCTACGTTTAAAGAACCAATCATTGGGTGACTGAATAGGATGATATGATCTTGACAGTTTGAATGAACAGTGGCACATAAGCTCAAAATAACAGGTAATTTGGAAGAGGATAAAAGGCTGTGGCATAAACATTCCAGTACCAGACAAGCAGATGGTTAAGAATAAAAAGCTCTTCATAAATATTGCCTTACACATCATAAAAATGCACTAAAAGGTACGTGCTGGCTCGCCCTCTCAGGGTGTCTGACACAAGTGTGCAGAGATGCTTTGGTCCATTGGTCCTCCACTTTGGTTCGGTCTGAAATCTGATTTTGTAAGACATTCGAGGTAGTGATACCTACTGATTTTGATCAGTTTTAATCCTCAAGCCTCAGATCAAGCCTCTTTTTGGTTTTGTTGTGATATGCGTGAAATTTGTTGGAGACATTCGGATTGCAGTGACTTCTGTGATCGTCTGACTCCTCCTGTAGTGTCATCATCTCTTCAACATTTTCATTTGTCCATTAGTTTGGTTCATGACCAAATACCTGAAAAATAATGGTATTTTCATCAGCCTGAGCTGTACTTTATGTTTAGTGCCAATTAGCAAATGTTAGTATGGTAACTTGCTAATCTAAGATAGTGAATATGGTAAACCTGATCAACATCAAGGTGTTGCATTGTCATGGTGAGCATGTTCATGTTAGATAAGATCAGATAAGATAAAACTTAATTGATCCCACGCCGGGGAAATTAAATTGTTACAGACAGCAATTATAAAGACACACAGAAAAAGAACAAAAAAGACAATAAAAAAAAAACATTTACTGTTGGTCAAAACCCTCCTGTGCTTAGGCGCAGCAGGGCTGTAGACATGTTGTCTTGTTCTTATTGACACAAATCCCATTAAAGATCAAAACCAACAATGTGGTAGCCTGTCTCTTGAAACACTCAGACTTCCCGTCTGTGGCTCTCAGGTTCAAGCCCATTGGTTTCTACCAAGGATGTAAATCCTTAAGCACCTCACAAATGTATAGTTTTGTTTTTTTAAGTGGCCCAGTAATTTCATAAAGCAGCTGGTCACTGTAGGTTTTAAGAAATGTCTCAAACAGGAGGAAATGGTGCCTTTGCTGGGGACTTTTTTCAGCTGTGGATTAATGCACAATCGGTGCTCTCTTGAGTATTTGGGGCAGCAGGACGGTGCAGTCAAAATAAACTGCAGGGTGTGTTCATAGTAATGAATGAATGTCACCCAGTGCAGCAGTGTGGCTCACTGATGTGTTTTTAATAGTCTCTGGATAACAATGGCGCTCTATGGCTCAGAGGAAGAAGATATCCACAGGGAATACTTGTTTGGAGGATCAATTCAGTTTTATGGGATTTCTTGAACAGTATAGAATACCACCAGCCTTATCCTTTATGAGGCGCTGGTTTCTGTGGTTAGAAAAAAAAACCTTAAGAAGAGTGAATGTCTTTGAAATGACACCACATGATACAAGAGTGTATTTTTGAACCATAGAGGATAAATGAGGGCTAAAGACAAAAGTGATCTTTTAGTTCCATTAGAGTTTGGGGAAAGGTTTAACTAAACCTCGAGAAGCACGAAACCCTCTCGACTGGACGACAATAAAATGGCTACTTAATACTTCATCCCACTACAATAAAAATGTCTCTTGTTAGGAACTGGATGCTAGCATGTGGAAATGAACAATCAATCTGTCTCATTTCCAGCCCGACGCCTGCCAGACAGACTTTGATGCTGTGTCTATGATCCGAGGGGAGCTGTTCTTCTTTAAGTCGGGCTACGTTTGGCGGATCAGGGACGGGCATCTGGAGAGCGGTTACCCAGCGCTGGCGGCCCGTCACTGGAGGGGGATTCCCGACAACATCGACGCCGCCTTTGAAGACAAGTCAGGGAATATTTGGTTCTTTCAAGGTGGGCAGTGAGGTTTGAGCTGCTGTTATGTGGTTAATGGTTTCTTGTGAGTGCAGGATCATCAAGTATCCTGCGCTTTTAGGCAAGTTTACACAGGTGTAAAATGTTAATTAACATAATGAAGTCTTTCTGTTAGCATTTTCATCAGATGTGGTTAAGGTAGTATGTGCAAGAGTGTTTTTTTAAGCTAGCTAACCACTCTATCTGGTTTGCTAACTAGTGATGTCTCCTGATGAGACGCTGGAAAAGCACACAAGGAAGCCTAACTGCTAGCATCTATTGTTTGCATGTCCGCTATCTAGTCACAGAGCGAATTTAGTTTTATATGCCCAAACCAAATGATCCCACCGATGTCCCCCATTTACACACGGTGATAAGATGCCACATGATCTGAATAAGGAAAAACGCATGTTAACATAAGGTGTCGGTGCGTGTGATTGTGAACGTCTCGGCAGTCTGTCTCATCTCAGAGTAGTCTACACATCTGTGCTGCAACACACCTGCACAAACTGACACAATATTTTTAGAAAGTAATACTTTACTGTCTTAGATTTGTTGAGAAGAATTTGTTGTTGACAGCGATTTACAAAGTTCATAAAGTTTCCCCTCAGCAACTCACCAAAGTCTGGGGCTGACTTGCCACCACCTCATGTGCAGGGTTTGCCGTGGAGGACAGAGGTCCAATCTCAGTGAGGATAACGAGAACACGTCAGAATTACCGGGCAGAAACACAAAGGCGAGATCGGATCGTTTATTATCTGGATAATGTATCTGGATACAGATCACATTCTTATAGCAGGTGCAAGTGGGGTGTTAGTGGCCACAGAAGCTACAGTTGTGGTTTGCTAGGAGCAGTTTTCACAATGACCAAAAAATGACTTACATCAACGTGTACGACTACATTGATCTTGTCCACACAACATGCCATTTTTCTGTCTATATTTTTCAGGGACGTAGTACCTAGCTAGCAACAAGGGAAGATGATGTTCTCGTTCTTAATCCTGCATTTTACTGGGGAAAGCCAAGAAGTATCTGTGGAACAGACTGGAGCTAAAGACAAGCCTGTATATCCACTATTTGGAAACAAATTTCTGACTGAGAGCTTGACTGAATGGATCTCAATTTAAGCGACACAACGAGCCATCAAGCTCATTTAGTTGCATACATAATGACGTATCTGTCAAAGCAGAGAGAGCCTCAATTGTAGAAAATGCTGCAAGTATCAAAGCTGTAAGTCAGTGTGCAGAATGGATTCAGCTGTAGCTGTTTAGGCAAAGAAAAAAAGAATGAGGAACATGACACTTGCCAGCAGGAGGTAAATGGAGTCCATTGTTCGCCGTCTCTGTCGGCAGGTGAGAACTATTGGGTGTTCGATGCTGAGAGGCAGATCAGAGGGCCGGAGTCCATCAGGAGTTTGGGTCTGTCAGTTTCTGGGATCCAGGCGGCACTGCGCTGGGGCCATGACCCCAACTACAACACCTACTTCTTCAAGTCAGGCAGCTACTGGAGGTTCAGCCCCCGCGAGAACCGAGTTGAGTCCGTCTACCCGCGCAGCATGCAGGACTGGAGCGGCATCCCTGACGATGTGGATGCCACCTTCAGGGACATCTATGGTACGATCCAAAAATGAAAATTTAAGGAGTGAACAAAGTTAAGATCATCTGTTTGGGGTTTAAAAATTAGTGTGGTAGTTAAGTTATCCCACTTATGTAAAAGTAAAGAGCATTATCAGCTAAATGTAGGCCAACTTAATGTATCTGCAGTGAAATGCCTCTTGGGGGAGATTCATCGTTATATATGACATGAATAGACTGAATGTTAATACTGATGCATCGGTGTGTGTCAAAAACGTTGTTTCCTGTCTTTCAGGTTATGCTCACTTTATCCGAGGGCGGCAGTACTGGAAATTCGATCCGGTTGGCATGAACTCTTTGGAGGGCTACCCTCGCTACATCGGCATGGACTTTTTTGGCTGTAGGAACGTGTGAGTCTTTCACCGGTGGAGAATCAGATTATCAGATTTTACTGACGATGAAGAGGAGTTTTTGGAACAGAGACGTTTGTGTGTTCAGGAGGATGACACGGTCTCCTTTCAATCTGGTTATGCTTTACTCCATTTATTGATACTCAGATCAATCACACCTTCTTCTCAGGAAAACCAAGGTATGTTTCTTCAGACTTGGCACCTCCTGTGCAGCTATACTCATATTTATTTTGCACATTTGTCACAATATGGCTGAGATCTGGGCCCTGTATTCATGATGTGTGATGCCGATGTGAACTGCGTCATCCTCTCCTGTCTTTGAGCCTGAAGTTGAGAATTCTGACAGATTGTGGTTCACAGACAGAACCAGTACAGACTGTCTGACTCCCAGTAGAGGATGTTTTCCATTTCAACTGTGTTTTCACCATGGACGGACTTGCTGTGACTCAAGTGTTTGAAGAGTGACATCAAACTTAAAGCTGCAGCAGGTAGATATGTTTGTTATCTGCCCTAGATGGCACCAAGTTAACATTCGTTTTAATGCTGCAACTTTAAACCCAGAAATCAGCCAACATGATGTCGATAAACAAAACTTTCAGCTCCACGTTGCTCCTTAAAGGATGTGATCACACATGCTGTTGATTTTCCTGCCAGCCTGACTCACACCGACCATGAATCACAAGTCACATTGTTTTAAGTTGCTGTTTCACTATACAAAGTTTGGAAACCTGCTATATTGCCTGCATAAAGATTGTTTGTGACACAGTTGTAACTTTGTCTCCTGCTCAGCCTTAAAAGCATTGGAGTTTCATGCCCTGAACAGAGTCTCTCAGGCGGCACTGAATCCTGCACTAACACTTTGTGGTGTCACAACTAGTCAAGTTTTCAGCCAAATGTACAGCAAATCTTAACTGAATTGCCAATCCACTACTAATGTGCAAATATTTGGAGTTGGTTGTGTCAAGTTAAAGAGATGCACCAATTCTCCAGAGAGAACAACAGATAAGCCTGCAGAAAACATGATGACATAATCAACATGATTATGTTTATTTCATGTATTAACTTGAGCGACGTTCCGCTCCACACCCATCAGGTGTTTTCATCTGACACTATTCTGAGTGACGTCCAAGTCGCAAAACTTCATATACATCATACTTCGCTAAGTCTTCTCCCCGTTGGACTTAACTGCATTTAGTGTCATGTCAAGGTACTGAATTGAACCCAGAAGCAGGACGCGGGGAGCAGGAAATGCAGGATCTAGACAGTTTATTGTGCACTCAGAGCACCAGTGAGTTTGGCTGGCTCACAGCAGCGGGTCCAGGTGCAGTTTGGCTTGAGGCAGAGAGGGAAAACAGGAGAATCCACAGAGCAAAACTATTCAAGCAATTCAAGAAATACAGTTAGAGAGTCAGAGGCGAGAATGCTACCACTGGGGTAGACAGACAATCTGGTGAAAACTGAAGTTAAGAGCCTGAGTTTATATACTGTGGTGGTGATTGCTGGATGAGCCTCAGGTGTGCAGGTGGATAGGCTGCAGGAGGAACCAGGTAACCCCGGCCTGCTCTGCACAGACACAACCGAGACACACAAGAGACACAGCGAAGGGGAAAACATGAACACAGGGGATGAACATTGACATGAAGCTGAGTCCTCTGCTTCCAAGTAGGAGGACATTCATCTGGTTTCCTCCACAGTTTGTTTCTAATCTCACTTTATATAAAGGAGTTAGTGATTGGTGAGGACGTCCTGGCATTATTGGTGATTTCAGTATTTCAAGTGTTAGTTCGCTGCTGTTTGAGAGAAAGTTTTATATTTATTTTTCATGTTTAGGCAATTTGAGCCAATATACAAGTTTTGAGCAAGTAGGGAAGTGACGCTACTCTCTGTTATTGTGATTTAGGCAAAACAAAAGAATGTCTGCGTTTGAAGAAATTAGGCGTTCATATGAAAAGAAAAGGTGTTAACATTACTCTGACATGTTTTGATGTCACTCTTCAAACATGATGGAGTGGTTGGTACTGTCTGCAGGCCTCTGCGGCAGTAAAAAGCTCCAGGGCGCCATCTGGAGTGCGCCGCTGTCACGCTGCAGGAGAGGAGTGACGCTTCCTGCGAGAATGTCCCCATATTGTGTGATGAAGTCATTGCTTATCTACATCATAACTTGGTGCTCTGTTCAGGCGGGTCAGTGAAACACATTCAGGGACAGCAGCTGCTGCATGCATCAGTGGTTCTGAGCCTGGTCAATTAGTTACTCCAAAAACAAGCTCATGGCTTTAACTTTGACCCTATTGTTGCTTCTCAGGCGGTTTTGCTGAATTTCAACACCAAGCTGGTGTTTCACAAGTGTTTATCATATAGATTTGTAGCTGCATGGCAGTGGTGGAAAGTAACTCAGTACAGTTAATCAAGTACAATTTTGAGGTATTTGTGCTTGAGTATTTACATTTTCTACTGCTTTCTACTCCACTGCCTTTCAGAGACAAGTATTTTTTCTTTTACTCGACTACATTTACTTTTAAGATTCAAATTTTACACTAACAAAACAAACATAAGCTCATAAAATGCAACACATTAAGATCAAAGTTGTCCTAAATCCATACAACATACTACACTGCATACTAAGACATATATATATATATATATATATATATATATATATACCACATGCTAATCATCATCATCATCTGTTGTTCCTGTTAGTAAACAGAAAAACAACATTCTTCAAGGGAAATTATACAATATGTGCAACATTGGACCATTTTGAAACCTCAAAATGTTTTTCCTAAGATTTAGTACTTTCTTTTTGTTTTCTAAGATCTTTCCACCATCCACAATTTACTGTAATGCTTTGCAGCTGTGAGCAGCTCCTCCTTCGCAGGAGAATAATTTGCATCAGCAGCACACTTCAAAGATTTGACTGTATTTAGTGTGCATTAGGTCTGAGTATACTTCATTTTGTCACTTTTCCAGTGTGAACACACTGCAGGCTCAAAACCTGCTCAGCAGTAGTTTGTAGTCACACACTGTGAAGCAGTGCTTTTTGACTTCTTACAAATATCTTGTCATTTCCCCTCTAAACGCCTCACATGATTTCATTTAAATATCTGTTTGAGGCTCAAAGAGGTCAAATTATCCACTAATTCCCAATAAAAAAACCATAAAACTAATGAATATTTGTGTATCAGAGCTTTGTTTTTCCTCTCCCACGAATCATCTCCTCTGACCTCTTGGAGGGGCTCAGCCCTTAAACTTCCTGACTGTATATAAAGTAGTTAAAAGTAGCTCCACCTCAAGCAGCTACAACAGTAAAATGCTGCTGACACATCAATGCATCAGTATTAACAATCTAATCATGTCATGTGTGATAATCTGTCAGCCAAAGGGGACATTTTACTGCAGTATTTAACATTATAACATTTTACTGACAATACTTCTGTCCTTTTACTTAAGTAGCATTTTTAATTCAGACCTTTAACTTGTAATGGAATATGTTCACACTGTTGTACTGCTACTTCTGCTTAAGTAAAGGATTTAAATTCTTCTTCCACCAGTGGTGGACAGTGAAAGGATCTCATGGACTCAAAACCTCACGTTACAGCCTCTTTGTGGGTCAGGACACCCAGGTTGAAACCCGCCGATTGAGCTAATGTGACAGTTCTTCTGCTTTGTCCCTGGTTGCAGCACTTGAAATGTGAAGGCTCAACGCAAACTGTCGCGTTCATCAGGTTCATCATGTTAGGTTTTCAGTGCAGGACACTGACGAGTCATTACAGTTTTCATCATTCACACTTTGTTGTTTCTTTACAGTCTGTTGTTGTTGTTGTGTGAATTATTTCTACAACTCATTTCAAGTGTTAATCAGTGAACTCTGACTGCTTTGAGAAAAGTATTTATACATAACCAACTTAGCAAAAGTTTGTTGTACATACATGTCTTTATTTTGATGTTTTTTACTCATATGTAGCTTATACCTGTACATTGAAATGTATGAACTGCGTATTGTTTACTTTCTAATAAAACCATAACCTTTTTACCAAACTCTGCTGCCTCATCATATGTCATATGTCATCAAATGTTTAATCAAACAATTTCTACTTTTTTTTTTAACTGAACATGTTTTTTAACCAACTTCCTGCCCTTCAATCTTAATGCAGAATGTTAAAAATAAAAAAAACAGCCAGTAAGCATGTTGTTTGTATTTGACTGGTTGAAAGACAAATAAGTTCACTTTTCAGCCAAATCTGAATCATTTTCTTATCATACTAATAAAATGTCAGCTGTTTTTCATTGAATAAATGTGCAGAAAAAAAGATCTTTGCTGTTGAAACATCGTTTATAGACTGAATCACCAATGATTTAACAAATATATAGATAGAAATGTAGATGATAATGTATTTCTTAACTCTGAGCTTTGAAGTATTCTCATTTGTTGCTATAATGTGTTAACATTGCTTGTGGAGTGGATGGTGTTAATTGATGAGTGAATGTGATTGGCTGCTGCAGTGAGAGGGGGCGGATCCTGTGTTGTTCACTGGGTGAGTAAATCATGGTTGACAGTGAGGCAGCAGCAGCAGCAATGGCTCACAGCTTCACTCAGGAGTACTTTCAGATCCCCGTGGTGACCCGAGCGTACACAACCGCCTGCGTCCTCACCACCGCTGCCGTGGTAAGAAACAACAACTCAGACAATGAGCAGAACAACAGAGTTTCTACTCTCACCTCCAAGCTCTGATCAGACAAGAAACAACTCTTTAGACTGTTCATATACAGTAAGAAACTGTTGATTTTAAATGTTTAATCAAGCTCCTTATTCTGAACTGAATTATGAGCTTTAAGGAAAGTTTATTGATTTCCAAACTAGACACAGCACTCATGTTAACATTACGAATTTTCTGATTTTTTTAAATGTCAAATCAGTTGATGAATACTGAGCAGCACGCTCACCCTGTTAGGTATCACTTTTTCCACATGTACTGAGAAAATAAATGTCTTTCAACTACAAAAGGCTAAATTTCCTGAAAATTTGCATTTGAAACATTTTCAGTGTCTTGACATGATGAATCTTTCGAGCTGAATGGTTAGAAAATGTTAACTCTTTGAGATGCTCGAGGTTCAAAACTAAAGCACTTCATTGTCAGGTTAAGAGTAAGCACTGAAAGTAAATGAAGTAACAGACGTGTAAATGACCAGCAGTGTAAAGTACAACCCCAATACCAAAAACGTAAAACATAAATGACACAGAATGTGATAATTTCCTAATTTTATTTGACAAATACTCTGCTCAAAACAGTACAAAGACAATATATTTAATGTTTGTCATCATCATTGGTTGTTGTAAATATCTGTTTATCCTGAATTTGATGTCAGTGATGCATTTAAAACACGTTGGGACAGGAGCAACTAAAGACTGGGAAAGATGTGGAATGTTCCAAAAACACCTGTTTGGAACATTCCACAGGTAAACAGGTTCACTGGTAACAGGTGATAGTGTCATGGTTTGGTATGAAAGGGGCATCCTGGAAAGACTCAGTCATTCACAAGTGAGGATGGAACAAGGTGAACACATGATTGTATGAAGGGCATTAGTACATGGACTCAGGAACACTTTGTAAAACTGCTGTCAGTAAACAGTTTGTTTGGAAATGACTGAATTCTGTTTTTATTTATGTTTCGCACAGTGTCCCAACTTTCCTGGAACGAGGGTTGTAGTTAATGTGTCAGATGAGGTTAATAATCAAGCTGAAGTTTCCATTGAAGTGAAAATGCTGAAAACAGTTGAGCTGTTGGATGAAGTATAAACAGTTCAGGAGTTCAACTGAACTCATTTTAGAAGTAAGAGATGAAAGCAGTTGAACTGATTATTGCTAACTGTATCGACTACCTCATGTCTCATTCACATGTAAGACAACACTGAAGGTTATCAGCATGAATATGAAACATGGCTGAACGTGGCTGCTGTTAGTACTCGCAGCTGTCAAGCTGCCACGTTAGTATGTCTCTGCCCTTCTTGTGCAAGTAGCTCGCTGTAGCTTTAGCAAGAGATCTGGCTCGCCTTGTGAACAAGGGCAGACTGAGCGCAGGTAGACCATCCAATCATTTCATCTGATTGGACGGGCTTATTACAGGCCTGCAAAACAGCCAAACATACCATATTTTCTGTGAACATTTGATTTAATGATTGCTATCAGGATGTAAGGAGAATAAAATAAAAACGTAAAAGTAAACGTAGCATTGATGTCTTCATGCCTAACTTGGCATTGACTCTCAAACTGTGTTATTTTTTAGCAACTTGAGGTCATCACCCCCTTTCAGCTCTACTTTAATCCAGACCTCATCATCAGAAGATACCAGGTAACATTTAATGATATTTAATACAATTAAAACGTGAGTCTTTGGTACGTTTTCATATTTCCACTCTTTGTTTCTCTCTTTCTCTCAGATATGGCGCCTGATAACCAGCTTCCTCTTCTTTGGTTCTCTTGGATTCAGTTTCGTGTTCAACATCATCTTTCTGTATCTTTCATCGCAGCGCTTCCTCAGAATTTATGTCTCAGTCTATCTATAAAAACACGACTATAGATTTCAATGGCAGCATGAGCACTGTCACAGGAGGAACTCTGCAGCAGTCCTTAACTAAACGAAGGTATCGATACTGTCGGATGCTGGAGGAAGGCTGTTTCCGGGGAAGGACAGCAGATTTTGTTTTCATGTTCCTGTTTGGTGGAATCGTGATGACTGTATCCTTTTACACATTTAGCAAAACAACAGCGTAAAACCCAAAGTTCGAAAGCAATGATGCTTAAACTAACTGCCATGATGTCCTTCAGTAACTCCTGAAAGGGTCAAATGTGTTTTTTGTACTTCAGTTAGACTGAACCTTAAAGGTAGGATAGGTTTTGTCCTTCTGAGCTGGCAGCTTTCAGATCAGCCTGCTAACTTTGCCAAAGATCTCTTCCCTTTAAGTTATTTAGTGTGTTCTGAGGGCTGATAGTTTTCAGTTAGATGCCCAAAGTCGTCTTCCTAAAAGCACATAAAGCCAGCAGTGGAGGAAGATGCGTGCAGGTCTTTTACTTAAGGTATCAATAGCACACTGTGAAAATACTGCATTAAACCATGCTTAAGTATACCATACATAGCTTTATCAGCTAAATGTACTCAAAGTATGAAAAGTAAAAGTACTCATTGTGCAGTAAAACACTCCCTGTCAGTAGTTTTTCTGTATCTGATGTTTTTGGATTCATATAACTGCTGCATTAATGCGTGTGTCACATTTTGCTGCTGTAGATGTTTAAGGTTGAGCTCATTTAAATACTGTTGGGTACTTTAATCTACAGCAATGTATCATATTATGTAAGATCATCATGTTTGTACTGTCGATGGCCTGTGAGAACCTGAACTTTTCATGAGGTCAGAGAAACAGCCTGTTTTCAGCGTTGTGATGATGCCTTTCACAGCTAAGCTAAGAGGTTTTGAAATAGTTTATTTAACTCAAGAAGAAGGAGAATTTTCTCATAAAGGGAAACTCCATCCTTCAGTTTATCACTACTACTATCACGATACTGGAGTAAATGCACCACTGAAAGCCAGCTACTGTATATGCAGCCTGTCTCCTCTGATGATCAGCAGTTTGCAGCCAGAAGCTCTTGTTCACATTCCAGGTTAATGATACAGTCCTGGGTTTGTTTACCAGACGTCCCTCTGGGCTGTTCTACAACAGTCAGTGTGCAGGTTTATGGGTTTTCCTGGAGTCGTGTTATGTTTCATGGGCAGTTGTAAATGCTGGTGTATGAGGACTAATTCGACTGTAATATCAGGATACTACAGTGTTGAGTGTGTTATCAGGATGACAGTAACATGCTTCACTGAAATGAAAGGAATGTCATCAGTGGGCTTTTATTGTGAAGGATTCAGGATTCAGTAAACAATAACATCAGTGCTGAGAAAACTGTTGTAGTTTTAGGACTTCAGTCTGACAACACTCACATTTTAGGCAAGGGCATCATGCCATCAAGTACTGAGTGATCAATTTCCAGTACTTTACATATTCACGTTTTGTTATTCAACTTTTCTGGAGGCAGAAATGTGCCATAACAGTTTTTTCTGCCTTACAACATGCAGTACACGTATGGAAGCCCATTTCTGCCGGACAAAGAAAAATAAAGATTACAGTTTATGAACGATCGTAACTGTAAAAAGTCATGCACACCTCCAGGTTCTTGTTGACGGGCGAATAGGAAGAAATATCCACAGACAAGAGAAAGAGAACTCCTGCAACATGTCCTATTACTTGCAAAAAAAAAAAAAAAAACTTCATTAAAGATACAACATTTCGGTCCTCAGACCTTTGCCAGGTCAGATGATGGAAATGTTTTATCTTCACTAAAGAGTTCTCTTTCTTTTAATCCACTTGGCTTTCTTTTCCTGGCAGAAACGGGCTAAAATAAGAGAAGACGTTTTATTGGCCCATTCATCCTTCCATAAAATTGCTCTCTAGCTAACTGCCACTCCAACAAGTTGGATTTGATTCAAACAGTGAGGTTATATTCAGCCACCAGAGCTGGTTTTACCTTGGAGAAACACCTCCATCTAAAACAGACCCTCTCCTGTCATAATGGACGCCAAACAAAGTGATTGGTTGTATTTAACCTGAAAGCCTGCAGCTGTTCGGTCTGTTCGTCAACGTCTTCTTCCTGGGTCAGGCCTTCATCATCATGCTGGTGTACGTGTGGAGTAGAAGACACCCACTCATACGAATGAACTTCTTCGGCCTCCTAAACTTCCAGGCCCCGTTTCTCCCCTGGGTGCTGATGGGATTTTCGCTGCTGCTCGGAAACTCCATCGTGGTCGACCTCCTGGGTATAAAGACCTTTAACCAAAAACATCTGATGTACCCAGACCTTGTTCTGTTAACCCTGGGCGAGCATCTGCTCACGTGTGGCTGATAGGACAGTTCATGAAGGTTGCACAGTAGACCTGGAGGAACAAGAGGGCATTTGTCAGGGACTATTTTCAGCAGCAGATGAATCCACATTTGGTGCGCTTGTATTTGGGGCAGTGTGTGTGGGATTGGATCAAAATAAACTACAGTGTGTGTGTGTGTGTTCATGTTAATGAAGGAACATGTCAGCCAGTGCAACAGTGTGGCTCACTGATGTGTTTTTAAGTGTTTGGACAACAGCGGAGCTCAGAGGAAAATGTCAGGCTTTGGATACATTCAGTGTTGGTTTGGATCTGCACAGGATTTGATGATAAGACAACAAATCTAGAATGTGACTTGAGTTTTCCTTTAACGTGAACTAAATGTTATCACGATGTAGACGCTGTTATTTGAAACACAAACACACCCACTGAAGTGATCTAACAAACTCCTCCAGCTGTCAGATGTAAGATGAGTTCTTCCCTCTTCAGGTATCAGCGTCGGTCACATGTACTACTTCCTGGAAGACGTGTTTCCAAACCAGCTGGGAGGACGGAAGCTGCTGATGACACCAGAACTTCTGTGAGTGTTCTGTTGATGGAAAAGTCCACCTTTGAATTAACTTCATACAAGAAGCATGAACAAGAATCATAAATTAAGCAGTGGCCAGAGGACGCAGGGTTCAATCAGAGCAGATGTGTGTCCTGATGAAGCTGATTTTCCACTCGTACTAAAGATCACACGGCCCCATTCTCTCCTTACAGGAGGGCCATGTTTGACCGGCCGGAGGACCCAGACTACCGTCCCCTCCACACAGAGCAGCAAGGTGGAGACCTGCTGCAGGATGACTAACAGCACCAAGACCTCGAACGTTAGGAGAAACCAGCAGACGGAAACATGACACAGGACAGTCAGAGGATGTGGAGTCCCAGCAGAAGACAATTAAGATGTAGAACTTTTTTATAGCATGTTCACAGTAAGCGTGCTCACTATCCAGCGTTCATGTGCATTAATGAGAACACAGTAGAACATAATTGGACGAAAAAGCAAGTCTTAATGATCTACTAAGAAGACTGTGCTTCAGTTTTTTCAGGATGAAAAGTATCATTTAAACAAACAATGACGTGCTAAAATGTCCAGACATGTAAACTTGATGTTCGTACATTATTTAGGATGAAGTGAGAGGAGCAGGTCTGACCCGTAACTCTTCCCGGCTGTTGTTCACAGAACTGCCGACTGCCTGAAATCCCATCAGGCCCGTCTGCACACTCTGCACTTTCACCCGCTGCCTTTGTAGGTCAAACACTGGGGACAAAATGGAAACTGCTTAGCACAACAACACGCAAACAAGTCTCTGTGGGACCCCAACAACAAAACCCAGCCTTCATCATCCCTTATAAGGCAGCCCTGCTCACAAACATTAGTCACAGCTGATGTGGGTCAACATTAAGGAATTACTTCTGCGTTTCACGGCATGTTTTTTCAATTGTCAGGGTGGAAAAGGAGCATGTACAGTAAGATTATTATGGGACAGAAAATGCAATGTAGCTGCTTTCTGAGACACAAATTAGTCTTTAAATGAAGAATTAATTCACAAAAGCTTAAATATAGGGCTGAATGATTTAAGGCAAATAGCTAATTGGAATTTTGTAACATTTCTACTTCCTTCATCTGACAGAATAATGCAGGTGCTTGTTTTTGAGATTCTGCCAAGTTTGTGGGAAAAAATGAAACTGTCAGATAAGGGTCAACTTCTAATTAAACTTCTTTTTCTACAGAAACATCGACCAGTTTAGCCCCAATTATTATTCCGCTGTGTATTTGGCAACTCACAAAGTTCACAAGTTCACAGGTTCACCAGCTGTCATTTCTACAACCAGAGCGAACTGTCCGACACTGACTTGAGCGATCATAGATTGTTTACGTACACACAGCCATGCTGGTGAGGCTGCACTTGAACACAACACTGTTTTATCTATATGCCAACATTAGCATGCTAACGCTAAGCAGGGGCAACGTTTACCATGTTCACCATAGCAGTACTTTGATGGTGAACATAGTAGTACAGCCTGTTGGCGTGCTAACATTTAACTCAATTTAAACTGCACCACAGGCTGATGGGAATGTTGCGCCAACGTATTGCACAAAAATGAAGTTTTGATCTGATGATGGTGCAAGAGGAAAAGTCAGACGACCAACAAAGTAATCAAAACTCTTCCTGAGGGGAACATAAATGTCTACGCCAAATTTCACTGCAATCCATCCAACAGCCGTTGAGACATTTAAACACAAATGTCAAACTCATTAGAGGAAAAAGTCAGGGGTCTCAGACACCTTCATCCTCTGGGAACCGTAAATGTCTGGGCAAACTTTCAGAGCAATCCATTTAGGAATGGTTGAGATATTTTAACCTGGACAAAAGTGGTGGACCACCACACCACACAGATCGCTAAAAAAAAAACATACATAGCCTTTACAAGTTTTCTCCAAACATTCAAAAATGACAGAGCGGTGCTTCATCTTCAACCAAAGCTTCTGCCCACACAGAGCTCATTAACCAGGCTACAGACAGGATGCATTGTTGTTTTGTCTAGTCAGAGAAATGTTCTTTAGCTTCAGATGAGGAAATCTGCCAACTTAAAAGATCACCTGCTGCAGCTTGTTTTGACACTGTTCATTTTGCAAGCTGTAATTACAAACGAGATCTCGGGATTTCAAAACGCTTTCAAATCACAATTTTGAAATACAAATGACAAACCGCTCAGACTGAATACTTGTACAAATAAGTGTTAAAAGAGTCAAAAATCTGCTCAAAACAATATTATCAAAGTCATTCCTCTGTCTAACCTGAGCAGTGTCACGATGCACAATATCACCAGATGGGAAAACAAGCTCTTTCATTTTTTTTTATTTTGTAAGAATTATTAAAATGTACAAAAAGACAACAAATACAACATAACAATATATTATCTGAGACTGGTTGTGTGGTTTCTTCTCCCTCTGTGGTCAGGTAAAGAGAGTCAGTGGTCAAAGTGAGAGAGCAGCTTCTCCACGCTGACGGTCATCAGGGAAACATGAAGGAGGGACATTTTCTACCTCTGCTTTGCCAAACAGAACACAATATTAACATTAATAATAATAATAATAATAAAACAAAACAAAAAAAAGAAGGTGAACAGCTGACTGAGAACCCGGCGGAGCAGGAAAGACATCCAGCGCTTGATGGAGGAACATCGGGACATCTTCGTTGCTGATGCTGCAAACCGTGACGTCATACCTCAGCCAGGCGAGCACCGCTCTGTGGGGGGGCGCCGATGCTGCATCATCTACCAGGCAGGTGCTGTGTTCGCCAGTCGCCTCATTCGCCTGCGAAGCAAACAGGAACATTATTGATTAGTCTGTTGACTTTTTCAGACCACCAGTCTAAAAGTGTCCACGCTTTGCAGCTGTCCCATATATTTACTTCATTCGATTAACTTTAATTTATTTGGCTTTAATTAGTGAATCGCTGACTTCCAAAAACAGTCAATTCTATCATGGAGGTCTACCAAACAGCAGACGCTCACCTTGTGTTTCTGTCCTGATCTCTGATCTTCTTCTCCATCTCCGCGTCTGTCAAGGTCTCCAGCAGGGGGCACCACTGGTCGGCGTCCCCTGTGTTTCTAATGGCTATCTCCACTGTGGGCAGAGGGTTCTCGCTGCAAAACACCAAAAACAAGAACAAAGACAGTTCAGTTGGACTGGGTTTATGTTACCGCAGAACTCCATCACGGTTTCATGTGACTCAGAACGGATGTTTTTGAATCATTTGTGAAAGGTGGAGTCACGTTTTCCCCCGAAGCTGCAGCAGATCCCAAACCTGCAAATTGTGCTTGAAGGTTCAAAGACGAACACGTGGCATCATTCCTGTTCCAATAACTAAATATTATGACATGTAAGTAAAACAATTAGCATCATGAAAGAAAACCACATTCCTGCCTTCGGTGATATTTTAGGAAACACGACGACTCAACGGAAACAGACGAAACATGAGAAAACACGCGTGAGAAGCCGAGGTAAAATAACAGATCTGAGCTCGTGTTTTTGTAGCTTCGTGCATGCGCTGCCCTTTCATTAATCATCATGAAGTAAGAAAATAAAAGCAGGAAAATAAAACATTTCTTCCACACCAGATGTCTAACTGTGATAGAGATCAGGGCTGCTGTCTGGGTTTTGAAATATTTCATTACTTCACATCCTGGGAAACTCAGACAGCCGACTGTCGGCTACATTTCACCCAGAGACGAACATCAGAGGTTGACCCCGTTCAGCCTCAGTCTGGACGTTCTATAAAAACACCTTCGGATAGAGACATTTGCTGCTTTAAAATGAGAAACTGAAATGCAACAACATGCGTCAGGTGCTGGAGCATGACAAAAAGAAGATAGGGTCAAAGGTCACAGCCACATCACCATGGCAACAACGTACACAACAACAGAGGTGTAACACGAGAACGGACATTTCCACACTGTTTTTCAGCAACTCTAAAAATTTCAAAACCTCAAACGTATTTTTCAGACTGGAGGAGGAACTGTGTCTCACTTCTCATTGTACAGCAACATCAAATTACGAACCCTTTGTAAAACTCACAGGTAACTTCTCAAAATGTGATAGAAGGAATGTCTAAAAATGACAACATTACAAATCGTCATGGCATCACAGCCCGTTAACATAACAGCTTGGTGGGTGAGACTCGATCTGATACTGACACCATCCGTACAGAAAATGGCAGCATTCAAAACGTTAGCAAACATACTTTCTATCACACATTTCACTGTGTTGGTGAGACAGTACCTGAAGGCGTACGTCCTCTGGTGCCAGCTCAGCTGACCGCGGATGCTGTAGGCGATGGTGGTGACAAATTCGCCGCCCAGGCCGAGCTCAGAGCAGAGCTTCAGGGCGAACTTCTCTGGAGAGTTCTCCCTCTCAGACATATCCCACTCAAACTGGTCCACCAGAGAGATGTTCCCAACATGGATGTTCAACTAGAACACAAACATGGGAGAAACAATGGCCCATAAATGACTTATCTTGTGTTACTCTGGAGAATGTGTGGCATGAAAACATTAAAAAGATACTCAGTATGAGCGACAGGCAGTGTAGACTCACCTTGATGATGACCCTCTGGTCCGCTTGGTCCTCCAGAATGCTGTCTGTTGGATAAGACTCAATCTGCTGTCGGATGGCAGAGGCGATGGCGGGGACGAAGGCCAGTGGGTTGAGGTCCAGGTCATCACAAAGGATCTCAGCAAACATCTCAGGTGTCATTAGCTTCTCTGAAAATTTCAGAAAGATGACAAATTTTTACATTTTGATATTGGCTCCCAATGCCCTGAGGTCTTTGCTTTGACTACAGAGCTGAGAGAGGGTGATGATGGGCCATTACCGTTCATATTCCAGGTGAAAGCATCTCTGAGCTTCTGTCCCTCGATCTCCATGTCCAGACGGATTGGAACCAGCACTTCAGACTGAGTGGCGTTCTCATGGATCACGGCTGGATCGTGGTCGTCAAAGCTGGGCGAGACAAATACACAGGGGGCAAAGCTTACATCTAACATCTGGCATCTAACATTATATACAGCACTCAGTAATGATGCACTAGTAACAGAAAATAATGTTGTTTCAGAAGTGTCCCTGATCTCAGTTTACAGCTCCATACAGCATAAACTTTTGAGTGTTTGTAACAGAGGGGAAAGTGAATGAAGGAGTGATTTCAGACACAGCCCCTGTGGAGGTTCTACGATTGGTTGATTGGACAAATGTATCCAAACAATCACCGGGCTGAAGGTCACCAGTTGGAAAACGTAAACATATTGTCCAACGCTAGCAGGTTCCTGTTGCTCACCACAGTGGGAAAGTCCTCTTCTTGTCGCGGCCCAGTCGGCTGCGGTTGATGGTGGTGGAGCAGGGCACTGCGTCCAGGTGGTGAGAGCTGTTCGGCAGCGTGGGAACCCACTGACTGTTCCTCTTTGCCTTCTGTTCCCTGGTGACAGACAAAACCATGCAAAATAACTTGCTCTTTTTGTTTATTCCATGTCAAATTCCCTCAGCGCGGACACAACATTTTGAAATGTTTTCAGTGTTAAAAACATATGATTTTCCTCAGCTATGTTAAGGAGGGGGAGTAATGCAATAATTACTGGAGCATCTCTGATTTCCAAATTAGCCTGATCAAAAATGCTTTGTAGACTGCACACTCTCAGTTTTATTATTAGTTTTTACTGTTAATCATCTTCATTAACATTAGAAACACTTTACAGACTCAGCGCTGTGTGAACAATGTCTTCAGAAGTGGCTATGGTGGAGGTACCTGAGGTAGGCGGGGGGCTCAGTGCTGATGGAGACAGCTTTGTACTTCTCATCGTTTCCTTCAAGGATCTCCTCGACCTCTGACGCCTTCAGCAGGGTCACACTGGTGGCCAGCTGAGTGTAGCCGTGGTCTGAACGACAAGAACAAGGCAAATCAAAACAGAAACAACAACTGAGCAGGCAAGTTAAATGACAAAACAATAACGCTTAATTTCAGTATTATTCAAATGACAGATGTTTTTCAATTCCATTGACTGGAATTTTTAAATAGAACAGCCTCACACATGAGGAAAGAGATAATGATGGGAATTCAAAGCCTGGCACAGCCCCACCCAGCTGTAGACGTGCTAAGACTGCACTCTACTGACCGTGTGATGACTCCACTATTTTCTTCCGTTCTTCTACTGATGCCAGTTTTCTCCATAGCGATGGATATCTTTTATACAGGGAGCCTCTGAACATACGGAGGTAGTTTCCCACCTGAACACACACACACACACACACACACACACACACACACACACACACACACACACACACACAGATACAAAAAGCGGAGCATGAAGGCAGATTACTAAACATAGATTCTTGATGATAATCAATAAATCACTGCAGTCACTTCTCTGTCGGTTCCAGTTTCAGAGATGTGCCTACATTTGATAGTGAACTGAATATCTTTGGTGTTTGGATTGTTGACAGTACAAAATATACAACAAAAAACGTATATGACAATATATACAACATGTTAACATCATCTGAAATGTGTATCACAATAAATTCTCACGTTTATGAATTGTCACATTCACCTGGATGACATTTCCTTCATTGTGCTCTTTCATAATCTAGTTCATCTGGATTATTTAACTCCAGTATGATCAATCATATTTGACCTGTGGATTGGCTTTATTGTTGATAAAACTATTTTAATTATATGGGAGTCTTTCTACAATAAATACTGAATCCGGCCAACTGCAGTATATGTATGTCAGTGAGAGTCACTGTAGATTTATAACCCAATCCTCGCACACAGCATGTAAATTACATGATATATTTCGTGCAATTTACCTACATTTTGTTACCAATCAGCTTTTAAATTCTAACATTAAGAAGTCATACCCACGTTATTAAACATCTGTAGTATTGAAAATAGGTCACAAGTTCTGAGAGCTGTGACTTTTGAGTACCTACACACTACAGTGTCTGCCATCACAGCTATCGAAATTCTGTGACCCTTTATAATAAATTTAGGATCAAGAGTCCGGCATAACTACTCCAGACAACATGTACAGCTATTGTAGGAGAGGTGCTTTAATTACGTAGTTTGCTATATACTAGACATCTGTTTGCTTTTTTAAATATGGATCTCATTACGTAGTTATGAGTGTTAGGATTTTACATTGCCGTGTGCCAAGTTAACCAAACGGTGCATAACGCAGAGCAAAACCGTGTTGTTTTGTTTAGCGTTGGCGCTGGATAAACAGTTAGCTTGCTAGCGCTAACTGTTTAACGTTAGCTAGCTCAATGACGAAACACGGGTGAGTCTATGGAGAAGGACACACGATTTCAGGTCAGTCTCGATTCCGTTACATTTACATATGGGTTAGTGTGTTTTCTCATTGAGGCAACTCTCGGTTACATTAAAAATAAACCCAAAATAAATGAATGAGTCTTCCTGCGCTGTTCTCCCGGACTGCTAGCATGGCTACCTAGCTAGCTAGCTGCTAGCGGACCGGCTGCCGGGATAAACGATTCACATATATACCGAATAAGTAAATAATTAAAGTAATGATTTGTCAAAGAGGTGAAACACTTACCTCCGATCCGATCATATAAAAGTCTCCATCCTCCTCGAGCTGAAATTTGACCGGTTTTTGTCCAAACGTCTTGCTAAGCGCCATACTGAAATGAAATAACAAAGCTCTGTCCGACTGCGCAGGCGCAAAGGACAGGAACGTCCGGTCGCTGAGAGATGACGTAACAATAACGTATCGATTCATCAGTCGCTACAAATTAATCAGTTACAAATAAATAACAAACCAATAAATCAAACTAACACTACTTCCTCTTAATTCAAATCAGTATCTTAAAGTTCTGAAATCACCTTGTAAACCAATAATTTCACTGGTTTATTTTTAACTAAGTATGGACTAAATGTATGTTCATTAATATAAAACTTGGTCATTTCTTGCACTTCCAATTATTTATTGTTTTGTTTATTGTTGTATTTTGGGGTCATTTTACGACTTTGATTGTAAAGGAGAGAGCCAGATGGGGGATGATGTGCAACAAAGTTGCCTGGCACCAGGGAATATACCCATGCCCCATACCTCACCTTTATATTATTTTACTGTGTGATTTTATTTCACTATCTATGTATATTTAACATATTTATAAGATTTGTGCATTTGTGCCACAATGTACACTGAACATCTTGAGCATGAGAGAAGTTTTACCCTATTTGAACTTTTAAAGGTAAATTTCCCTAGTGTGTCATGTCATGCAGAAATTCTGCAGAAGCAGATTCCCATCTCAGCTCCTGAATCTTTGAACACAGGAGGTAATAATAAAAAGGAAAGAGTTGTTTTACTTTTATAAACTTAATGTTTATTCGTATATACATGAATATATTAATCTATAACCAAGAAAGGAGAGAATGTACAATGCAAAACAAAATCTCTATATACAAATCAATAAATAAACAAAGACATAATCAAGGACAGTTTTATATTCTACATGGGTTTTGTGTTCTCGGGAAAAGTAGGAAAAGTAAAACAAAGAAGTGACTGCAGTTAGAAAAAGTTTTGAAATCCTTTTGTTAAAATGGAAAATGGCACCCAAGCACAGTTCAGGGGAACAAAACTAAACAAAAGGTCAAATAAAAATAAAACAAACACACACCACGCCAGCTGGTTTCCAGTTTTTAGGTTTTTTTTTCTTGTAAACGCAGCCTTTTTGTTCAAACTCGCACAGAATCAGGTCAAATCACAACAGGAACTTCATTGTCAACACGGGCTACAACGACACACAGACCAGTCCAACATCAACCTGAACAGCACGTAAAACGCTTGGCGGGTCAGGAAATTCAGCTGAAGTTCCACTCCTGTGCACAATGTTCACGCTCTCAGAGAACACAAGCACACCTAAAGATGGAGCTGCTGCAGAAACACTGGATCAGGGTGCAGACATCATTTTTAATTAAAGGCCCAATAATATTGACTTTTTTTGTTCCAACCAAACAATACAGAGAGGGAATGTGACCAGCTATTTTAGGAAATTAATTAACCTTTTTTTTTTTTTTAATGAAACTATATCATGTCAGCTGTTTTAAAAGACTTTATGTGTTCAGTAGGAACCAGTGAAGTCAAGTACTGACAGACAGACTAACATACTGTGGCGCACTGATGGTCCTGTTGCACTGCAAGAATGGAGGAGGATCTCTATCGCACCACTGAAATAACAGAGGAAAAGAAGGCTGATGAATGTTTGTAACACTGCTCTATTGGGTTTCACCACAGATAAAGTGGGTTTCAAGTGGTTTTCATCCCTGAAACTTGTCCAAAAAGAAAGCAGAAATATCTCAGGGTCCAGTGTAAAACGTTTAGCACCAGTTAGAAGGAAATCTACACGGTGATATTCAATCGGTTATCAATTTTTATAACGTTCTTACACGTCGTAAAGTCTTCTTGATGAGGTGTACAGGATCCAAAATTTAACCATGTTTGCTGCTACATTTTTTTCAGCAAACATACCTCAGATGTGGAGTTTGGTTGGAATAAAAACCTGGTTTATTGTGCTGGTTTTGATGGCAGAGATGCTCCAGTTTGGAATAATTGCAAATTTGGCAGCTGTCTGATTCTGAAAGACATTCGAGAAGCCATTAAAACATGCAAAACAGGAGGACAGATTCATGAAAGTGGGATTTCTACAACAGCTTCATCTGCAGCTCCTGACAAACATCTGAGCTTCAAGTTTCTTGGACAACAGTCTAATTCTCCACAGGGAAATGGGTCCAGACATCATAGTGTTCTCACCCTTTTTTGTTTTCCAGAAAAAATGCGACAACAGTAAACATACAAACTTGATTATTTTTTTACTGTGAAAGGCAGAGGACTCGTCTTTTTCTCTCTTTGCTTGTTATTTTTGGCACATGTAGAGTCAAGACTGTTGCCATCGCTGCTCGCCAACAAGATGAGCGAAGGGCGGATGTTCACTACGACACCATTAAGGGGGAACAGATGTTCTAATTGTTTTGTTCACAGTGCTCGACATGATGCGCCGATCAACAGGCAGAGGGGGCAGAGTGAAAAGGTCAAAGGTCACAGTGTTCAACAGCGAAGGATTTCACGCCACAGTGGCACGAACAACATCCACGACAGCCGGACGACGTGCCTCCTGCCACTCGTCACAATATTGCTAACGCAGGTTTTTTTGTTTTTTTTTTCCTGGTGGGGTTGGGGGGGCGCTTCATTCATTTGATCTCTAAGAGAATTATGAACTTCATGCAGGTGAAAATAACAAAAAAGGCAATACATGGTCGCAGTGCAATCCAAGCAAATCTAATGTTTTGTTGCGGTGATATGAAGGACTCAGAAAAAATCCAACCTCAGATATTCGGTCATAAAGTGTTTTTGGTGAACCCACTTTCCCTTAATCAGCAAATTTCCTACATTCCTACATTCAACAGGACTCAGAGACAGGGTGTGAGTGTTTTGCTGTTGATCAAACTGTTTGCTCATCCTTTACCCCCGAACGGCAACTGTCCCATCACTGCTAACTAACAACCTTAGTTCAGAACAGCAGTTCAAGCTTTGGATTTCCCCACATGTCGAGGCGGTTAGCATGGCGCTGTAGTGACAGTGACACTCTGCATTCAAAGTGTTTCAAGTGTGGCCCCTTTTCTAGCCTTTCCCAAACCAAAAACACAAGAACAAAGGTGTTAGAAATGCATTAAACAGTGCGTTTGTCTGCCCTACCACGAGCTGCAAACATTAGTATGTCCGGCTGACTAGCTAATAACCTACAGTAGTAAGAGCGTCTTACTTTCAGGGCCAAGGACCACATCATTACCAAACTACATTAGCTTGTGGGATTACAGGTTACATTAAAAAAGGTCCCGCTCACGACTAGCACACCCACTGCTTTAACTCACTGTATGCAGTCAGAGTTCAGGCTTATGTTAGCGGCTCTGTCAGCAACCCCTGACTAAAGCTTACCCAAGACAGCATTACGTTTGTCAGACACGTTGGTTAGGACTCATCTTCAGAGCAAAAAGATGCAAAAATATCACCGTTATAGTAAAATGCATATGTGCCTCGCAAGAAGGGAAAGCAAGCGCGACTAAAAGGGCTAACGGTGAGCAAAACAGGTCTTTTAGAAGTGAGGGTTGTGTGCAAAAACTGTGCAGAATGAACAAAAGAAGCCCTTAGAAAATGAAAAATACTGCAACGATGTGACATCACTGTATCCATGGGAATAAAAGAAATACAGAACTCAAAAATGGAAAGCACATCCCCAAAAACCACTTTTTAAAAACAGTCACAAGGTTGGATTTTTCCTGTCAAGGAGCAGATCATGGACAGGTCGCGTCATTCATCTGGGCTCCCACGCACGGCCTCATGCCAAACTTAACTCTAGACTCCATGTTTAACAGCCTGATTTAAGGACCTTTTCATCAGACTTTTTTTTTTTATTAGCTTTCCAGATCTGGAACAATCAAAGTCCATTTTTTCCACACTTTCTGTCAGGGAGCCCAGAGAGGAAAGACTCTGCTTTCATCACCAGCACGTGAAGCCACAGCCAACACCACAAGAAAACGTCCTGCAGGATAAATCAGCAGGACCCGTCGGCCGCCTCACAAGCCTGTCATGGCACATTTGGAAAGTGGTTATTCATGGATATGAGGGATGATCCGCCATGTTGGAAGAAACCACAGTCTATCGCTTCTTCCCGTGCGATGGCATGGGTTATACCAAAATATGTTTGCTGTTACAGGAAATTTGGCATATTGTTCTTTAACCAGAAGGAAATCTCACAGGTTTGGTTTGTTGCCAGTTTTCTTTCATTAATAGTATCTCAGAATTTTTCTACTGCAGTAATTTGGGACCACGAGAAGATGGTACGTCTCATCTCAAAGGGGATTATCCTGATAGAAAATAATACATTTCAATACATATTATTGAATGGGTGCAGCAAGCCAGACTGAACAGCTGCTAACAATAACATCACTTCAAGTCAGCTTTTATTGTCTTAGAGGGTCAAAATGATGTTTCAGAGTGCTTAATGAGCACTGAATACTTAGTTTTGCAATTGTCATGATTGAATTAAAGTATATTATTATATATTTTTGATTCACTCTGGTGTCGAGAAGCCCATGAAAGCATCTTGCTCAGCTGAGTTGTTCCTGTTGAGTTCCAACATGGCGGCCAGTGGTCAGGAAGCAGAGAAAGTGCAGCTCGTACAACCTCTTCAGAAGGATAATTAGCAGCACCATATCAAAGCAGATGCAAAAAAAAATGTACAAAGCGAAATGAAAAAAGTTTTGATATCATGACGAGTCTATTAACAAAATCTCATGGTCCGTTTCAAAAGAATATACTGCACAGTTGGTGTGAACTGATATATACACTCCGTTTCTTTGTTCTCAGCTCTCTTGTTCTTCTCTCAGTTTTCCAGCCCAGTCAAGTGCGATCAAAGGACTGCCACATCCTTCACGGTGTAGTGGTTACAATTCATTCATTAAAAAAAGGAAACAGTGGCATGTGATTCATGGCTGTGCCCACTGGGTTTTGACACAATGTCACCATTTCAGACTCCTTGACCTTCTTGGTTTTTTTTTTTTGTAACATGGCAGCGTTCAGAAGATAAAAGAGTTCAGGTCCCTCCACGTCAGCGTCGCTGGTGGTAAAATGCTGAAATGAGTCCCAGCGTCCGAGAGGGGGAGCGAAACGTTCAGTGCTGCAGTCCCAGAAACACTGTCGACATCAGGAACCCCGGGTCGAGGCGGTAAAGGCGGCGGTACACTCACAACAAAAGTTCCCTGAAAAAATAGAAACACATTCGAACGCCCAGCGGTTACACGCATCTGTGTTTACTCGCTGCGGCTTCGTGTTGTTCGTTTATGTACACTCCGTGCCGGGAGGGCGCGTGCATGGAGAGAGGATGGAGGCTGCTGAGTGAGTCGGGGTTTTAAAAGTTGTTTTATCACAGGTGCAGAAAACTCCTCCCGTGGACGAGATACCAGAACAAAAACCTTTAAGACCGAGTGAATGTTAAGATGTAAACAGTTGGAAACAAAAAGTAATGGACTGGAACATGAAGCGGATCTGCTTTTCCACAAGCCACGTGAAATTTCAGACCGAGTGGAGTCTGGATCGACTAGTTCAGCCGCCACTCGGCTGCACCTGATGTCAACGCAGCCGTTTATATTTACCACAAACGTGTCCTTTTGTTGTCTGCCTTGCGGAAACAGCCTCTATCTGGACGCTTCCTGCGACAAAATCAGCCTTTTAACATCCTCGGAAGGCCCTGATGACACGACAGCTGTTACCAAGTGCTAAGGTGCTCCTCTGCTTTCTGCGAATCCACAGAAAGGGTGCTTGGTCATTTATCGCCTCTCCTTTGGCATCTCAGTCTTTGCCCGAACCAAAACTCAGATACTTCAGGTTAGTTTGCCTCCAGCAGAGCCGAACAGAAATGTTACTTCTGAGGAGTGGAGACCAGAGAGGGTTAAGGGGGTGGAGGGGAGGCAGGAAGTGGTGCGTTTGTCCTCAGAAAATCCCTTTAGCGATTTTCAGTCCCTTCTGTTTCATGCGAGGCAGCGTCGAACTGGCCACGTTCTTGGCCCGCACCGGCCGGGCCAGGCCGCGCTTCTTCAGCACAAAGTCATAGTTGGCAGTGGAGTTCATGGCATAGAAAACATTGGCATTGTCTGGGATCCGAAGCTCTGCAGGGCGAGACGAGAGAGAGAAGAAACAAAACACAGTTAGTCAAAATCTTGTAGGAATCTTGCCCATCAATCAAAAGAATGTGAACATTACAACTTATTCTTCAGCATGAATACAGCGATCTGTACGCAGACCCCACAGAACCAAAAGATTATTCTGTACAATTTAAAGAATGAACAAAAAAAATGAATTGAACAGATGGCATTTACACACTTTTCCAAGTCCTGGAGTAAGAATGTGTGTTTTTAGTTTTCACCTTTGTCCTCAGAGATTTTCTGCATCAGCTCATAATCCTCGGCCTTCTCCCGCTCCAGGTTGTGTTTGATCATGGCCTTCCTGATGACCGCTGGAGTCTTATCTTGACTCGTCACCTGAATCAAGGGATAAATCTTTATTTCTTTACACTTCTTTCTTGCTGTTTTTCTCTCGTTTTCCTAAATCAGAGACTTTCTAAAGTGGGAACACCTTCACTGCAGCCAGAACAGACCAGGTGAAAGAAAGTTGTGCTGCAGCAGAGCACACACGACTATGGAGCTTTTGAAATCTGGATCTTTGCAAATGAACTACCATTTGGTTTATTACATTGTGCTTTGGGTGTTTTCATTCTAATATCTGCTAATGTTGGTTGTATGAATTTTACAACTTATTATGTGATCAGAAACCTGTATTTTGATAGGACAGCATGTTCTTTGCTGAGCACATATCATCCTACCATTCACTCATTATCGTTCATGTTCTTAAGCTTCACTAACAAAATATTTAGCAGATTGTTGAAGCTGGTAACACAGAAATTGTGATATTTTATGCTCATTGGTTCGAAGAAGACTTATGTCCTGAAACAAGAAGATTTAGGAAATGACCTCACCAGGATGCTCTTGTACATGTTGCCGTTCTCCACGTCCAGGCTGACCCTGATGATGCAGCAGTCGTCGACCTGCTGGTTGTACAGCGGCAGCGACAGAGTCGAGTAGTTCGACACCGCCGACACCGAGCGTTTGTGTGAACGGGAGGCAGACATCGGTGTGGAGCAGGAGACGGAGGAGGAGGAGGCGCTGCTGGAGCCAGAGGCTGAACCGGAGCTGGAGCCCGTGCCGGAGGTGTCCAGAGATGACAGAGATGTACACTCCCAGAACTGAACAGGATGACATGAGAGCAGAGGAGGCGGTGAGAATAAAACAATCAATGAACCTCTCAGTTACCTTTTGGATCAAAGGAGTATCAATATGAATATCTGTGATGCTCAGCACACAAAGACTGAAGATATGCTTCCATCAAGGTATTTTAATGCGTATTTTGAAGTATCACATTAGAAAATGTGAATTGATTGAAAAGGCAAAATTCAGAAACACAAATTCAACACAGTTTTCACTTTCGTTTTTTAAAAAAAGAGTTAAAATGCTTAATGAGTGATGGAAGAACCATTCCTGGATAAGTTCTGACAGAGTGAACATTTAACTGTTTGTATGAATGTAAGAAAACAGTGAAGAATTCCAATCAAAGTTTCACAGAGCCCAAAACTGATGTCCAAAGCTCAAAGGCTTTTCCAATGTTACAAAACAGGAAAAAAATCATCAGTATTAACAAACGGGAACCAAATGATGTTTAGTGCCAATCAATTTTCTGAGAGTCAACTAATTGTTTGAGTGATTTATCATTTCAGCAGCACCAATACTCAAACCACACGAACAAGCTTTACTTCACTGTGTTCCACTTAACACTGTTAGCTTGCTAATATGAAAGACCTACTCTATAAATTCAAGTGGTGGGATAATTGACAATTACATATATTTGTCTATACAAATGTTAATGGCAGACCGAGAGGCACTCAGGAGCGTATATAATTACAATTAAACATTCAACTGCCATCAACAAACATGCCTGATGGTGTCTTCAGGAACGAAATGCAAATTGTAAAAGGAAATCTTACCGTTGACGTTGTATCTGCCGCTGGAGCTTCTCTCCCCAAAGCAGAGACGGTAAGTTTCACTGAAGGAGTCGACGTCTGGAGAGACAGACGGAGAGAGTGAAGCAAACAGATGTCATCACCCCACAGCCACACTGGAGAACATGCGACACTAGACTGACTTCTCTGTCCCCGCCTCTCTGCCTCACCTTCCTCTCATGTCCCTCTGGAGAATCGGACAGGAAGCTGGCGTTCACGTCCTCCAGGTCTGAACCACTGGAGCTGACAGAGGTGACGCTGAGGGCGTCGCCGCTGTCCCCGCCGCCTCCTTGGTACGGTCTGTAGTGTGAGTGGTCGAAGGACTTGGAATGAGAGCCTGCGCCGCTGCTGCAGCCGGCCTCCGTCAACTGCCGGCTGGACACAAGATAGTAACAGGAGACGACTTTTAAACAGTCATGATACGAGAGAAAACCCATCCTGCTCAGTGTTATGATGATAAAGTGAGTTGGAAAATGTTGCTTATGTGTAAGACAATGGTTGTCTCTCTCTCAACAGCACATTCCGTGCCTCAGTTTTGATCAACTCTGTCACTTACTCGCTCCAGCGTTTCATGATGCCTCCGTTCTTCTTGGCTCTGAGCGTGTTGCTGGCCGACTCTGACAGAGGCTCGATCTCACAGGACAGATTGTAGCTGCAGGAACAGGAAGTCAGGACGGATGACAATGTTAATCTGAGCTCATCTCAAGGATAAGACGGGACGACCCGTTGCTCACAGCTATCCTGCCACTTCAGTACCCAAACATCCTGCACTGATGTGTCAGTAAACAAAACAGAACCCCGACTGCTAAGTTAAGTCAGTGAACATGAAATAAGATCACAGTTGCTCTCAGAATGATGAAAAAAGGCCAATTATTGGCTGATTGGTTATTAATAAGACAGCAGTTTGTTCTGCTTCCCAAGAGTTTTGTAATCGCGTTAAACCACATTTGCTGATACCACCATTAACCACAGGTGTGGCCAAATCTACCAGGACTGAAACCACTTTATAAGAGGCAAAATTAGAAGTACACATCATGCAGAATGGCCCTTTTCAGAATCATATATATTATATAACTGCATTATAATTACACTGATGTTTTAACGGACTTATCAATTTAGTGTTGGAGCAAGTACAGATGGGGCTAATTCTAACTAATGAACTATTTTTAAAATGGGAAGTATAAACTTTAATAAAACATCATAGTTTTTTTTATTGATTATGTTTTGTATGAATGATCTGACTCTGGAAGGTAAGTAAAGCTTTAAAATAAATGCAGTGGAGCTAAAAGTCCAATATTTGCCTCAGTGAAGCAGAAGCATAAAGTGACTTTGTTGTTGAGACAGAGGGAGAAAACCAGCATGAAAGGACCAACAAACCTCTCTGCCTCGCTGAGTTTCTCCACGCCGGCGAACCACTCTCTGAAGTGGCTGTCCTGAGTGAAACTGTAGTTGTTGGAGGCCAACTGGAGCAGTTTGATCTGAGCGATCACCTCGAACTCCTGCAAGTAGACGCAGAACAGGATATGATAAAGAATGAGATTCAATTTTTGATTCGACAGATTTATCATTATCTGTTCTGAGCGGAAAGATGATTTTTATCAGTCACTTTTTTTTAATCACACCTGCAGAGATGTTTTTAAATCTATTTTTCTAGTAGATTTTTCATATTGTTACAAACAAGCAAGAAAATTGAATTCACCTTTCTTCTCTTCTCGAAGTTTATCAGACCACCCTGAAAAAGGAGGTATAAAACATGAGAAAGTGACAGTAAAAACCAAACCAAACCAAACATAGAAACCTGCCAAAGAGGACAAATAAAAGAAACTTAAGACTGAAATAAATACATGTCTGACCTCTGTGTAATCCTTCATGGCAGTGTCCATCATCACCAGGTCCGTCAGGAAGGTCCCCAGGTAAGGAATCGTCCCTTGCATCACTCCCTGTTCACAGAAGGACAGAGGGACCATCAGTGTAAGTAATCATGGAGGCTGAGTGCAAAAACATTTTCAGAACATTTCTCAGAAAAACAACTCTTTAGAACCACTTTCTGAGTGCAGAGGCACTAAAAAACAAAAAACAGTCTGTTCAAGGCAGGACTAATCACGTTAGAAAGGCACAGATATGCATCAGGCTGGACAGACTGCAGCATCCTCACTTTCCACTAGGTGGAGCTGTTGGCACAGAATTGACACAAGGCAGCAGCCATTGCCAAATGTGTGATAATAACAGCACGAAGCAGAAGCACTGTGATGAAACAAGTCTTTCACAGATGAATAAGAAAAATAAAGAAATGTAAATCCTGTCTTTGTGGACTCACCAGGTCTCTCTGCTGCTGGTGTCTCCTTTGAGCTCGTTTGGGGTTGATTTCCAAAGTGGCAAACTTGGAGGTCCCTTCCTGCAGAACAATGACAAAAAGGATGTTCGTTTTAAACACAAAGAAATAAAATGAAACCCTGTGTGAGACTTACTTACCTACATAAAAGCAACCCGAACACATCGAAATAAGAACATGCAATACGTATGAGTGGCACGTGAGGAAAAACTCCACACAGTCACTGCATCAGGTCGGTTGTGTAAACCAAAACAACACATAAATAAATAAACCTAAATTCAAACATCCAACTTTTCCATAAAAACAGATCCTACTCCATTTATTCTGCTGCACACTGACAGTGATATTATCTGGAGAACTCAGAGGAAATAAAACATGTGAAAGTGACAGTATTACTGCATATCAGCAGCATATCTCAAGAGGAAGCTTACAGCAGCAAGTAGTGGTTTAGTGCTGCACTTCCCCAAAAGCTGAGACACATTTACAGGAATAGTCAACATCAACGCGAAGCATGACGAGTGCGTCTTTAATTCTGAAAATATAGCAACGGATCTATAACTTAAAGAACAACTTTTGTGTGAAAACCAACAAAATGTAATTATTGTTTGTGCTGTTTTAACATGAGCAGCCAATGCATGCAGCTGGCCTGGGTGGCCCCTGTTTAGGCCCCGGGGGTGGCCAAGTGGGAAACTCCCTTCATGGATATTTTGTTGAGTTCAGCCTGAATTACTTCCAAAAGCTTCAAGACCTTTAATAACCTGCTGAAGTAGTAAATGTGAATATATTTAGCCCTAAAACTGCATTAAAGTAGACATACGAAGGGTTACTTTATTCATGCGACCATACTTTGATGCTGACAGATCCTTAAAACTCGGAAGAAAAGAAAAAGAAAATCCACCTCCTGGGGTCCCCAGTCACATTCCTCAGAGTGATGTAATGCTCAGAGGCTTTCTGCAGCCCGTGTAACTCGAGCTGACCGAGTCAAGTGAACGCAGCCTGGCCTGAGCAGATAGAGCGAGGCAGAGGCGACGCCTCGAGGTAATCTCTTACTCGCTCATCAGATCAGAGCCGTTATCTACACCTACCAAAGGTTTCCTCCTCCCTTTGACGTCAACTGGGATTCCCTCAGAGGAAGCCCGGGGTGTTCACTCACTCTTACATCAGCAAAGTGCTCATCTTTATACATAGGTGATAACACACTCATTGTATCCAGTCTTTATTATGAGTCATTGGCAAGATATTTGTTGTTTGTTTCCAGTGTTAAAAATTAAGCAGAGTCTACAAACAATACTCCTTACATACAGTTTGATTTACACCTCACTCGGGTTCCTTTTAAAGGATAAGTCTGTGTCTATTGTGGATTTTTCAACAAATCCTGTTAAAAACACAAAACCAGAAATGATTAACCAATGAATCTAACAAGCATTGCTCTTCATCCAAAGCCTGCTAATTCTTCTTCCTCTGTACGATAAAGCTCAATTATTGTCAAAAAACTAGTGCTGTCAAAAATAACGTGTTATTAACGCGTTAATGCAAATCAATTTTAACAGCGTCATTTTTTTATTGCGAGATTAACGCTCTTTGTCACCTAGTGAACTTGTAGTTTTTTATAAGCTGTGGCCACTGCTAGTAATGTTACAAAAACTACAGGATCTGATTTTTAACCCGGAAACAAAACAATAGGCACGCCCCACGCACGTGTTTGGTCTTGTCTGCTCGCTAGCTGTAAAAGAGTAGGCTACCGGTTTGTGTGGATGTCAAGCGCGAAACGCCGAAATGGATGCGAACAAGATTCTGAATGGAAAGTTTAGTTTCAAAAAGTTGCCAGATGGGTCGACTGACAAGACCAAAGTTATCTGTGTGTATTGTCGGTGTGAAATGAGTTTTCACTGTAGCACATCCAGTCAGAAATACCACTTGATGGCCAAACACACGGCGAATGCGAATTCTCCGTTTAAGTTGAAGCCATGGTTTAACTGCACTATAGCCTGAGTCCTAGTTTACAATGATGTGCACTTAGTAACTTTATCTTGTATCACCCTGTTGTGATCCCTTATAAAGGGCTGTTGAAGGGGCTTTTTTGTAACCAAGTATTTATTTTTTTGACATCTGTTTATTGACAGTGTTAAATTGTGTGAGATTTGATTTATTCAAATGTGAATGTTAGTGTGAAATATAACGCTACACATTGTTGTAGCCATTAAAAAACATTTTCACAAAGCAAGCCGATCCAGTTTTCCATGTTGATAAGAGTATTAAAATGATAATTAATGGGACATTTAGAATAGATAAAAATGTGCGATTAATTTGCGATTAATCGTGAGTTAACTATGACATTCATGAGATTATTTGCGATTGAATAATTTAATCGATTGACAGCACTACTAAAAAACACATCAAGAAGCCACACTGTTGCACTGAATGACACGTTTGCTCATTACCATGAACATACATTCATACTGTACTGTTTTGAATGCTGCCCCAAATACTCACTATACAATGTGTATATAATATAACATATAATAGCAGGAGCAGTATATGGAACACAGACATTAGCCAACTCATTTCCTGGTCAGTCACGTTTCTCTGCGTGTCAGCTCCTGCTGTCCTTGAACCCAGTGCGTCAGTAAGAGCTGCAAAACACCCCAATGGTGTCAACCACTCTGCATTAAACTCCACGAATCAGACTAATGATGACAGCAGTCTGTCAGCTGCACGGAGCCCACCCAGGACATCGTGAGTGATATATAGATACTGTGATTCGCGAACATGGCACAAGGTGTTCTGTCCTGCAGGATGTTTCTGTGGATGTTCCTCTGCAGCTGCTATGAGACAGACGTGAGAAAGTCCACAGATGGGACGGGTCAACAAGCCATACATCCTGCTGCCCTCTGCTCAGCTGCCATGAACAAACATTATATAACCTACGCAGACCGGTGGACTGATTTGTCTGATTAATAAGGCCTGATTACAGGAACACTGCTTACTTTTTACTTTCTGTCTGTCGCTAGACTGTTAATTCTTTTTCTGAAGCTTTTTCTGATTTCTTATTTGAACATTAAACTATTAACTATTTTTAACAAGCTACAACACACGTTTGACAGGCTTTGTATTTAAAATCACTACATAGGCCGTGTGTGTTATGTATTTTGGGGTCGACCATTTCTGTGTGTGTTGTTGAGGAGCTGTGACCCACCTTCACCAGCAGCTCTCGGCTGAGGGAGTAGTTGTTGTCGTCTGAGAAGATCTCAGACAGCTCGCGGAAGGTTCGGAAACTCTCCCTGAGAACAGATGGAGAGGTCAGTGCATGAAAAGCAAACAGAGACCCTGACAGCTCCTCTCCCTTCAATAATTAATCATCTAATAATTGAGTCTATGCAACAATGTTTTTGGAGCCCATTGCTGCAAAGTCAGGGCTGGAAACCTACCGTGACACTTCCTCCCAGGTCCTTTTGAGGCGGTGGATGGCGTTGCACTGCAGGGCGGAGAGGATGGCTCGTAAGGAGGAGAAGTTCTTCAGGATCCGACACTCCTGAACGTATCGGGAACAATTATCCAGTCAAAAACAGACACAAAACTTCAAATGGCTTCATATTTTTCTTTTACTTCCTGTCTGATTGGCTGACAGCTGTTAGGAGATGTTCAAAATGTAAAATATCCCTTTAAATAATGACTGGGTGCAAATAAATAAACCTGATGGTGTTTGCTCACCCGGGCAACGTCGATCCACCTCTCCAGCAGCCTGGCTCTCTGGTTGGGCTTCAGCGTTGGGTTGCTCAGACAGGTGGTGATGACACAGTTGGTGACGGAGTTGAACTGGGCCACAGTGGCTCTAATGGTTGGAGCCAGGTGCTCCTTCCCCTTCTTATCCCGCTGAGACCAAATCCCACCCAGGCAGTGGTAGGGCACAACCTTCTTAAACAGATCCTGGACAGAGAGATAAACAAAGAGATTGAAATATGAATAAAACAGCACAAACAGTCTGAGTGTTTAAATACGTTATTTTGAGGACCATAACTGCAACTTAGACTTTCTGATTACGCAGCATTAAGCCCAGGGTAGTTACAGGGTAGCTGTTAGGAGTACTAATCACTGTTTTCTGACGTTTCATAACTGAGCAAGAGAAACTGAACAGAGGATGAAAGGCTGCATCTGTGGATGAGGAGAAGGGAGACACGCTCACCGCGTCCATGAGTGTGAATTGCTCTGCCACCATGATGGGGTCAAACGACAGGAAACTAAAAGCAGGAAGCTCGTCCTCAAAGCCGCTCTCTTCCTGCGTGGCAAAGGGGCAGCCGATGTGTTCCCCTGAAGAGACGGAAAAAAAACATCTTCTTCACAACACCGCCTCGACCTGAACTCAGCCTGCACACAGTTCCTGCACTCCTCATCCTTTCTTTGACCTTGCTGTTTGTTTCCTGCAGGACTTGAAAATTTCACTCAGTGCTCAAACTTTTCTCACGTGTCTCTCATCTCACGTGCTGATAGTGACTGTACAACCAAACTGTTCTCTACACTACAAGTATTACAGCTGATACTGTGAGTGCAGCTGCATGAAATGTGCAGCTGTACATGATGACAAATTGTTTGCATTTGTCAAAAAGAGACTGAAGACTTATTCATAATCAAAGTCTCAACATGAAGGGTAAATCCAGCATTTCTCTCCTCGACCACAGCTTTAGTTTCTACTGGGACCCCCTCATTCTGGAGTCCCTGCCCTGTTGTCCCTCTCCTGTCCTGCCTTCATACCATCAGGATCAGGCTCACACTGCTGTCGGCGGTGGAAGTGGGCCAGCAGGTTGCGGGCGCGGCGCTCCAGGTCCGAGCCGGGGAAGTGGCGGTGAAGGTACGACAGAAGCTGGTGCAGACAGTCATAATTTGGAGGGCTCCAGAAGTCCTCAGAGTACTGGTCCAGCCACGCGCCCAGGATGGACGAAACAGTGCTGCAACACACAAAAAGTAAAGGCTGTGATGAGACAAATTCGAAAATTAATATAAATTTTGCATCTGAGAGACAATTTTTCAGTTGCTTTTAGTGTTTCAGTCACTGCAAGCTATTTGGCTACATATAAGTCCATCTATTAGCTATTCCAATTTATCCTGAGGGAGCCAATCCCAGCTGGCACTGGGCAAGAGGCGGGGTACACACTGGACAGGTCGCCAGCCAATCACAAGGATGACACAAAGAGACGGACAACCATTCACACCTTTGGGCAATTCAGAATCGCTCATCTTTGGAAAGAAACCTGTGCACCATGCCATCCTTAAATATAAATGCTAGATCCGTTCTTTGTATGAGGAAAGTTAAGCTTTAATAAAGAAACAGTTCAACATTTTGGGAATTCTAAATATTTGCGTTCTTTCACAGAGTGAGATGAGACTCGACATCATTGTCGCATCTGTGTTGTAAGTTTGAAGCTGGAGTCCGGACTCATTGAGCCTCGCTTTGTTTAAAGGAGAAACAGCTGGTTTGTCTCTGTCAATGGATCAAAATAAACCATAATTCATCAGATTTCCATGATTGGCAGTAAAGCTTAAGTGTTTTTGTTCCTGATTGATTTATCACATTCTTATCAGTTCATGAACTGCATTTTATCAAACTCAGCCCCTCATTCAGACAGCTGTCCACTACGGTTTCAAAGCGTGTTGACATCCCTTTAAAGTGGGGGGGAGTGGGACGAGGCTCGGTGCTGTGAATGTGCTCAGTGATTAATGTTGGCAGCTTGACAGTGAAGGTCGTGGCAGACTCACTTTCTCAGCTCCGTGCAGTCGTCATGGGAGACTCTGTGTGCTGTGGCTGCAGGGACATTTTGGAGTTTGGCATACCTGAAAAAGCAACACTCAGTTCAGTCTTCTTCAACCAGGATGATGAAAAAAGCAGCATTTACATTCTGATGGGAATAAAAAAAAATTGCCCCTGAGTGCACAAAGTGTTAAAACACACCGACTGTGACCAGCCTGATTTGTACTTATGTTCCATGCATGGCAGAAAATGTAACCATTACTCAGCAAACTAAATCTTTAGAAATGACAATAAATAAATAAACACATACATAAGATGACGATGATGATGATGAATATTTAATCTTCATATTGTCATTAGAGCTGAGTATCCTCCTTTCTGGCCGATACCTAAAATCTACCATTTAGATTTGGTCAACAGCTGATGTCAATATGCTTGTTTTTCTTAATATATTTCCATTTAACATGTCAGCTATAATAATAAATAGGTTAAAAAATTGACATGAAATCAAAGCTAATGTATGGAATAAAATAAAATAAAAAAACAGGAACACTCCAGAAGAAATAAATAAATAAAAATAACACCTTTGGTCTTAAACAGACATGTCTTTAAAATGTGTTTTTTTTTCTACAAAATGATAAAATCTGACCTCAAATGAGCGATAAAATTACAAATGTAAGAAGAGAAACACAGAGTTATTAAGCTTGTTTGCTGTGAATAGTTAACTACAGGTGACATCAGCCATCAGCAGCTAATCAGCTGTCTCTGTAAAAGTTTAGGAACAGTTCCGCCTTTCAATAATAAAATGAAAGCCATTCAAAACTTCACTTCTCCTTATATGTTGTAAATTTACAGAAGCAGGAATAAACATTTAAGGAAACGGCACTTAACGAACCACATATTCAGCAAGTTTGCCATAATCACAGCATTTTCTGTTCATATTACTAAGCTGGCACAAGCTACCCGTCTATGTTAACTTACTGGAACAGCTGAATATTTGAGAGGCAAAGACGAGGCAGCAGAAACTTTTTTATTTTTTCTGTTTAAAACTGTAGCTGCTGATCAGAAAAAGTGCTCATCGAGTGGAGCTGCGATTGCCAACCTTTTGTGGCTTGTGCTCTCTTACAGTCAAGAGAATGACAGCCTCATTATTTCCAGAGTTACAGCAGCAAAGAAGATGGTGTAATAGCAAGAAGCATCCAAAAAAAAGCTAGATATGATAAATAAGTGAACAATGTAATAAGTAAAGCAGACAAGCTCAACGGTTAGTGGACTACTGTTTGAAAACCCCAACATTGGCATTATGGCTGTCACCAATTTGTTTTTGTTTTTAAGTTTTTTGTTTTTGTTTTTGTTTTTTTGTTTTTTTTTGGGGGGGGGGGGGTGGAGCCAGAAGTCACCATATTTGGACAAGAGGGTGGAGCTGAGGAGGAAGCACTCCATCCTGATTGGATCTGACTGAAAACGTGAGGACACAACGTGGTAAGGACATGCCAATCACAAGGAAGCCACATCCTAATGCGTACCCTGTTTATCGTCTGTTTAACTCCAAATGGGTCCATGAACGTGATGCAGTAATGAACGTGTGAAAGTAGCGTGATCTGCCATGACTGTACCTGTTGAGCAGGAGATCCAGCACCTGTTTGGTGGTGGCGAAGGAGCGGTAGGTGCAGAGGAAGATGGTTACATAGGTGGAGTCTTTGCCCCTGAACGCTGACACCATGTACTCCACCAGCCTCTCCAGCGTGCCGGCCTTGATGGTCCGCACCTTGCAGGTCTCGTAGAGGCTCAGGGCCGAGTCCGTCTCCACGCCAAGCCATCGCTGCCCCTTGCTGGCAGACTGATGAAGCTGCACCTTCCTCAGCGTGATGGTGAAGATGGCGTCCTCCTCGGCCTCCTCGCCGATCTCCTGCGTCGAGCTCTGCGAGACAGAGAAGTCTGTAAATGAGACGCTTGACTCCAACTAACAACCTTCATATTGGCTTTTCACAAACAGCTGCTAAATCCTTAAATTTCGTGCTACAATACAAGTTTGACTTTTCACATCAGAACAAGCTCTTCAAGCATTTGCTTGGGGCATATTAGAAGGAGTTGAAGGCAGAGGAAAGATGCCACGGTTACCATGCGGAGCGTCGAGTTAAAAATGCCCCACATCGCATTCTGGGATGAAACCCTTTAATTATGACCATCTGTGTGACCTGGCTCTCTTCTTTTTTGGCCTGTCTCTCTGTGAGTCATACTCTGTGAATCATGTGCGTCGCCGTGCACAAACAAACAATAGCTTGTTACTAAACAGAGCTTACTGGATAACTGGCACTACAATACAAGCTGCAGCCTGTATATACCAAACGGGCATGAATGAGAGCTCTGTAGGCTGTCGCATGTCACCATCGCGGCATTTTGCTGTTGTTTTCTCTAAAACCCAAAAAACAAAAATGCAACAAACCACAAAAGAGGAAAGTGAAGTTGACAGAGAGGAGGGAGTTTCACTCATCATCACAGCTGTCAACAACAACACTTAGGCATGTGAGCCACATGGGCTCTGTTACATTACCCGAAGAGCTAAAGCTGTAAAAAGACTCAGGGTTCTTTATGGATATTGAGTTTTCTAGTGTAAAAGTAAGATTTTTAGGTGTGTAAAATGGCTGGGTAATAGCTGATTAATTGATCTTTTGCACTTGCTGGGTCTGCCTTCACAGCTGTGAGAATTTGCTGCTTTTCTGTGTGTGAAAATAAACTGAATATTCTTGGTTTTTGGAAAAGACCTTGGGGAAACTGTGTTGGACATATTTCACCAAGTAGAAGTACTGAGTTAACACGTTTTCTGCAGGTTTTCCACAATATCATGACATCTTATAAACCAAGCAATAATAAGGCAGATGAATCCAAATTATACTGTTAGCTGCAGCCACGCAAACAGTATCATCATTCAAAGCTGCTCAGTGTAGTAACAATGTGATCAGATCATGTTAAGTGTGGAGGTTCATTCTTAACTTAACTTCTTAACCACATATGTGCGATGAAAGTCAAGGTTCACCATATCTCACAGCTTCTTCTGTGAAGCATGTACCATTGATTGGAGAAGCCCATGAGATCCAGTCAAGCTTGGAAAAAATTCTAGTACATTTTACCACAGATTAGAGAGAGCTTTATAAACCATTTACAAAACTCTTGTGTCTGTGTCACGCCATCGAATTAGTTCATCCCACATGAGGTTACATGACACATGATTAAACCACAAATACTGCAGTGCAGTCTGTGAAGACTACGTATTGCTGCATACAACATGCTATGCAATTTCATCAACCAAAGAGACGTGCAGCATTAACACAATATATAAGACATATTTTCTAAGAAATGTAAGAGATATAAAAAGTGTATTTAAAGTGGTTCGTCTATTGCGATGCATAACACTGGAACACAGTTCACTGTGCTGAACATGGGTCTTGATCAAATGTTCAATGCGGTCATACTATGTTTGGTATCAGTATAAACATGATATGTTTGGTATCAGTATAAACATGAAGGCATACAAGGGCAGCAACAGTATCGACTGGGAGGAGGTCAAAGTCAACCATACTGTCATTGATTTTAAAGCACATGGTCCACCACAGCACTGTTTTCTGTACTAGTAAGTCTATAAAGGCATGAAAAGATACTAAAAAGCTTGAATATGTTTAAGTCTTAGTTTGTTTCTGAGACAAATCTGTGACTATGGGCTACGTAAAATAAAACTGACTTCATTTAAGTTTTTGACAGTGAATTTCTCTTCTTTTCACTGGAATCTGCACTGGTCAGTGTTAAAACTCTAAAACCTAATAAAAACAGCTGAAAGCCTCACAGTTGACACTCTTAAGGACTTATGCCGCCTGCTACCACTAACAGAGCTACAAAATCTCTTTCCAGTTTTACGCAAACATTTCATGCAACTTCAGTGGCATAACTACATACAACACAGAGAGGAGTTTATCACAGCATGGCGTCCAATCAGCAGCTCGTATCACTGGTGGAAGATAAAACTTGACAGTCAGAGCGCTACGGCTGTTGAACACATCTACCCTAAATAGCAGAGCTAGAGTGGCGTGAATCATTGAAGCTGAGGCCTCGATGGAGGAAAGGCATGTAATCTGGCATGCTACAGTCATCAGTTACGGCCTGTTGTAGTGCATCCTGGGAGCATTAGTCATCGCAGTCCATTCCCCGAGCTCAGTGCGAGTCTCTGCTTGACTGCCTGCCTTTTTGGTCAGGATGTATTTGGTTACATCTCAGTCAACGCTAAACCCTCTGTTGTGTTTTTGTTACCATGGAGATAAGCTCATATGAGGATTGCTGTGAACTTATATAACCAGAGCAGTGAGCGATGCAGCATCTTCAACCACTGCTTCTATTGGTTTTATGGCATGTTTTGGACATGATAAAGAAGTTAAAGATGTAAGTAAAGTGGACAAAGTTAACAAAATGTTATCAAATGGCAGAAGAAAATCCAAGCATGCATGTTTGAAAAAGCTGAACTCTCTACTCTAACATGCTTTACTCCCCAATTGGTTTGACGAACTTGCCTCACACAGACACACCTGACGTTGTTCCTGGTTTTCTTTATGTGTAATCCATCAATTAGTTGGGAAATATAAGCCAGAGGGATTTAAATGATGAACTAGATTTGAAGCCAGGTCATTACATTTCTCCTGAAAAAACATATTTTTGGAGAATAATGTGAATTTCAGAATGCACTGAGGTCAACGGCAGATTGACAGACAATTAATTTGACTAATCTAGAATACTACAAGCAAATAAAATGATAATGAAAATACTTGGTAGTAGCAGCCCTACATTATTCAGGTAACAAGATCAGATGGCACAACTGAGTCAAATAAAAGATCAGCGTCAGTCCTCCAACAAGGGAGTGAGATCATCGGCTCAACAACCGACAAGGAAAGACCTCAAACAGAAGAAGTCTGATGCTGTTCAACACGCTCCAACAGCACCAATGTGTTCCTACACACACAAAAGACAACTGGGTCACGTGCAATAAATGGCACAGAAACTGGATCACCAAACATCTGTCAACTAAACAAGACATCGGTGAGTCCTGTGACTTCTGTTTCAACAAAAACTAGAAAAACTTTTCCACTCTGATCAGAAGAGTGAAGACCCAAGTGAACACAGGACCTGAACTTCAGTCCTGACAGAGTGTTTTTGACAGATAAATGAGGGGAGAGAGGACAAACCCCTGAACTGTACAGTATAATGGCTGAGGCACAGCTGCGGCTGAGGCCTTGACAGCAGGAGAGGTGCTTATCAGCCAAACCACAGAGGCCACGCTGCTATCGCTTCAAACTCAGAAAAATGCAGCACTCAAGGGCAGTGTCTCACTCCATCCACCAAGTCAATTCCCACCATAATACTCCTATTCATCCCTGTTCAGTGAGGACGAGCGTTGCCATGATAACCAAACCCGGCCTACAACTTGAACAAAGCCGTGAACGATCAATACTTCAAATAGAAGGGTACGGTGTCACTTCAAGGGCTGAAAAGTTTGAATACAAGGGGTGGAACTGATAAAAGCTGAGCTAAGATGAGACTTTTGAATGCTAAAATGACAAAATATTGAAAATTAAGACAGAAGTTTACCTGTTAACCATCAGCAGAAAGTCAGGAAGCAGAAGTGAGTGAGACCACTTCAATTAACGAAGGGCTTTGGCTTCAGGTGGCAGGCTGTGTTCAATCTGAAGAAAGCAATTTACACTTGCAGCCAATGATGGGACCATCCAGACTACCCCTTGATTTGCATCGCATTTCTTACAAGACGAAACCTCTGTGGGCACTCAAGTAACACCTCTGCTAAAAAATGTGGAAAGATCTTTGCAATTCAATCTTCCAGCAGACAGCGAGTGGCGGACTCTGACTCTCATGCCACAGTGTCTCTAACTGGATCCCAGTGCAGCTGAATTTTCTGACAAACAAAAAAGAAAGTGTAAATAACAGGGATTTCCTCTGAACTGCGGACAGGAAGCTATCCCACTCGTTTCTTTTTTAAAAGTAGGTCTCTCACATTCCCTCAGCCTGACTCACTGCTTAGTCAACCAGATTGGCACCATCCTGGTTACAGACTGGAAGTGGCTCCTAGAGATAGCCACGAACCTGTTTCAACACCCACCGCCAACCCATGATCTCTTTTTAAGAGGCCTGACATCTAACGATATGTAACTGTGAGAGACTTTCACCTTGCTTTTCTTTCTTCTTTTGTGCTCACATTTGTTTTACCTACCTTTTAGCAGTAGTTCTTTGCGTCAGTGCTACTTAGCACAAGTTAACTGTCACAGTCTACTATTTGACAGCAGAGGCACGATCTGCTAAATGTGTGAAATATAAATTCAAATACATGGACTGAATAGTTCTCTCCGGGCACTCCGGCTTCCTCCCACAGACCAAAAACATGCTCATTAGGTTAATTGGTGACTCTAAATTGCCCTTAGGTGTGAGTGTGAGTGTGAATGGTTGTTTCTGTGTATATGTTGCCCTGCAATCGGCTGGCGACCGGTCCAGGGTGTACCCCGCCTCTCACCCGTTGACAGCTGAGATAGGCTCCAGCCCCCCCGCAACCCCAAAAGGAATAAGTGGCATGGATGGATGGATGGATGGATGGATGGATGGATGGATGGATGGATGGATGGATGGATGGATGGATGGATGGATGGATGGATGGATGGATAGTGCTGCTATTCTGTATCTTATTCATATCATCATTCTGGTAAGTGTTTCTTGGCTCCTCGTATGAGTTTGAATAAAGTCAGAAAATGGGAAAACTGCAGCAGGATCCACAGAAATGTCTGGCATCCAGAGCTGGCCTCCTCCACACTCGCTCCAACACTTATCAGATGTACATTTCACCTACACCATCCTGACTATGAATGACCATGAATGTGCATGTGGGCTGGAGGAATGTGAGGCAAATAAAAGTGTCAGCAAAGAGTGATGACAGAGAAAAGGAAATAAGTTTCCACAAGGAGGGAAAGGGAAAATCAAGCCACATGAGCCTGATGATTTGTTCTACTGTTGAATGAATGGATTTATTGTTTTGTGTTGCTGCTTGCCATTTAATTGACATGAACTTGATGAATGATAGCTAAAACTACAGAAATATGACCCAGGTTGTAGTAGATGGGAATGATACTTTTAAGGGAGCGACATACAGATGTCAGCACCTCAAACACTCCAGCCTCACCCTCAGTGTTAACAGCAGGCTAAACTGCTGGCTGACCCGCTCCTGAGCTCAGAAACACAATCGGGATTCTTCATCCAGAAATCCAGAATTGTTTATCTCGCTTAACAAAAACCTCCCATCTTGATATCTGATGGTGTACAGTCTGTATAAACACAGCCACCTGGCACTGGGACAGATTCAAACAAACACACAGGGACAAAAGTAAACCCTCACTCTGAGCCAAATCCCCTCAAGGCCTAACAGTGCTCTGAGAGCGTCTGCCAAACTCTGACACTCGTCAACAGAAAACACACCTGCCTCAATGGAAATCCCTTTTCAGAGTTTCCCTTACTACTGCCTTGGGGATGCAGTCTGGATCATTGGGAAATAAAATAAAACATAGTAGGACTTGTAGAATAAGACTCCTTTAACTCTTATTTATTCAGGTTTGTTTGTTCAGGTCCAAATGTTCAGTAACTTTGGCCCTGAGACCCATCCGACCCCGCAAAGCAGTAACCCGAGGGGAAACACTGCAGATGACCCTTAGAAAGCCCCTCAGAACTTCGCTCTCTAAGTGGACCATCAGGGAAACTCCCAGTGGAAAGAGAAAACCTGCCCCCTAAAACAGTCAACACCTAAACAAAGCCAACAATAGCGTGCGCCCATTACAACCCTGTAGCACAAGCCAGCGACTTCCTCTTGTTAACAATGGCAGCGGAGAGCCGGTGAAGTCATTTGGATGTGGGGCAAGAGACACAGCAGGAGAGTGGGTGGACTCAAGCATTCAGAAAACTCTACAGGGGTCTAAATACTGAGGCAGCGGGGCATCGGCAGGCAAAACCTTGTTTATTCATTGTAATCCTCGCTTTACGAGAATCAGTGAAAAGGCTAAATGTTATCCTCAAACTGACTGACTGAGCGAGTATACATCAGAGAGAATGAATATCATGACTTGTTTTAAGTGTAATAAGTTGTGGATACATGATAAAACACATTATTGCAACTAAAATCAAACAAGATTTAAAAGAACCAACACATAATTTCATAGGAATCCATCCAATAGCATAGACTAGAAATAAATAATAATAATAATAATAATAATAATAAAAGACTATAGTTAAAAGATGACAACGATAAAAGGACAAATACGTCAATTAACCATTTCCGTGTGAAGGAAATGTTCTATGTATATTAGCGTAAAGGCTGATGAGTAGCATAGCGATCACCAGTACTGAAACAAATGTCAGTGTGACGGAGCTGAAAACATCAAGTCTTGATCCTACGAAACAAAAACTCTGTTCTTCTCTTCTTTGAACAAGCATGCGTAAGACAGCGTACCTTCTGCTGCCACTTGTCCCTGCCCAGACGCAGGGGATGCAGTACTTTCTGTGTATTCTGGACACCTTCTCTTTCAAAGGCTCTATTTTTCTGCCTTTGTTTGTTTCTCTTCCAGCAAAAAATTGATAAGAACGTGAACAATGCTTTTCTGTGAAATGAAGTTGACAGATGAGCCGTGGGCCAAAGAACAACTGATTCGATTTTATAGAATACCTCAATTCACATTTCCTGCCATCAGATTCTTATTTTTCTGAAGCTTTAACTTAAGACACACTCCAAATCTTCGGGGCTTGTTTACAGCGTCAAGAAATGGATGTAAATTCAAAGTGACAGGACCGACTGAGGTTTGTTTTCTTTCGAGTGCCTTCGAGTTATTTGTACTTTTTGTTTAATTGTAAAGCGAAAGTTGGATTTAACCCGTGGCTAAGTGCACTGCTGTCCGTGTGTTGCCTGAAAACTGGCTGACAGAGCTGCTGTGACAGGTATTAGCAACACATGCCAGCCGCTAAACTGGCTTTGTCAGCCATTATCAATCACCAACACGCATGCACACAGTTTCATTAGGAGAATAAACCTCTTATCTTTCAATGGAGTCTGGTGGGGATTCTGGCAGTGACCTTGTCCCAGTTTCTTTTATTTTCACCTTTTCTTGCCTTTACTATTGTACATTGCTGCTGGGCTTCAGATGACCTGGTTCACAGACACAGACCTGTTTTTTTTTCTGAAGCTGCAGCTTCTGGAATATGAGTATTTACTTGTTTTGGAGGGACCAGACAATCCTGCTGAATCAAATCAAAGCCCTCCAGAACCTTCTGTCCTGCTTTGTCCCTGCATTCACTACCTGACTCGATAATGAATACTTTGAAGTCTTGTTTTGAACAAATTATAAGGCAAGCTCACTTTGTGATGTTCTTTCTCTATCTCTTGTTTGTGTGACCAAAGGTTTAAATCCATTTTTGTGTCCTTGACAGCCAACTAAGTGTCAATTTTTGCTCCAAAACTTCTTGTTTTCTAGACATACTGTACTGGGTTGGGGGATATGTTACAATGTTCCAATGGCCACTACAAGCAGCAAGTTTGCTACATTTCTTAGTTTTTTAGTCAAAGAATAAACAAACTTAATTCACAAACTGTCAACAAAGAAAATATTCTTCCAACTATTTTCCCTATTAAACAGAAAAAACTGTACACTATCTGAATTCAAGTTTCTCTCCTTCACTGACCTCAACTCGTCATAAAACACGTTCATTCAAACTCGGCAGAAACAAAACAAAACTCACTTTTTTTTAGTCTTTCCACTGTTCCATCACCAGCTCCGGTTTGGTCAAAATAAGCCCTTAATTCCCAGAGTTAGAAGTGAAAATATTCTGGCTCTGCAGGCTGTATTTCCCCGCTGCCTCTCTCTGCTGTTGCTGGGTCTGTCACTGAGCAGCGCCTCTCACTCAGTCTTTGGAGGCAGACCATTAATTTAGCAAAATAAAATGACAAAAAATCGCGCCCTCAAAAGAAAAACAACCGCAGATGGACTGTCGACGACAGCTGATATATTTGCCCAACCCTAGTTACTACAGAGGATGTCACATCTGACAGAACGAAAGTTTCAAACTAAGCCTGCCCAAAAACCATCATGCCTGTTGAGAGACCAAAACCAAAATCTGTGTTCACAGGTACTGACAGCTGCACACGAGCACTGTGCATGGAGTAGTTTCAGCGCATGACTCCCCCTAAAATAAACTAATGTAAATTAGTTTCTGTATGGATTGAACTAATGAGATACAGTGAGATCTCCCTGCTGTGAACCTTGATGCTAGGATAGGCTAATCCCGTCTTGGCTCCAGCTCTGCAGTTTACACTCACAGAGATGAGGCTGACATCAATCTTCTCATCTCATCAAAAAACGCAGAAATATTCCTTTTGAAGTGTAAAATTTATAGACTGACAGATTCAGATTTGAGGTTCCTGCTTGCTGCATATCTCAGAATCTGATTTTGTCCCATATTTTAACTCAGTCCAGATGGGAAATTCAAGTAGGCATCTTCATGGAGCTCGTTGCTGTTCAGGGTGATCAGAACCCCTCCGATTCACTCCAGTCACATGGTGGAATCTTTGATTAAAAGTGTCTCTATCAGTTACATCGGTTAATATGTTTTTCAAAGCTGCCTTACGTAAAAACAGGTAATTAGACTACACCAGACAGACAGCGGGTGCAGAATCAGACGATTTAAGTATTTTTCCAGGCATCAGGCCTTCACATTCCAGCCGCTGTCTGTTTCTGTCGTTCTGTCTGCCGGCTACTCGACTCTCTTCAAAATGAACCGTGGAAACAAAAGTGCCTCTGTACCGACTCGGACGGTTCGGCTCCCGTTTCTCACCACGACGCCAAACTTCCGCCTGTGCATTGATCAATTAGAGGAGCCCCCAGCTCACCTCCACTCCTTCACACTGCAGCCCAGAGTGTCCGCACATGACATCTCCTCCACGTGCTTCAGATCCTGCGTTTTCTATTCAGTCTCAACAGCTGACGGCTCGCTGAAGTCACATTTCCTCACTGCAGATCTGGGTCAAATGGATAAAAATACCTGCACCTAACATGACAACAAGGAATGTCTAAACCACTATTGTTTAATCTCCTGTGTCTGCACTGAGATATTCTGTTTGTTTCTGATTGCCTATGAGATTACTTCTTCCATGTGGGTTAACTGGAGTTTACTGTGTTATTATATCATTCATCTGGCACTGTTCGTAAGCTTGGCTGAGTCACTGTTAGCACTGAGGACAATCAGACCATGTTTCGGATCAGTTACAGAAGCTCTGTGTCGCTGATTTCACCATCAGTTCAAAGCTGAGCATTGATGACCTACAAAAACTGAGCTGAAGACTTCCAAGCCGAGTTGCTGTGAAGCATGAAGGTGAACGGAGCCACAGAGACAATAGCAGCTCTGTTCAGGCTCGGTTGTCCAACAGTCCTGAACTGGTCTGAACTGTCCTGGGAGTCCAGGAGCTGCAGGCCTCGTTCTGTGATGTCCTCTGCCACCAGCACAAAGTGATTATTAACTGAATGAGGCGACGGTTTGAAGGACATAGTGTTTAAGGCCTCTTGAGACAGTCTCAATGAGCAGCAGTCCTTTCTTTGTTGAGCAGTGTTTTATGTCAGCTTGGCCTCTAATCCTGCTGCTTTGCTTCTGGACTAAAGCTCTCAGAAGTCCACTCTTAATGATGGCTATTTTTAGCTGAATGCACAGTTGTATACTGCAGCTTCTTACATTTGTGTCGATGTCGTTTACTTGGCTCCCATGAAAATACGATTACAGTGGCACCGCACAGTCACATAAATTTCAAACAAAACATATCAAAAAAAGGCTGAAACACGTGATATTCACACAGCTGAGTGACACACTGTTAGACACTGCTTGCTTGAACACTAAAGAGATGCTCCCAAATAATGTATTGTGTACAGCTATGACAATTTTCATATGGTAAATCGCAATTTTAAACAAATTCATGTAGTCTGAGTTCCTGTACAGCTGCTTGTGTTAAGACTACATTTGACATTTGGCTTCTCTGTAATATGAACTTGTATGCTGAAAATTCCATTGAGTAGCTGATCAATTGCAACTATTTCAATAATCAATTACTTTCTGAGTAATTTTCCAATAAAACATGTTCAGTTTTTCATGGTTTCAGCATCTCAACTTAAAGAATGTGATGCTTTCCTTTGTCCCACATGACCGATACCTGATCACTTTTGAAGTTATGGATGGTTTTTGGACAAAACAAGCTTTCTGAAGCCACCAGGCTTGGATTTAAGATATGTCAACAGGGAGCTTTCACAGCCTTCTGACATTTCATAAGCCAAATGATTCACTGAAACACATGATCAGTAGATTAATCAATAACAATAACAGTTGTTGGTTGCAGCCCTAATCAGTAGGCACAGTATCAACACCAGAATAAATGATTACCCAGCTCTTATCTTATGTGGGAGGGTGTCTGCGGCAAATAGTGGCCTTGGTTCAGTCACAATGGTTCAGTCTGGCTACAGTTTATTAAAAAATATATTACATAAATCAAACATGAGCAGCAACTCGTGCACTGAAGCTTAAACTTCAGATTGTGCGTAACCAAATAAAAAACCCAAACTGATCAGCCAGCATGAAGCCAACATTACTTCTTTATCTACGAAAGTCACATTTTAGCAGCATTTCACGCCTTTTATCATGGTAAACAATAAAAGGAAGAAAAATCTGCATTAACTGGGGCGACACCATCAGAAGCCGAACACAGCGGTAAGATGATCTGTTAGCAAACCTCATTTGATCCCCCCAGCTACATGACACAATACGTGCAAACTGCACTCTGATGCTGGTTACAATGAGCTAGAGGGATCAACAAATGACTGACTCCAACTCACCCCCTCCTCCACATCATCCCCAGTGACCCTTCATACTGTAACAGAAGCACAACGTCGAATAACATTCACCTCAGCCTCTGATCTGAGGGAAGAAAGGCGCCAATTGTGGAGGAAACCCCTCGGCCGTTGTACGAGGGGGATTAAGCATTAGGTAATTGTGTTAGAGGAGAGGATTAGATTAGAGCAGAGAGTCGGAGCGGAGCAGGTTAGCTGAAGACGAGAGCTGAGCTCAGGAAACGCAAAGGGACACGTACAGTTTTAATAATGAGCTAGTGATATCAGTCCAGGCCTCGCTGATGACGAACAGAGCAGAGAATCAGAAAGAGAACATGTGGACAGACAGCAGAGAACAGATGGTCTCCACGTGATGTTGTCCTCGTCCGATCCCAGGCCTTATATAAGACCAATAAATATGATTACTCATCCTCCCTCCTTATCTGATCGAATGTACAAGATGTAAGGAGCGCAGTGATGGAGAATGTTCTGCTCAATCTGTTAAAAAGGACAGCTTTCACAGATAACAGTGAAACGGGTTGAAAAGGAAAGTTACACAATGGATGGAATGAGGTGAATTTGATGATCAGGATAAAAAAATACACTGGCAGGAAAGCATTAGCGTAATATATTTAGCAGTGCTAGTGGCGTGGCTCTGGGGACGGCAGTGTCGGTCGGATGGTCCAGACTAAAATATCTGCAACTACTGGATGGACTGCTGCGAAGTACAGTAGAGACATTGCTGTACCTCAGAGAGTGAATCCTGATTAATGTAGTGAACCCTTGACTTTGCCTTTAGCGTTTAGTAGAACTTAAACCATTAATCAATAAGCTGCTCAGCAAAAAATAAGCAGCATTTATTTTAACAATCAATTAATCGTCTGAGTCAACAGTCACCAAACATTCCCAAGTGCCAGCTTTTTCAATTTGAGAATTGCTAAATTAAATCACAGCTGTGTCTTAATGCACCCCCCCCCCCCCCACCCCCCCGCAGACCACTGATCTCTAATAGACCCCGTCATTACTTACAACTCCGGATCTCAGAACATAGCAGGAAATACCAACTTTTGACATGACAAACATACCATCTATTCTCAGTATCAGTAGTATCAGTGTTTCACTACAGTTTGGTGACTGAGTGACATCTGCACCAGAGGGTTTCATTAGGCGTCTCTTCAGTATTGAAATGAATAAGTGTGCACGGGGGGAGTGATAACCACAGGGGTGAAACCAGTGAAAAAAGCAAGTCATCCTGTTACAGTCCTCTCCTGCCAACGTCTAAGGAGTGTCTCAACAGTCTCAATATTTTTCACCGTTAATGTTCTTGTATTAGTTTGTCTGCTATACCGGCTTGTCTGGTCGATGACTTCATACAGAGTCCTGGCCCATATTTTCTCACCACTCAGCATTTGCCATTGATAAGATGTTTAAATGGATGTACATTATTGTAATACGGATTAAAAATATAGGATTAGTTGAAGTCTTCAGGTTAGATTACATTAGGCAATCTGAGGACAAGAAAAAGCATCATCTTGTACTAAGAATTTGTTTACTGCATATTTTGGATAGAGCTGTTCTTAAGTTGTTTAAATATTTAATGAACTGTTTTCTTAGAAAGTGGGTTTGCCACAACCAATTAAGAGCCAGAGCTCCAGCAGACAACAGTGAATCTGTCTCTATTTCTGTAGTTTTTCTGTAGGAATGACTTTAACAAATGTGTTATTTGGTGCCAATTAGATAACGATCAACCAGGAACCCAAACCGAATCCCTCAAAAGCAATTTGGGTAATGGATCCGCCCGCACGCGCTCCTGATCACAACACAACAAACCGCATCATCTAACGGACCTCAGCCGCCTCTCATCCCTCCTGCAGCCCCGGCCCCGCCACTTCCCCCGTCCTCCTCCTCACCTCCAGCAGCGGCAGGTCCGGGTCCAGGTGTGTGAAGCTGTGTAGGACCACCGGGCTGCGGTCCTCGACCACCTCCAGCCTCACCCCGTCCCAAATGTTCCGCACCCTCCACGACGAGTCAAACATCTCGACCAGCTGTCCCGGCTTGACGCGGTGCGCCTCGGTTTGCATCCCCAAAAAATAGACCATGGATGCCCGCGGAACCGAGTGCTCAGTCACGGCAAAGGTAGCGACATTTTGACCGTTTTTAGATGCGTTTTTAAACCGGAGCGTCACTGCTGCTGTCGGTAGTGCTGCGGTTGTGTTGGATCATCGCTGCTGTCTGTAGCGTTAAGGGAATCATGACTCAGACGGGGGCTTTTCCTAACCCCGCCCCCAGCCGATGCTGCCTTCATGGCAATCGGAAATATCAACACCGAGGATGTAAGGGAGGAATAATGTTCTTGAAATACTGGTTATATTCATTCTGAGAAAACAGTGCTATGGCCTGTTACCATATATGACTCCGTGCAACTTTGATCTGATCTTTCTAATCTCTAAAACAAGAGCATGTTTCACCTCAACACAAGCACCCAACAATGAGCAGTTGATGTTAACTATACCTATAATTATAAGAATAATAAAATGCAGGAAAACAAAACAATAAATAATCATATGATAAATGATAGTATAAATCTATTAATTGTAATGTGTTACATACGCTATATACACATATTACTTTATATTATATTATTACACATATATTTGCACCATTTTCCCATAACACACAAATCATGCATATAAGCAAATTATTGTAATATATATGACGTATCTGTTTTTACAATATGTCTGTTCTTTTGTTTTTTTCTTGTATCTATACTTTTGTTTTTCATATATTGCTCGAACATGTGATTTTCCACTCTAAAGATCAATTAATTCTTATCCTAATTAAGGTTGCTATTTATGAGTTTTGAGTTTTAATTTATATATTTGTACATTTTCTCAATTTTCTTGTTTTATCTTATACACCAAATAACTTTTTGCATTATTAAAATTCTGGATATACACCTGTATGAACAGCATAAAGAAATTTATCAGAATATTCAACTAATATCAAAATATTGCATTTCTGTCAAGTAGGCTTTCATCAGCATACAATTTCCATCAAGTAACCACGAGTAAAACCGCTATTTTGTCACGAAGCCCTTTCTTTGCTTTCTAACAAGGACTATTCTGTGTAGTAAGTTAATATTTACAATGTGTTTACTATGACATACAAATTTACGAGGTGTTCCTGAAGGTAGCCTTGAACTCCCCCACTCTTATGTCATGCCTTTGGGAAATGATGGCAGTGTGTTGTTTCTGCTCTCACTATGGCAGCGGGCTGGTATGGGAAAAGAAAACACACTGATGTACAGTTTACTGTCCCTGCTGTCTGATGGAAACACACATTTACACTGTGAACATCAGAAAATAGCCCAGTACAGTAGCACTAACCACAAGTAGTACTGGCCACCATTTAAAAAGTACTTATACTTTAATATTTTCATTTTATATTTCTATATACTACTCCACCACAGTTTAGAGGAAAATATTCCATATCCACATACCATACCATATATATGATCAAATACTAAGTTACCCAGCAGTACATGAAGTGGCAAAAAGTTGGTTCAGCCATGACTAGCTACAATTTTACAACACTGCTTGCATGTTCAATGCATAAATAACAAATAACAAGAGGAAAAAATATATGTAACAGTGTTAAAGGGGCAATTCTGCATAATGTGTATTTTTACTTTTGATGCTTTAATCACTAATTAATCTCACTTTTTTAAGTTACCTTTTTCAATGACAGACTCTACTGTTAATTTACAGATGATGATATGTTTCAAAGCAGCAAAACCTCATTATTGAACAGCTGGAATAATAATAAAACTACTATTTTCAACACTAAACAAAATACAAAGTGAATGGCAGATCCAAGTCTGAGACAAATCAGCAAAAACTGACAACACAGACTGCAAATCTTTCTCTGTGAAGAAGAAACAACACCTAAACACAAAGATCTGCAGTTCCCCACCTAAAGAAATTGTTGGGAAAACTAAGATCCTATCCATTATTTTAAATGCAAGAAAGCACAACTCCTCACAGACCCGAAATAACCATAACTTCCAGTTTTACACTGCAGTAAACCTGCTGAACTGACACACTAGTGTTGGAGGCTCATCACAGCAGGAGCCTGTCAGTTTGATTTCTAACACTGCCTCCTGCTGGCCAATGTCAGGAACAAACGTCTCATGCCACACAAAGACATCTATCATCTTAATAAGATGCCTGCCAAGCCTTCAAAATGATTACAGACTCAAATGAATTCAGCCTGTTTTAAATGAGAAGCAGATCATCATCAACATCAACAAATCAAATGAACACAGCGCACTGGCGGCCCTGTATTTTAACAGGTAATTCATTAATGTTGCACTTTAATTAACATTTATCTATTTCAAAAATGCTTTGGGAAGAGAACGAAATGTAATCCACACTGGCTTTTCACAGTGACACACCAACAGGGAGAACAGGTGTGAATGCGATTGAGATTGTTTAACAAAAACATCTGCTGCACCAGCTGAGACTGAATCCAACCGCAAACATGTCTGACCTCTCTGGCCTTTCTCATCACCAGGCTTCATAATCACTGCTGCGCCTCATAACTCGCAAATCTGCAGCTGCTGGAGGAGAAAAAGCATGAATGTGTGTGTGTGTTTGTGTGAGAGAGAGAGAGAGAGAGAGAGAGAGAGAGAGAGAGAGAGAGAGAGAGAGAGAGAGAGAGAGAGAGAGAGAGAGAGAGAGAGAGAGAGAATGGTGAAGGGCCGATACCACTTTTCAAGATCAATACTGACACTGATTCTTTTGTACTTAAGTTACCAACAGCTGATATTTAATGCAAAAGAAGCATACAATGTTTCCCTGCAAAATTCTGTCTTTAGAAGATAGAAAAGAAGAGAATCAAAAAGATAAGACTTTGTTGATCGCACACTGGGAAAACAACTGCAAGAATAAACGGGAGAGCAGAAAAAAGAACAAACAGAGAATAAAATCAAAATATTGCGTTGTTAAGAATGGCTCACAAGCAGATCTTTCATGCAAAAACCCATAATTAGATGAAAAGTTGTCCATTTCAACATATATTTGAACTGTGGATAGAAAAAAACGACCAGTTGAAGTCTGCATAGGAAGCAATATAACACACGCTCAAAATGCTGTTTGTTTTGTGTCGTTTACCTACCAGGAGGAGCTTTTATCAAGTACCAAAAGCTGTTGCTCATACGGGTGAGAAAGGCAAGAAAAAAAGACAGAAAAATGGCTTGTTCTCATCACGTGACTGCAAACAACGTATTCACATAATCACAAGACCAAAACTAACAACGTGTTAGTCTGCCTCTCAATACTTTCTGACTTTGTTTTTAATTATATATTTTAAAAAGGCTCAGTAATTTCCAAACCAACTGGTCATTGTGGTTTTTATCAAAGCGCTCTCAAAATACCGCATTTGTCTGGAACTATTTTCAGTGGTGGATTAATTCACGTTTGGTGCTCTAACGAGGGGCAGCATGTGGGATTAAGGAAATTATTGTCAGCCTTTCTACTTCAACATTCAGCAAGCTGTGAACAGCTGACAGCAGCTTGTAAACACCGATATTTAGGACCAGTCCAACTGCAACCTGGTATACTGCAGTGCATCGAACACCACAATGTCTCAACCTAAAAGAAAGGAGTAAAGACAGTTTCCAAAAAGGGGTGCAACCGATTTTTGGTGGCGTCTTATGTGACTGCTTCCTGTCACATCTTCAAGGAAAAAGCTGCTGTCTTTCAGACATACAACCCGCAGAGACATGCAGAACAGCATGCTCGATACGACGATGAGGAGCAGAAAAGAAGAGCTGCAAATGAGCTGCTAGTGTCAACCTCTGGATCAAAATGGAAAGTCACAGAACATATCTGCCATTAGCAGAAGCTTCAGTGTAAAACATCAGATTTGTCTTCCAAAGACGCCGGCATGGGCTGAACCCCAGACATTTCTAAGAGCTCAAAGGGACAGCCAACTTTTAGTCTGCTGTGATTTAACTAAGGCTCTGCGTCCATCTGCTGGAAATCAATACCAGAGCATGTTGTGCTGCTGCTGCTGCTGTGGCTCTGGCTGATGCTCCGACATGGTCTACTGCTCCCTGAGGAGAGTGACGCTAACAGCCTCCCTTACTCTCTCTCTCTTTCACTCACTCTCTCTCTCTCTCTCACACACACACACACACACACACACACACACACACACACACACACACACAAACCACAAGCTTTCACTCAGATGCATACACAAATAGATACGAAGCAGCATAATTAAAGAAGTCGACCACACCCAGCAAGAGCCTGACAAAAGTGCATGAAGACGAGGAGGCCGCGCTTAACACGGTCGACCAGACCGACTAAAGATCTCTTTCATGATGATGAGGTTCAAAATTTCAATCAGAGCAGTGACCTCAGTAAGATGTTTTGTCCAGATGACGCCAAACAATGCAGAAAGTTATTGAGAAGTTTTACTTCTGTCAGAATGCCGTTCAGCAAGGCACTTCACCCCCAGTGGAGGCTGACTGGGCAGCAGTGGAGGCCTGTGGTTGTACTGGGCCGCTGCCAGGCACGCAGAGTTCCCCAGTCCTTCACAAACAATAAATATGTAACAAATAAAAGCCAATGGCAGCGCCAGACATGGGCAGAGTACGGAGTTACATAAGAGGAAAAGAGCAGGTTAATAAAATGAGAATAAACTGATTATAAATCTATAGATGCACAGATCTTTTTTCCAGCAGCTGTCAAAAAGCAGCTCAGATAAACCCTCTATACAGGAGCCAGTGGAGAGCAAACAAGAGCTAAAAGGACTCTTAGAAAATACTGGATTTATATTCATCAGGTTGACACAAATATTCGGGATATGAGAAGTTCTCAGAGAAGAGCCTCCATGAGAGCCTTCCATGAGAAGTAATCATGGAAAAAAATCTAGAAGAAAACAAATGAGCCTCTATGCTGAACATTCAGAGAGCATCCCACATTTTCTGTCTGCTCCATTGACACCTGTGAAAGCCGCTCAGCCAAAAGACAGCACATCGAGATGATAGACAGGTGTTGGGGTGACAGAACCTGACCGGCTGAGTGGGACGACAGGTACAAACAACACTTTTCATGGATCTGGCAAAGATCAGGCATAGGGTCGCTTTCTAAACCCAGAATTGATGTGAATTATTCAGTCTCACACAAATCACACATTCCTTTAACTGAGACCCCAGGTTGACTAGATCCCCTCCCATCTGAGGATCTCTGATTGGACAGCAGCTCACAGGAGATTCACAGATCTGAGATGCAGACAGCAAATCAGACAAAGCCAGAAAATTCACCTGGGGGCTGACTTCTATTTTTAAGACCAATTAGACTTGTAAATTATGTCATGCGGCTCCTGATTTTCAGAATCAAATGGCCAGAGTGAGGCTGATGTGGACAGAGAAAAGGCCGTCCTCCTGCTCTTCCTATTGTCTCACTTTGACAGCTCTTAACAAGAGCAGACAGATGAGGTCAAGCCTCTGCACTGTTTCATGTCGCTGTGAAGACAGAACACTGTAATGACGCTTAATGGGATCAGATTATAGTCAGAGAGGCATCTATTATGTCTTCGCAAATGCACCAATCTCTTCCCTTTGCAGACGTGTCGTACTGTGATACAGGAGTCTGATTACTGACTGAATGTTGTGCTGCTGCTTTTGGAAAAATTTCACCAGTAAATCAAAGACCGGGCAGAAAGTCTTGACCTAAAATCAGAGCTGATGCTCACCTCAATGAATGATGAGCACAGCTTCTTAAACACAGCTTCTTAATCCATGTTATTAAAAAATTCACAGTTTCGTCCTGCCGTAAACAGTGTTTGGGTCATTGCAGCCAGCAGACTCAGTTTGTAGGGCCACTGCACTCGTGGTACATAATATCTTATTCATTCCAATGACTTCGACACAGTGAAGTAGCTGTTACACAGATTTCAAATTTAGGAAGTGATAGCTGTGGTATTGGGATGACTTCATGATGATTTCAGAATCAGTAGTCAGGAGAAAAAGTCTGATTGGTGCAGCTTTAACTGAGTGTGTTCACTACATAGGCCAATTAATCAATAAATACGCATAAAACCAGCATGGCCCTGGGGGTCCAGCCTGTTGCTGTCTTATCTATTTTCAATTGTTATGATATTTAATCACAAGACACGGATGATATTACTGTGAACTCACAAGTTTAAGGCAAGTGTCAAGCAGTCAAAATGAGTTGAAGTTGACATTTTTGTGAATGAAATCCAACTGGAGTCCAAGACTATAGTCTGACAGATACTGTTTGAAATGAATATGAGTCATAAAAGAAAGAAATCATATTTAAGACGTGAGAAAATGTCCACACAGAACCAGGCAGCAGTCATTCTGAAAGCAAAAGCTGAGATGTCAGTAGTTTTAAGGAGAAAGGAAACTGCATCTCATCAACCAGTCAAATTAAAAGCACCTGTGATTTGTACTAAACATGAAATTAACCTTTAGAATTGCAAATTCATCAGCAGATAAATGGTATCATTAAAAGCCCTGTAAATGGTGTCTAACACGACTTGCCAAACAATACAAGAAACTCTGAGTGAGGCCTGAATCAGCAGGATGACCTCTCAGTTTATAGACACTGTAAAAAAAAGTCACAAGTTGAATCCCTCACAACGTGTCCTGACAGGAGAGAGATCCAGTTACATGCCTGACAATAAAACATCCTTAAATCCAACCTGTCTGCCTGCTCTCCTGACCAGCAGTCCACAGGTCCACGGGCTCCAGCACCACATCACGATGTTGCTCAGAACCAGACCACAAGCCTCAAGATCCAAAAGTTCCTGCAGCTAAAACCCATCGAAGACCCTCGAAGGCTCCCACTCTTCATGTCACAGATTGACTGAACCCCCGTCGACGCTCTGCTCATACATATTTACTTTACCAGCTGTGTCAACAAACGAGAGGAACAACACTAGAAAAAAATTAACTTCTGCTGGGAACAGGGAAAATGGGTTTCCAGAAGCTCAGCAGGTCAATCCATGTCTGTGAAAGGTGAAGTGAAACCCTTTGAGAAATATTGCCAAAACTCCACAACAACAACAACAACAACACTGCTACAGCGTGGTGTTCAGACACTTCAGATGTGGCAAACAGAAAATGAAAGCTGAAGATGAGTTTAAAGGAACTTCCCTCATTAACTAAAGGATGGAATTACCACCAACCGCAGCCCCGAGGCTCAGGCGCACTCTCAGTGGCTGATTCAGTAAACCTGCTCCACGCCTTCGCCAAGTCAGAGAGTCCTGTTGCATTCAGCTGGCAGGAAAACGACACTGACATGAGAGTTATGCAATCAATCATTCACAATAAAAAATAAAGGTTTCTGTCTGTTTTTTAAGACTGGATACAGCCATGATGATTGAAATGGCTGTTGAGTTGTAAAGATATTCAGATTATTGTCAGATGTGACAGAGTGAAGCAGCAAATTGTCATAATGGAGATTGTTAAAAAATAACTGAAACAACATGATTATCAGAACTGTTGCTGTTTCAGTTTCTATCGACTAATCAATTCATTGACGAATCATTTGAGCTCTAAAAATACGTTTAATAATCCGACTTTCAAGCCCGCGAGGAGAGATTTGATTTCTGCATTTACAGACCAACAGACGGCCCTTTTCTGCTGCACTGGGAAATGAACCCCATGAGAGGGTCTCCTAGTAACAGAGACGAGAAGAAGCTTCCCATTCACACTCGGCGGAGCAGCTCCGGCCCGAGCTGCCTCTGACAGCGTCTGGATTCATTCCCTGCCATTATTTCAGCCGGGAGAGCCATTCAGGTGCTCCTCCGAGGCCCTGGCATTTAAAAGTGCTTTCTCATGCCAACTGAAGCCAACTGGGAGATCACTGGGAGAGCTGCTCTGCTCTGATGCAGCCTGACAACCGTCAGCGTTGCAGGAAAAAAAAAAAAAAAAAACAGCCTCTCTGTGTTTGTTAAGAAAATGGCTGTCAAAAAAATATTCTTTTACTGATTGAGTTACAGTTGAGAGCATAAAGCAGCTTCCTGTGAGCTCGGCCGGCTGTGAGCTGGGAGTCAAGGAAACAACAACAACAGAGGAAAACAATACGAGAAGAAGAACTACTGAAGCTAATCGTCAAGTACACTTTCTGCTCTGTTGAGAGTCTGTCAGTTGTTAATATCTTGTCCCTCTCATCCAGTAGTTGTCCATGGTGTCTTCCCACCTGCCCTTGAGCCATTACTCCCTGCAGAACAGTCTATCTGGTAGTCTATCTGGCCTGCCTGCTTTAGCCCCTTTGGACCTGGTTGCCTGTTGTGACTGCCCGTCTGTTGCTGACCCTTTTTTTCCTCTTTAATGACCCAGATCAGCCTCAGATCATTTGAAGGGGCTTTAGGGACCAAGTGGGAGCTAAGACTCAGAACACTAATTGCCTGAGGAAGAGAATCTGCATACTGTTGACCATGAAAATAATAACACATCTAAACACTGGGCAGGAGCGTGACTCTGGAGCAAGTAAGACATTAAAATATAACCACTCCTTTCACGCAGGTTTGATTGTTTAGAATTAGTTTCTGCAATAAAAACTCCATTTACTATGATGCTCATCATTTATTTAAGTGCGCAGAATAAAATCCCTCCACACAGAATGAACACTTAGTGAGCGTTCACAGGCAACATTATCAACAAGCCTGCAGACATCCATTCATTTCCTTTGGAGCCGGGGACAGTCTGACAGCTCGATCACTTGGCAGCTCACAACAGTTTGTCGCAGTTAAACTTTTCACCATCACTGGCTGTCAAAGTAATCAGATTTCTGCACCTTCTTGCTTTCTGATGTGCTTCATGAGCGACTGTTCTGCCTGGTTGACTGGAGAGACGACTGATCCCAGCCAATCAAAAGCTCCCAGTCTTTGAAGACTGAAGCTGCTTAAACTACACTGTGGGCAATTAGGAACTTAAAACATTTATTTTTAAAGATCTAATGAACACTGCCCAGTTACCAGGGGCTCTGTCAAAATGTAATGCAACATTATGAAAGGAAATTAAGAAAACTGAACAAACAATAATAGCTTCAATAGGCAAAACAAAAACAACAACCATTATTTAAATGAAAATTCATGATCAATCATTTTGATATAAATAGTGTGTATGATAAGATCCATGTTCAACATTATAATATTCTATTTTAAAAGTCAGTGTGGCAAGAAATACTTTAACGAATATTATTTGAAAGTGAGTAAGCTCTGTTTGCTTTATGTGACTACTTAAAGGCCCTGCACACTCCTGCCAAACACACACACAGCTGATCTTAATCATTTTGTGTGATCAGACCTCCTCTCAGGGCCGTGCGAGTCCAAATCCTGCTTGATTAACAGATTGGTTGCATGTAATAGCTGGCTGTTTTATTCTGACAGGCAATGATTTTTCAAGTGAATAACCTTTATGTAAAGATCTGAAGTCATATGCAGGCTGGGGTTCACGTGTGTGGTCAGGTTTATGCAGCGAAACACACACCGCTGGTGAACACACAGCCCTGCTTCGTGACAAAGGCCATCTGTCCTAAATTTGTTGTCTCCAACCCCGAGCTGAGATAACCCTGATGACATCACGATGATTTCAGCAGCTGTTATTATGTCAGCCTTGACAAAGCTCCTCCACAGACACAGAGCCCTTCAGAGAAGTGTCATAACAGCCTGGTGGTTTCCTCCTCATATTAAACAACTCTTCATGAGCGCATGCTTGGACTCCAACAATATCGCTTAAGCTGATTGCGATACAACAGCAGACTGACAGCAGGGAGAGCGAGGGAACTGGTTTGACCTCGGAGAACACTTCAGGCCACATGAAACACAATCAGGTGTTGCAGCTGAGAGATGCTGAGAGATGCTGAGAGGGTGTGAGAAAGAGCGAGAAAAGCCACAGCAAGCGGCTGACAACACAGCAGAGTATCAAATCTAATTAAATATTATTGTTAGAGCACATTTCATACAACAATACGAGCTCAGGTGGTCTGCAGATGTGATGAAAAGGGTCATGAACAACAAGCTAATCAAATTCATACACAGACCAGCAACAACAGGAAGTGATTTCGGCTCTTGTATCAGGGTTTTCTTGGCTCTGCAGCAGGTCCAAGCTCATTAGTAAAGACTTGTTTTGTCCACAACCCAAAAATATTCAGTTTACTGCCACAGAGGAGTAAATTAACCAGAACATCTTCACATTTAAGAAGCTGGAATCAGAGAACAAATCGATTAATCATTGCAGCTCTACTCACAAGCTTATTTGTGATGGACGTAATTTTTACAATCAGTATGACTGTGCATGAATGCACCATTTTGCCCAAAGTCAAGCAGTCTGCACTCGAATGTGATACCTTTGAAAGGAAGAATTACTAAATACAGAAATAAAGTATAATAGACTCCATGTATTTGCTGCTGCGACAGCCTCCACTCTTCTGGTTTCCACAGGAGGTATCAGAGATTTGCTCCCATTGAGAAACAAGGGCTGAAGGTCAGTGAAGTTCATCCACATCAAAACCATTTCTTTATGGCTCTGGCTTCATGCACACGGGTGTTATCATGTTGAAACAGGAAAGGGAAAAACACTCATTATCATGCCTATGATATATTGTATGCTATGGCATTAAGATAATCCTTAAATGGAACTAAGGGGCCTCCAAAAGATGAAAAACCTTTTTATTTGGCTGCTAAACAACATATTTTCAAGGGAAACACCAAAAAACGAGTAATACAAATCAAAAGCCCCAGGGACGTGGAAAATAAGAGGGCACAGTCTGACACCTGCATGTCTGGAGCTCCATTTTCATCAAAAATCTATAAACCATTGTCCTTTAAACGGCCAATAAAAGCAAAACTGCTCAGAGGGGACACAAGAACAGAAGAAGTAATGATCTAAAATGGCCCTGCAGGTTTAATATCAGGCTCTGCCCGACAACAGCAGAAGATCTGTTGTTTTCAGCCTCAGCATTTGTTAACAAGCTGACACAGGAACACATTCATTAGGCACCGTGGGATTATAAAGACACGACCAAACATGTCAAAATATCAAAGGACACGTCCTCCTCTGCAGTGGTGGCAGCTGCAGTCCAACACGCACACGTGTGCACACAGACAAATACACACAGCTGATCTCTTTTTTCTTAATAATTCTTCCTAGCAAGAACAATGTCAGGCAAACGGCCGATATCAAAAAAACAACTGTCTGTTCCCCTGTGAAACAGCCACACATCACACTGTCATAAGAAGACAGATTCTGAAATCTGATAGCCAGAAGAAAATCCAAGAAAACATAGTCACCTGAGGGCAAAGTGAGAGTCATGATGAGGTGAGAAGGAAAATTACATAAAAAAATGCTTCATTTTTAGCTCAAATTCAATCTATAACCTGCTGTCGCTTTCAAAAACTGCTCATTAAACTACTACTGAGCCATGTGACTTTTGTTCACAAGCCTTAATTGGCTGTTAATTGGTCTGAGGTGTGAAACAAAACAAAGCAGGTGCAAAAATGCAGCAAAGTCAACATCTCCGGCCTAGATCAGACCAGAAAATAAAAGCACACAAGCTCACAAGCACTCAGAAGGTATTCATCTGGATTTATAGAGCACAAATAAACACACACTTCAGGACTGGGCAAACATAAAAACGTAAAGGTTGTGGAACGGTAAAGACTCAGCCGTTCTCACTCTCAAAAAAGGGACATTATGGTACATTATTTTTCTATGAAAAACAGTTATGGAGTGAAGAAAATTAAGCTAATATGAACAATTGCCAGCACATCAGGCAGACTACAGGTGGCACGAAAGGAATGCTGCAGCAAAAAGTTCAAGTGAGCAAAGTTAAACGTGCTGTCACAAGACAGACTCCCTCATCTGTGTTTGAGGGGGGCTACATTAGCTACACAGTGGCCGAGGGGCTGCGTATATCTGTTTACCGAACACTTCAGATGGAACCGCACCCACTTCAAAATGACGAACGCCTCGACGGCTGCGCTCCAATTAAGCCTCTCAGTTGCTGTCATGCCAACTCTAGCAAGCTAAATCTTGTCTCATTGGTGGTCTAATAAACGGTAAATTCAACAAATTCAGTGGCCCACGTCACTATTTTCCAAGCTTATGCAGCTGTCATATTTCACAGGACGAATGCAGTTTCCACAGGAGCACAGTAAGGGTGTCTTCACATGGAAGTCGACGTGGTTTCATCTGAAGTGGGCTAGAAAAACGATTCACGACTGAGGGACCAACACTGATGATTTGTTCCCACCATTAAAAAAACCTTAAGTCGACGGTATGGAAGCATTGGGATTTACAAAGGGTCCAACATTTGCAATCTACTGCAACATGTTCAAGCTCAACATCCAACTACACATGCTCAATACACTCAGTAATACACTGAGTGATAACTAAACTAAAAATAATTTGAAAAAAGAACAAATGAAAAACAATAACAGAAAGGATTTTCTCCAGTCATGTGTAAAATTAGATGAATTATTTAAATATTAAAGATATTACTAAAAACGAATTTCAAAAATTAGGCATGGATGACAGAATATACTAACACAGTCTATTACATACATTAGTATAAAAAGTCAATCTTAATTTTATATTAATAATAATTACAATAACTGGACTCTTAAATATTAGTCATGACTGCAATGTCCAATCCAATTTTTCCTGAATCCCAAGCCTGTAAAAGGAGTTATGAGTGTGGAGGACCAGCTGACAGAGGATATATGGAGAACTCTTTATGAGCTTCACAGTTCACTATCTCTTCTATGACTCACAACTTAAGTCTCGCTGTCTTGAGACAATGTATTTTCCAGAAGTCCACACAGCGGAGCATATCACTGAAATGCTGGAAAACATGCTACAGGACTGGAGGATAAAGAACGAGACTCTGGGATTACAACAGACAAAGCCAGTAACGTGCAGAAAGCCTCTGAATGTTCCCTTATCTTTGCTTTTCTTAAACTAATCTGGCAATTTCCAGAGTCGTCAAGATGCAAAGAGTGTAATCCACGACCACAGCATGTCGACATTTGATGCAAGGATTCTCCTGAAGCTGGAAATGGAAACGAGGGCTTCAAAAGAAAGAGGCAGAACTGAACATCCCTGAGCATGCACTGATTCACACTGAGGTCACCAGGTGGGGATCCAGATTTGAAATGTTTTCCAGGTTCTTCCAGGTTCCAGGGCCATCTAGCAGGAGACAGATGCACATGGCCTCTCAGGCCTAAAGACAATGACATCACTGTTCTGGAGGAAGTAAGCCAGCTCCTTCTCCCTGTCCATGATTTCACTGATGTCCTGGCCTCAGAGAGACAGGTCGCACTGTCCTCCTGAAAGCCGGTCTCGGAGCAGCCCAGGTTTGATTCCAGCCTGGGCCCTAAATCAGATATGCCAAAAAATCTTAAAAAAGAACATATCCAGTTTTGTGTATCTGAAGTTTAAGGGAGCTTTGCTCAGAATCTGGATGGCTCAGTCAAGGCAAGCAGTGATGAAGCACTGACACTCACAACATCAGACCCTCCACACACAGCTGGACACTGACCCCCTGGCTTGGTGGAAGGCACATGTGGAAGAAATACCCGTGGCTTTCCAAAGTGGCCATGTACCTCTGTATTTCAGCTCTGCAGGGGACTGTTTTCTTAATCCCACTCTTGTCCACTCCTGCTAGATGTCTGACCATTACCGCCCACTCTGGCAGTGTGTGTTCCAGACCGCCCACTCCTGCCTGCAGCAAAGTTTAAAACGCCCGCTCCTGTGAGAGCAGCATTGGGTCCTGCAGGACAACTCTTTGATTTGAAATCACTTGGCTAAATGATTGTCCTTCATCATTATATCTTGTATGTGTATCCATGGCAACACCAACGAACGTGCCTGGGTTCAGTCTAGAGGACTTGCTTAATGTCCGATCTGTTCACATGGTGTTTATCCTCAATAAACTAGCAGTTATTTCCACACAGTGTGATTATTGACTCGCACATAAAGGAACTCATCTCTAAAATTTTCATATTTTGACCACTTGCTCCTGCTCACAGCAAAGTTTAAAGCACACACTCCAGCGAGAATTGCATTGGGTCCCGCTGGACTTGCAGGATCCAAATCCCTATGTGGCCCTCAGCTACAAGCAAGCCTTCAGAACGAGTGCTCGCTGTAGTCTGTGCTGTAATATCAACTGAAAGGACAGTAAATAATTGTGTCATTTGTAAGGACAGCCTTGATGCAGAACGTGGCCCGGCAGCCTTTGACTCTTTATTTTGTTCAGAGGGGAAATACTACAAACAAAAGCCAACTAGATCATTTTTTCAACCATGTTTCACAAGGACTCTCCTCAGGTCTGAAAGACACGTAGAGAAAATACAGAATATTTAGTAACATACTTGATGTGTCTGATGCAGACAGAGGTCCTGCTGGCTTTGCCTGCACTTGTTTAGTTCAAAAGGGACATACTGACGTGGAGGTAGCTTATATTTATTCAAAAGAGATACACAGACTTTTTGTTTATTTCTATTCATTATTTTGTGCTGTATAATCTAGCTACTGTCTTATTTCTGTTTTGAAAGGCAGCAACTGTTAAACAAAAAGCCAACAAAGGAACATTGAGGGGAGAAAAACATGATAAAAACTCTAATTAGAAATGCTCATGTGACTTCATACAGATTGTTGTGAAATAATTTAAAGTATTATATTCATGAAACCAGAATTTTTTCTCAGACTCTAATCGTACCATCAAAATCAACCACTAAGACACACTTTCATACACAAGCATACATAATGCAGCACATGCACACATGCATAGATAAACCTATTTGAATGCACTCATGGTCTCACACAGTCACATACTGCATGAACATGTAGACACACACATACGCGCATGCACACACACAGCCAGCTCCCTGCGGTGTGGTGGTGGAGCTCACCAGGTCGTCCAGGATGGTGACGGGGAAATCGAACATACACATCTTGACGGGCTGAGCGAGGGCTCTGTGCAGGTTGAACAGGGACTTGGTTTCCATGCTGCTCGCACCGCGGAGCCGCCGCTCGCACAATGAACGTACACCACCAAAAATAAAAAATAAAAATAAAATAAGGAAAGCAATCAAGGAGGAACTCCCCAAGCTGGCTGCTCGCTCGCTCTGCCTCTCGCCAAAGACTGCAAGGAATCCGTCTCAGAGAAAAAAGAGGAACCCCTCCACCTCCACCTCCTTCCTCCTCTTCTTCCCAGCCACCAACAACCCTGCACTCCCCTCGTTTCCCTCCCTCCTCTCCTCTTTCCTCCCCCCCTCCTTCCTCCCTCACCAGGGAACGTCTTAACTGTCAGCAGCTGCTCTCTCGTCTTTCCGTCTTCTGGAGGTATTGCCCAACACTCAGCTGTTGTGCTACAACCGCAGTGTGTTTGCTTTCTCTCTTCTCTTCTCTGTAACATTCAGGCTGAAGTGACTTGCCACAGTGGCTCTGCCAGACGACAAAAAAAAAAAACCTTGCCAAATGAAATGCAGCAGGTACAGAGAGCAGCTCTGAGTTGCCGTCTGACTCTCTTTTTCTTCATTATGCTGCAGCGATTTAATCAAGAGAGAGGGACCAGCTCTGTTTTGCTCCTGTAGTGCCAGACTGTCTGTGTGAGCCCATTAAAGATGAAGCAGGGTGACTGCCTCTGAGGCTGATGTATGAATCAGCCTCCCCGCTCATTAATGTTGCTGGTAAAACCAGACATTCTGGCAAGTTTCCAGCCCTCATCTGAAAATTGTTTTCTTTTGTGAATATCTGCTGGGACAGTAAAAGTGGCCACTGAAGTCTGAAAATCCTCCAGTCGCCCTCGTGCTGACTCCTGCCTTTCTACTGAGCGCTACTGAATCTGTGATGGTGTTTGGAAAGTCATGGCTGTACAGCACCTGCCTCACACTCAGAGACCACCTGTCAGTCGATCAGTGTGGGTTGCCTGTGCTACCTTTTTCCATGGATGCTTGATGTTTACATTTTGCACTTAGTTAGACAGCACTCCTCTATTTCTCTGTTAAGCCGATTGCTGTCCATGCTAGCATTATATTGAGTCACTTTCAATTTAGCTTACTGCGAATATGTCCTGTTTAAAGGTACCCTGTCGCGCTACGGAGTGATGTTGTGATGAGCGGGTCCCAGTTTGTTTCTATTGTAGGTTGATGTAAAACATATTGCTGCCGATGGTTTCACACCATTCCACCGATTGTTGGTCGTAATGTGCCAAGAAGCAAAGCAATGTGCCGGCGAAAGTCAAAGAAGAAGATAAGTGGTAGTCGACAAACATGGACGTGAAGAATTAATTAATTGATTAGAATGTAAGTGTTTCATGAGACACAAAGGTAATAGCAAATCCTCTGAAGTCAGCAATCCAAAGTAATAAAATACTACGTTTATATACACACTAATGTACTCAAGCTTCCTGAAGGAACACAATGTCTTCCACTCACTTTAGGTTTTAGGTGATACACATAAAACTCACAGGGTCAGAACTGATAGTTTGGGTCAATATATCACCAACATCATACTGGGTGAACTTAACCCAGTGCCAGCACCGAGGAAACCACCAAAGGAGGCTGTTTTGACCCTGTGCTACATGTGCTACTACTATTAATCAATAATGTGTGTTTCCTTTCAAGTTTTGAATCATGTGCACATTGTTCTGTGGCACCATCAACACCTTTGTGACAGTTTTAAAGTACATCTTCTGGGTCAAAACAACCCACCGCTGTCAGAGACTTTTTCCTGTGGAGGAGCGACTGACCCACCAGGTGTTCATTCAGCAGTAAATGCTAAAGCTTTCAAGATGAATCACTAAGCACTGCTGATGAATATGGAAATGTCACCGATTATCATTTTAAATGTGCAGAAGTCACACGTCTGAGTGCGAGTGGTGTTTGTGTGAATGTGTCTGCTCATCTATGTTGATCTCTCAGCTGTGTTGCCTTGAATCGACAACTCCTCTGATAATCAAACCATCCTTGTAGTAATGTTTAAAGCAAAATGTCCAACAGTTGCTCCCAGCTCCTCATGTCTGATGATCCTGTCACACATGACAGTCAACTTGTGAATCTTCTTCACAATTAGTTGAGTAAAACAAGGTTTTTGAGCATGTCACCGTGCACCGTTTCTCACTATGGTCTGGCATTTTACAGATGACATGGTTCATTTTTACAAGCCATGGTTAACACTGTTTGTCATCACGGCAAAATGTGGCCCTGGACACACCTGTTTTAGAGGGAACTACCACAGAAATGGTTTTGAGTACTTAGCCAAGTGTTTCTATGTCAGTTTGTGGACAGATTTTGTCAATGCAATAGATTCACAACCGTGCAAGATGAATGAATGAGTGGTCATGTAGTGATGACTACTGAGTATGTTCAGCATGCTGACGGGCTTCACAGCTGGTGTTATGCCAGATGAAGATGGCCTCTAGTATTTCTCAATCTATATAAATTAGTCAATTCAACTATGCAAATAATGATTAACTGCAGCCCTTTACACAACTTAACCTTTTAGAGAGTGCAAGTGTTATTCATTTTATAAAAGCCAACAGGTTTAAATCCAGTCCCTCGGCCACACTCAAAGCATGCAGGCGACTGTGAGATGCTGCTTGTTTTGCAGCCACTTTACCCATTTGTAAAAAGCAAGTACATCAGTTTGATTCTAGTTTCATTCTCCAAGTACAACACACAGACTACATTTCATAACTATGAGCTTTCTTTGCTCATTGGCAAACACACACTGCAACACTTCCATCACACTCCTGCTATCAGGAAGGTAACAAAAGGCTGAACTGAGGCTTCCGGCTGCATCTGAAGAGAAACACAACCTTTACACAACATTCACCTTGGCCATTCACTGACTGTTCTCAGGCTGCATTAGACATTTTTCTGTGATGTGTGGGTGAGGAGTTCCCCACAGCTGCACGACTAATTTCCTCAGAAATAGTGACATTTCGATATCTTCTTTATCGTCTTTGCAGCCTGCATCTGAAGGCTCAAACAGCCTCTTTGCAAACTCTCAAATATATTTCTGATCAACCTCTTCATATGTAGGCCACACAGCTTTCACCTCAAATGGCTGAAATGGTGACAGAAAGGAAGTCAATTTGCTTTGACCTGAAAAACAATCTGCCTCAGAGCTGTGACAACGTGGCTGTATTTTACTTGTGAAAGCCTCTGTGGTTTTATTTTATGTCACCTATCACACACGTCGCACTGTCAGTGCTCACGCTACTTTGACCACTCTGCTTCTGTGTTTCATCATCGTGCAAACATGCTGAACTATACTGAGTGTCAACAACCATGCTGGGTAATTGTTAACTTTGGGGAAATACTGCACATTGCACAATACAACCTGATGATCCTGCAAAATAAGCAAAAGCATCGTGCTCACTCATTCCTCATTTTAAAGCTTGTCTTCCTTTGCTCAGCTAATATTTGCATATTTACAGGACAGTCAGTCCAAATATTTTACGTGGGTTCTGGCTATAAGTCCAAGCTTGTAGTCTCCGGGAATTTACACAGGGAACAAAGGCAGACTTCAACCCTGATTCAGATGCAAATGGTGTTTGAAGTCGAGAATTAAAAGTACGACAGTGTGTGAAGATGGAGTGCTGCTGCTTTCAAAAGGACAGAGACAGTAGAAGAAGAAGAAGAGAGTGCAGCTGAAGGAAAAGCGCCTCAGACACCACTGGGAACTGCTTTCAGATGCAGAGGCCGTCCCACAGCTGAATACTGTAGGAGAGCCGTTGTCATGGAAACAGGGAGGCAAAGCCGGCTCTTCATAGGGCTATATAAGACCAACCCCTCCCCCCTCCGCTCCTCTCTTCCTCCTCTACAGATACCGAGCCAGGACAGGAAGCCTGACTGTAACCTGCGGGTCGGCTTCCTGTGGCCTGAGACAAAGGCAGGACGGGCGGTGCAGGTACACAAGAGGTCAGTTCATCTGCGACACGTGACGGTCACCTGTCGTCCCTGCTCTCAGCGCACAGTACGATCTTGTCCGGTTAAATGCTGCTTCAAGGCGATGATGAGGCACTGTTATCTTAGGAGAACATGCAACAGGAGGATCAGGTCGACAACAACACCGCTGGCTGTGAGAAGACGTGGGGACGTGAAACTTATCGTACATGCCATCCAGCTCAGTGTTTGCTCAGCTCAGATTTTATCTTGTGTTTGTCAGCACAGCTGCTTGCTTTTGTTCTCGTAAAGGCTGCTTTGGTGAAGAAACCTCCCAAATGCAGCACGGTCAGAAGAATAATGTTATAATCTTATGATACATTAAACACATGTTATTGTTGTCTCTATTGATCATTATTAAAAATACCGCAGTCAAAGAAGTGTTAAAAATGTTTGTTCTGACCACACAATACTCAAAAACCCAAACACATCCAATCTGATATCTCAGAGATGTAAGAAAACCAGCAAGTGCTCATCATGTCATTACACCTTTTAGTAAGGAGGTAAAGGATCAAGGCCATGTTTAATCCCAACATCAATGATAATGTTGCCATACACACACACACACACACACACACACACACACACACACACACACACACACACACAGAGTTATGTTGACCTCAGTCCCTGTACCAACATTTCATTTTAAAGCCATTATTGCCTAATACTGATGGGCTGGGCAATATGTTGGGAGACATGTGCGAGCGGTGAGTTCACTGCGTTTATTTATTAGTCGAATAAACAAACAAAGAACACTCACAAAGAGTCAAACAATCCCCAACCCTGTTTTGTTCGAATCTTATCGAGCACATCCTGTTCCCTGAACAAGAGTCTCTCCCTTACTCTTTAGAGGCAGACCATTAGTGAAATAAAATGACACTAAAAACACCCAAAAAAGAGAAATCGGAGATGTACTCAATCAGTCACCAATAGCCCATATATTTGTCTGAGCCTAATAGGATGGCTGGCATACTGTACTGAACCACCTAAAATCATTACATAATCTATCAGCAGGCTGCTTTAATTCATTTTGATCCAATGGTTTCAACCAGATCTTGAAAGCGAAATGCAATTCTTCTGCAGCATTACCTCAGACTTTTTTTTAATCACACCTCGTGTGTCAGAGCAGAGAGAACAGACACATGAAGAGATTTCATCCCTCTCTCTCACTGACAGCCTGTTTTGTATCCTGAACAGAAAAAAAACACCTCAAAAACTGAAAAAATCAATAAAAAGTGCGAATGAGCAGCAGCCAGACTTCATGTTTCTGGCCTGCAGAGACTGAGTCTGGATGGAAAACTCGCCTCCAGTCAGCACGAACACGCCTGCAAATGATTACAGTGTCTACACACACAAATCCGATCCGGTCACTTGGAAATTACAAACGTGGCCGGTCGGCTTTAAAGAGCAGATTTGAAAAACAAATTAGAGCTGTTTGCTGACTGAACAAACGGCTGACGGGAAAGGAAAAAGCAGAGCAGACCAGTCTGACGGTGAAATACTCAGAACTGCTCAGCAACAAGTCCAAATGTTGCACAGCGCCTGCATATTGCAACACTGTTCATACATTTCTCCACAGTACAAAAAATGCTTCTGACAAGAGACTTCAAGGACAGGCCCTTCCTCCACACACACACACACACACACACACACACACACACACACACACACACACACACACAACTAATGCTTCTGGAGAAAAAAAAGCAGAAAAAGAAAAACCCTCGGGACTAAAAAAGTGGAGAAAAAATGTCTGATTCTTGTCACATTCCATCAGACAAAGACGTCAGATATGCTTGGAGTGAAGTCAAGCTTCAAGAACAGAGTGGTTTCTGGAGCGCCGTGCAGAAAATGGAGCGCCGTGGCAGCGGCAGAAAAGCTACGATTCCTACTACAGTGAAAGAAAGGAAAATAAATGTTTCAACAGAGGATAAACATCAATAATACCAGGGAGAGGAAACGGGATTGACGTGGAGGGGAGACAAGAAGAATAAGAAATGGTTGTTTACAGTGAAATCCAGGCAATGTGTGTGAGAGCTGCTGCGTGTGTGCACGCGTGTGTGTGTGTTGAGGGTTAAATAGACCCTTTAAACAGAGGCAGCGGGAAGCCTCACATCCTGAAGCAGCCACTCTCATCCTGCTCGCCTCTCAGAGAAAGCTCAGAGACGACCTTTGACACCGATTCATCATGTTTACTCCATGAGCTGTGTTGGAACAAACCTTGCAGAGTTGATAAACGCTGAGTTACGAGCAAAATATTTACGTTTTCTATTAAAACTTAAAGAACATTATTAGCTTTGATATTTTACACCGAGTAGACAAGAGAGGAAAATAAATATGACACATAAACTGTTTGTACTTCACTCTCTCAGATTGATTTGTTATTTCCTGCTGATGTGAAGTGACGACACTAGTGAACCCTCAGTGTCCGCACTCCTTCATCAACTCAGTTCAACCCTCAGCTTGTTGTTTTAGCTCATCATATGGCATATATTGAGAAAAATATGCAGTTAAGAAGCGTTAAAAATATGTCCTATTCCCTACAGGCCAAAAATCATCTATGCAATATCTGTTTAACAATCTACAGCAGTGGTTTTCAACCTGCCAGAGACTCACTGAAGGGGTCACAAGACAAATTGCAGTGGTTCCCAGGTGATGAAAGGGATGAGAGAGAGAGAGAGAGAGAGAGAGAGAGAGAGAGAGAGAGAGAGAGAGAGAGAGAGAGAGAGAGGAGAAAACATAGTTCTCAAGATCAAAATTATTGAATTTTTTCCAACTTTTCTCATATCTTTGCTATTTGTCTGTGAATTACAAGATAGTAATTAAAATTTCAACAAAACCATACTGTGATGACGTGATCTTGTTCAAGCTGGCGCACAGAATATGGCCTCGTGTGATTCTTTACTTAGAATGACGGTCACTGCTTAGATAAGATTTCACATATATTTGTCATACTGTGATATAACAGAAAAAAGCCAGTGCGGGACATTTACAAATAAACGAACGCAATGTGGCGCAACCATAACAACGGAGTAGGCTACTGCAACTAGGAGTAGGGCAGAGCCTATGGCGTCATAAGCACTTTAAGAGTGCTTGTGTAATTACTCTCGCTGCCAGAAGGGGGAGACAAAGGCCCTGCACTAAGGGCGTAATATTGTCGTACTGATTCCAATCCAGCCAACCACACCACCGACGTCTCAAAGGCACTTTAAAGGCTGTTTAAAATTGTTTAACTGTGTCCTAAAACCAGAAAAGGACAGAATGACAAGATTAGTTGAATAGGGGACAAACACGTAGTATTAAGGAAATCTTAAGTGTTGTAAAATTCCAAACTCATATGTAGCTGAAAAACTAAACCGTATCAAGCTAAGCCTGAAAAACTGCACTTCATTGGTCTTTTTCCTGACTTGATAACAATTCATCCATCCATTGTCTACACTCACTTACTCATTCACTTATCCATTCACTCATTCATTCACACCTACAGGACCTTCAGATTTTCCAGTTCACTTCATCTGCATGTCTTTGGACTGCAGGAGAAGAAACTCCATGTAGAAAAAATCCATCAATAATCAACAATTAATAGAAATTGATTCATTTCCTGCTGAGGACTTAATGGTTTCATCGACTATGCATTTCCCGGGGGACAGCAGCAACACAACAATCGTCTTCCTAAACCTCCACCAGGATCTCCTCTGGTCCTTGTTCGAGGCAGACACACCTCACATCTCTGGAGCTGTGATGTATTATTGATGTGTCAGCTTTTGTTTATGGTCACTGATGCTGCTGTACAAGAGGAAGTAACCCCCTTAATGCTTAACCAAATACTTCCAATAAATCATGTAGGACAACAAAACTATGGCAATCATGCTCACAAGATCCAAAAGTGATGTTATCACGTCATCAAATGTGTGTGGATTTGTCCCCATGACTGCTTAAAAAACAAACATACAATTAACAAATGATGTAAAACACAGTAAAGCAGCAGATCCTCACAATAAAGAAGCCGAAACCAGTTTTTTTATTTGATAAATGACTGAAGTGCTTAATCACTTGAGTTCTGTAGGGATTAGTTGATTAATCACTTAATCAACCGACAGAAAATTAACCAACAACAATTTTTAACAGATTAATGTGGAGAAAAAAATGCCAAAATCCTTTATTCCAGGTTCTCAAATGTGAAGATTTACAGGTTTTCTCTGTTCGATATCATTTTGAAAAAAAAAAACAACCTGACTCGTGGTGATCAATAATTTAGATCATTACAGCACAGGCAACAGTATCTGAATACAATTAAGACTACTGCTGAAGAACAGAAAATTAAGAGAAAAAAAAAAAGAAAATTGGTTGTTTAATTTATAAAGGCAATAATTTAAATTATCTTCTATTGGTTAAAGCTTCTCAAATGTGATGATCTGCTGCTTCTCCCTGTTTTATATGATTGTAAATTGAGTATCTATGGTTTTCAAAGTGTTGCTCACAGAAACCTAAGACACCAAAGACGTCACCTTGGGCAATGGGAACGTGCAGTGACTAAACAGTTAAACAATAAATCAGACAAATGCTAGAGAGTTTGATCAAAGATTAAAATTAATATTGCGGCTTACTGTCAGACAACCAAAAACACATCCATGATGCTGTTTAATCTGTTCCCACTTTGGACATGTGATGCCTGAGCCAAAAAAAAAAAAGACTCCAATGCCAAACTGTGCAGTTTAAACGCCTTCACTTTTCTCTAAAACAAGCTGGACAGACAGGGGGAGAGAGAGGTTGGCTTAAAGCGGAGAGAGAGAGAGAGAGAGAGAGAGAGAGAGAGAGAGAGAGAGAGAGAGAGAGAGAGAGCTGGGAGGAATGTTATAATGAGGGGAAATATGTGCAGCAGGGTCATCAATAGAAAAGGTATTGATCACCTGACGTATTACTGCACAAATCCACCTTGAAGCACGTCCGTTTTGTCGAACACAAGCTGTGAAAGGAGTCTAATTAGCGTTTAATTACAAATATGTAAATGAGCCCAGGTGTGCATCTGAATATGAACCCACTGACTTCACGCACTCGGCTGATTTCTTACCTGTTTTTCCAGCATGATCATTCTCTCAGTATCATGACCTTCATGGAGTGTGTATCCATGCGAGTTCAGGTTCACCGTCAGGCACACTCTGCCTCAGCCTGCATCTTGTTCTTCACGGACGAGCGAGAAAAAAATTAACGAATTTAAAAAAAGAAAAAAAAAGAAAAAGGGTTAGCTAACAAACGTTAACGCTGGAGAGCTAGTAAACAACTGCGGTGCTTTATCCTTGAGAGAAATGTCCTCACTGACTCCAGCATGTCTCGACATCAATGTAAAAAGCCATTAGGGAGTGTTTATTCATGGAGGAAAACACCACATCGGTCAGTGAACGGGGGAAGGAAAAAAACAACCCACTGAGGGCTAGCTAACGTTAGCGTGCTAGCGCTAGCCAGCTAAACCCAGCGATGATCAAAATTTGATTTGTCTCCTCGTGCCTTCATCCATCGCCGCCCCGCTCCCTTCCAGTCACGCTCGAAAAAATAGCGCGGAGAGGTCTTCTCTGGCACGGGTTCTCAAATCCCCGCCGTGGCTCGACGACGGCATCCCAGCGAGGAGTGGTCAGTCCGGGGAAGATGTGGTGATTCGACCACTGTTACACTGATGCTTAAATGGATGCTGCTGCTGGAGGGGGAATCTCCGCTTTCACTCAGTCAAGACGCTGCTGCTGCTGCTGCCGCTGCTGCGGAGGGAAGAATAAGAGCATCTCAGAACAACGACGCTCTTGAACGCGCCACGCGTAGAACGACGCATAGGCGAGGGAGACGCTCTTGAACAGACTTCTCATCAATTTTAACACATGCTATTAATTCTTAAAACTTTTTAAAACCTTTTTTTCCACGATAATTTTTATTCTTTATTTATTTTTTATTTTCAAAACGGCTGTAACTAATTCCTAATTATCACTCTAAAGAACAATGACAAGACTGTAATTATAATTCTTGACCTTGAAAATAGCCCACCCACCACCCCCCCAAAAAATCTTATTTTAAGGTGCACTTACAAACTTTGTAAGTTTGTTGTTTGTCCAAAAGAAGTATTTTACATATCATAATGATATATTAGTTGTGAATAATTTATTCAAAATGTTCTCAAATGTGACACTGTACTATTTGTAACTTTGATGTGTTTCAAATGAAATATTAGAACCAGGACAAACTGGAGGGTTTGTACATCCCATCTGCCCAAATGCCTCAGGATCCAACAGGAAGAACTGGAAGACTTCACCAAGGAGAGGAGCGTCTGTTCTAACTCAGCTGTAGCACCACCATCTGCACCCTGATTAATAGCAGTAAATAAATTCATGGATAAAACATGTAAATCTAAAAAAAATATTGAAATATTAACAGTATGAGAATTAAATATAAAAACAAAACCCACTTTCAGCCAGGTTATCTCAGCATGGGGTGGACAAAGTGAAACCTGTACAATCAATGAAAATGCTATTTTCTTTAAGACCGTGTCAGGGTTTTTTAATTCAGCTACATTATACGATAACTTTAGTAATATTGTAAACTCTGCCTATTTTTATTAGCAGGTGTGGCTAATGTGTTGGTCTTGTGTGGAGGGGCCAGAGGTACTGAAAAGATGAGTCAATTACTCAAGTAGTTGACAATTTTGATCATTAATGAACTGTTTTGGTGATTCATCAAGCAGAAAAGTCACTAATTATCTGGTTCCAGCTTCTCAAATGAGACGATTTGTGGCTTTTCTGTTTTCTTTGGTTGTAAGTTGAATATGTTAAGGTTTTTGAGAGTTGGGAATACAAGACACTTGAACATATTTACCATTTTCACTCTTTTCTGAAACTTTATAGACTAAACTCTTAAGCAGTGATTAGAAAAATGAATCAATGAATAGCCGCTGCTTGAGGCAGACACAATATTCCATACACCTCCTCCAGTCTGCATCTACACATTTCAACCTGCCCACTACAGTTTGGGGTTGGATTGCATTAAATTGCAGGTTACACATTGGTTTGTGTGTGTTTGCATACAGTACTCAGGAACAGTGTTTAACTAAAGCTGCAGCACTGTCTCAAGTGAAGCATAATAATCATACATTTTACTTGCGTAACACCTTTCACATAAGAAATGCAGCTCAAAGTGCTTTACAAAAAAAGACAGAATGCACATGAAAGCAGGGATAGAAAATGAATGTAAAATAAGATGCAGAATAAAACCCACTTGATAATGATGTAGAAAAAGGAATGGAAATAAAGACTTTGCACATCATAAGATAGAAAAATAAGTCATAGAATAAAGTTTTAAAAATCAAAATACAACCATTTAATGGAGATACAGCAGTGCGTAAGTGAGAGGCAAAGCACAAAGGTTTCAGAGCTGTATCAGAAAGTCATAGCTCGTTAAATACGAATACAGTGGAGAGACAACTTTTTAGCTTTCTTTTAAAAATCGCAAGTGAGCTGGCTCCCCTGATATCTGTACGTGGTGTGTTACAGAGCATAATTATCTAAGTCTACAACCCTGATTTTGCTTTGACTGTTGCTGGAAACATCCAATAAACCAGCAGCAGATGTTTGCAGTGATCGTGACGGCAAACAGTTTTCTCGTTGTTTAGTGTCACAGTTTACGTTTGCGCAGCCACAGGCAAGCCCGCAGCCTGACAGCCACTGCTCAGGGGAACAAAGCCCGCCACTCTCCTCCCTCGCGGTGCATTTTGGGACTTTATGTAAAACCAATATGGCGGCCGCCTGTGGCAGAGCGCTTTGTAAGGTCGGCTGGAATATTTCGGCATCTCCAGTCGCCCGTCGGCCCGGTACCGTTTCCTACCTGGTGGGGAATGTGAGTGCACACGGGTCCCGCAGGGCGTACGGCACCGGCGGGCCCGAAGTCCGCTCCAAGCTCCTGTCCTCTCTGCGAGCAGGAGGAGGCAGGGTGCTGGGCTGTGCCTTCCTGCTCGGTGGAGGTTTGGGTTTATATCACACTGTGAAGTTCACTGCCCAGCAGCACCTGGCCGAGGAGGAGACCAAGGTGAGTGTCCGTCCACCTGGGTCGGTACGGCGGTGACACAGTCAGCTGGTAAACGGTGCTCCGCTGATGTGTGGTGACAGTTTTCCATTTGAAAAACTTGGCTGCAGACAGTCATCTGAATACAGTGATGGTAGTACATAAGTACATACTCAGATACTGTACTTAAATACACATTTATCTGACTATATCCACTTCATGCTATATTTCACATTTAAGAGGGAATAAATATTGTCCTCTTCACTCAACTGCATTTATTTAACGGTTTTAGGTACTCTGCAGATTCACATCATTGACACAAAATATAATGAACGATTACATTCTGGTGTATTATTATAGATTAAGCTACGCCGCCAGTTTATATAGAAATTAAAATTAGCTCCACTTTTACAAGCTAATGCTTACACATGAATATATTGTTAAATTAAATATGTTATTCTGAAATGGGCCACTCTGCACAATGAATACTTCTACTTTTTGTACTTCAAGTACATTTTACTGTAAACACTTTGAACTTCGAGTCTTTACAGATTTACAGACTGCAGGACTTCATCTACAGGTGTCCCTCCATTTCTGCTCATCATCATTAATTCAGTGCACGGTGATCAGCCCATACTGAGTCACCTTTACTTGACCACAAACTCTCATTGTCTGGACCAGCATTGTTCACACCCACATAACTGTATTTGAGGTCCCATGTTTTTCAGGGTAACTTGATAAATGTGTCAGGTTCCAGCTGTGCATAATAAAACATCAAGAGTGTTTTATCATGGTAACGACAGCATCTTGTCAGCCTACTTGAAAACTGAACAGAAGATAAAAAATATATATTTGATATTGTCCTAAGTGCTGGTTTACCAACTCCAAAGAACACTGTATACATGGTGTTTTAGATGGTTTGTGATAATCGGATAAAACTGTAAAAAAAAAACAAAAAAAAACAGCAAGATAATAATAATATACATCAGAAGCAGCCTTTATAACGGGAGCCTTAATGGTGGATCCTCTTTCCTCTGCTGCTGCGTTCCAGGTTTCAGGAGGAGGCGTGAAGTTGACTCTGTACCAGTACAAGACCTGCCCCTTCTGCAGCAAGGTGCGGGCCTTTCTGGACTACCATGGGCTGCCGTATGAGATCGTGGAGGTGAACCCGGTGATGAGGCAGGAGATCAAGTGGTCAGCCTACAGAAAAGTTCCCATCCTGATGGTGGATGGCGAACTGGTAAGATGGTCGAATGAAAAACACTTGACGAGTGACAAAATGTTTCCCACGCTACGATCAGTTAGTTCGACTACACTTTGTTTTGGCGCGAGTTGCTGAGTTCTGCGGACGTCGGCTGTAGAGATGTCTGTCCTCTCTTGAATATAATGGAACTCGATGGCTTGTGTTGCTCAAAGTGCCAAATAAAAAAGACATTTGAAAAACTCTTTCTCTCTCCAGAATCATGACCCAATTATTCAAAATAATCCACAGACCTTGTTGTGAACAGTTTCATGTACAAACTATTTTTGAACATTACAGCTCAGCCAAGGAGGACGCCATTAATGTTTCCATCCCGCGCCGTCACAAGCTCCTGCCTCTCCTCCACGAGGTGATGCAGTGATACGGTTGGTGGGTGTAGTTCAATAGAAAGAAAATAGTTCCGACATGAGATTATCTTGAGTAACTGGGTCATGATTTCTGCAGAGACATTACTGTTGGCGCTTTGAGAAACACAAGCTGAGCACCATCTAGCTCCATTATTGTCAAGAGAAGGCAGACATCTGCTTATCTCCGGAGCTCAGGAAGTCACACCCAAAATATCTTCTTTAAAGTCATCTCACCCTCACAGGAAGTAACACACCTTCTACCTGAAAGCCAGTGTTTCCATGTCAGACCTGGTTAAAACTGGAGGAAAAACCTTTTCTCAGCCACTTTAATTCGGACATTAAATATGTGAATCAACAGCAGAGAGCTGATTCAAGTCTTTCCAGTCTGATCATGACATGTTGTCCTGGGGAAATTCAGAAGTGAAACTGCTTATTTTTCTTTATTTTCCCCATAAATGTGCAGTCATTGTCAAAGAAACCTCCACAGCTTTTTGTCTTTTCTCTCTTCTGTCGCTCATCTGCAGCAACTGAATGACTCGTCTGTCATCATCAGCTGCCTCAAGACATATTTAATCAACAAGTAAGTTGGAGGTTGTCTCATGTGATTATGAAATGTTTTCTTTTGATAATTATTAGAAAGTTATCTGCATGACCAGTGCAAACCCATTAACCTCGCCGTTTCCTGCTCCTCAAATGGAGGTATTTTATGCTTTTGTCACACATGACAGTACAGGACAGGAGTGTCTGGGTTTGGGACTGTGTTGGTCAGACAAAATAAGACATTTGAAGACATCAGCTTGGACTGTGGCATTTTCCAGTCGAAGCAAACAATTAAGACAATAATACGCAGATTAAGAAATCATGAAAATAGTTGTCACTTTTCAAAAATTGCTTAGGTAAATAGAACCAAACCTATGTGATGGATAGATGAGGGACAGGAGAGAGACAACAGACTGTAAATGTGAACCTTTGTCATCCAGGGACAAAAGTGTGTCTGAGATCCTTCGCTGCTACCCAGAGCTGAAGTTTGTGAATGACAGTGGGAAGGAGGTGACGGAGTACTCCAACAGGTACTGGCTGATGCTGAGTGAGGCCGAGACGTTGAAGGTTTACCCCGAGAAGGGAATGCAGAAGTAAGTCCAGACCTGCTGCTCACACACAAACCACGAACTCTACAGTCACTATCTGATAAAATGATTCTCTTTGGGCCACATCTGGTCGGCCAGCAGTACAGAACACTTTCATTACATAAACAACATGAAAGTCTCTTTGCTTTCAGAGAGGAGATGAAGTGGCGTCAGTGGGCCGATGATTGGCTCGTGCATCTCATATCTCCCAACGTGTACCGAACCACCGGTGAGGCCCTGGCCTCCTTCGACTACATCGTTCGCGAGGGCAAGTTTGGGACTTACGAAGGTTTCTTTGCCAAATATGTCGGCGCTGCAGCCATGTTTTTCATCTCAAAAAGGCTGAAGAGTCGGTGAGTTCCACATGAAGAAGTATGTTAGCGATCCTCAGTCCAGACTGAGTTTGATTTTGCAAGCAGGAGGAACTGCCTCTGTGTGTTGTAGAGATGTGTCTGGTTGTTGCTTATGGGATTAGCGCTTGTAGTTTCTTTACTTTGGAGTCAGTGATTGGATGTCAAAGTGGGGATTCCTTTCCCGTTTTTGACACAACAGACACAACCTGCAGGACGACGTTAGGCAGGATCTCTACGCAGCAGTCAACAGCTGGGTGGCGGCCATCGGCAAGAAGAGGAAGTTCATGGGCGGAGATGAACCCAACCTGGCCGACCTGGTGAGGGAACACACCTGTCTCTCTCTGCAGGTTTTCATATTTGTGACACACAGTGACAGGCTAACAGGCTAAAAAGTCACCATACATAGTGTTAGCATAATAATCAAATTCAGTGTCTAATATTAAACACGTTTGTAACATGCAGACTTTTAGCATGTTAGCATGCTAACAATATCACGTTTTGGTAGTGTTAATGTATGAATTCATTATTGGTTTATACAGTGGCAGAACAGAAGCTGACATCTTCAAATTGATCATTGCTTTTTTTTTTTACCTGCCTAGTGGTAAGAATTTGAGAGCGAGCTATATTTCATCCGTCTAAAACCATTATTTTATCACGTGTGATAAACATTGCCACCTTTACATCATGATGTTCGGGCTCCAGGTTTTTTGTTGTCAGCCTTTGTATCGCTTTCCTCTGTCTGCAGGCAGTGTTTGGCGTCCTCAGAGTGATGGAGGGCCTGCAGGCGTTTGACGACATGATGGCGAACACCAAGGTCAAATACTGGTACAGACGCATGGAGAGAGCGTCACTCAACCACGAGGGCCGCGTCTGAGGTCAAGCTGAGTCAAACAGCTGGAGGAGACTGCAGAACACAGAGCGCATCCAGCCTCAAAAAGACTGAACAGTGACCCGCATCTGGAAGCAAGACGTCCTGCTTTGATTGTGGATAGTTCGGTTTGAGAACGTTCACTATGGCCCTGATTGATTTCCTGCCAGACACACGAGTGGAAACCTGTTGATTTGTTTGAGTGAACTGCAGACATTTATGGAGAGAAAAGATCACACACATGAAAATACTGTTGACACAAATGTAATTTTACCGTTAAATAACAGCTACTTTGGGGAGCAACTGTCACGTCTGCTGTTCATTTCAGCATTTTTTTACTGACCTCTACTGGTGAACTGCTGTAACTGCATCAAACATACTGTTATATTGATATTGAAACACACCCGACCAATGCAGTAAACATTTTCACGTTTTGGGGGGGTGATAATGTCACTTATGCTCTCTTTAAGAGTCAGCCTGCAGGGTTTCCATGCATTTCTGGAAAACATTGTTAGGACTTGAATTGGTGTCATAAAAAGTCATAACCAAAAAAAAGTAATTTTGGGAGCTGCTTGTATTTCATGCACAGTACTGTATAATGTTTCTAGATTGACACAGTCTACTACTACAGCAGGTCTCAACCAAAGATTGTGATCTTCCAAGCTTCTTGTGCTGATGAGAAAAATAAGAACAAATCTTTTTCTTCAGATTTTGGAAATTTGTTGCCCATTTTATCTCATAAATATTGAAGTTTTAGCTTTCAAGCTCTTCTGACTGTAACAAAGGGAACAGAGAGAAAACAAAAGAAATGAAATGAGTCGGCGCTCAAGTGCACATCACTGAGCTTAAAGTGATGGGATGTGGAGGGTTTGGTCTGGTTGACTCTCAGGTTGCTCAGATAATTTATCATTTAATTTAATTTCAAAGGCAGACACGTTGTTGCCCTGGATGTTACAGCCTATGTCGATTTTCTTCCTGGTTCAGTAGTTTCTGTGTTAACTCGTCACAGATATCATGAGATCAGGTTATCTCTGTGGTTTGTTTGGATTTTCAGATTTGGAGGAATCTGAGTTTGTTTCTCTGTGTAACTGATGCAGGATCAGTCTGGCAGTGAGAAATCAATATGGTCTCAGTTGCTGTTTTCTTCGGGATAAAATAAAATGGTAAGAACTGGTGAGCTGCCAGTTTGAATGTACTTAATATGCAAACTGCAGATCAATTTATGACTTAACTATTAAAACCAACTCAATGTGCATAGTTGTAAAGAGGTCAAATAAAAAGGAGACCTGGTTGTGTGAGTTGTGTGTTTTATTTGAATACTAGATCAATTTTAGGAGCTCTGGCCAAGATGGCACCATCACAGTGTTTCAGACCACATACACACCAACATGAAAAGCACAAAAATGAAACCTACAGGATCAACTCATGGAGTCAGACAGGAGGAAGAGGATCTAGTTCAGCTGGATTTTCCACCAAACCCTTCACTACATTTTTACATGCTTTCACTGGGACCAGCCCATCGAGCTGTAGCTCTGTCTGCAGCTGGTTCCAGGCTGCAGGGACAGAAAACACAAAGGCCTGTTTGTCCACTTCAGTGCGAACTTTAGGGACGGACAGTAAGAGGGTCCATTTGAAATGAAAGAAAAACTACAAAAACATTTTTTTCTAATTACATCTGAGAAAGGAGGGAAAATGCAGCTTGCAGAGGAAAAGCCACTACATTTACTTGATAAGTTACTTTTGAGATTTAAATTGTTAATATAAAATGTAATGAACTAATAAACAATGTGTTTTCCTGAGTGAAAATAAAATCTGAGTACATTCACCAGCAACCCTGCAGAATATAAAGTAATTAAAATGAGCTCCACCATCAACAGCTGCGACATTTAAGTCATGAACACGTAAATAATAATGCATCAGTAATTATAGGATTGTGAAATGGGCCACAATGAGTACTTTGAATATATTTTCACACTAATTTTGAATTCATGACGTTACTTGTAACAGTGTTTCTACACTGAGGTGTCGCTCCTTTAATCTGAGGACTTCTTCCACTGCTGATGACCATCAGTCCAAAACACAGACAGTTTAAAACAACACAAACAGAGAAACGCAGCAGATCTCACATTTCACAAGCTTGAACCAGTAACTATCTGACATGTGTACTTGATAACGTGTCGATCGATTTCCACAAAGATTTGACGGATTTACTTTTTCTCTGTTTGAAAAAAGACAATTTTACTTTTCACAGAAGGCAAAAAAAGTCAAACAAACCAAAGGATGTCAAACATTTGCAGCAAAGTGCTGATGAGGTTTTATTTCAGACATCTGACTTATAGATGAAGAAAACAATCATGATGTTAATACACCTGTATAATCTACATTACATCCAGAACGCACCTGCAGGAACAAAACAAGGCACCGAGTCAGATTTCTGTCTCAACATGAGGATCAAATCTTCGTGTTTTGGAAAATAGTGACAAATTACCTTACAGATAAAACCCTTAATATTTCTAACCACACAATGATGACACAATGATTAAACCGACAGTTCATCAGAATCTTTCCTCCACATGGTGGATTCATAAAAATATAAATAAAAAAAGTTCAAATCATTCAACGCTATTTCGATTTGAACAGCGACTGTCGAGACTCCATAAAAGCACGAATGGCAGTGACCATGCAGTGAACAAATAAAGCCAAAACAGGGAAACGGCTCCACATTCTGATCTTTGAACGCTGCAGCGCTGAACCCAGAGGCCACGTGAACGCTTCCACTTCAGCACAATGCCTCACCACCGCGTGTCCTCACTGAAGAATCGGACTCTTTCTGCTGGACTTTTCATGCACAAATAAGTGATGAAGTTTAGTCTGAAGCTGTGAGAAGCAGAAAACCATCAGCGCGCTACAGACACGTTTGAACAATGACGCCCAGAAAAACATGTAAACGCGGTGAGGACGGACGTGTTGGCGAGATTTGGAGGAATCTGAGATAAATATCTTAGTATTAATTCTTACTGAGGCTATAGTGTATGCAGAAAACGTAGTTAGAGTGTGTCATCGTCCATCAAGTTCCTCATGATCGTCCAGTAAATGAACCCGACTCGAAGCTCATGACCCACAGAAGCTGCATTACGTCTTGGCTCAGGAGCAGCTTTGACTTCTCCTCGCCGTCACTGACTTAGAACAAGCACCAGCCACTGAGCACGGTTTCCCAGCATCACACCACATCCCCCTCTGCTTTATTCAGTCCTCAGCAACGTCACGCAGCAACATCCAACGCGGCTCCTCCTCCATCACGACCTCCAGAACGTGGAGTTCAGCTGGCCTTTGGGCGGGCTGATCTGTCGGCTCTGCAGTGACGTCTGTATGTGGGCGACAAACTTCAGGTGAGCTTTTTCACAGTGACACAAAGATTCACATCACAAAAACTTAATGTTCTTTGTAAATAAGTATATTCCTTTTTCTGCTTTGTTCTTATTCTACTGTAACATATTGAGCAATAACATTTAGATTTAATGCTTCTTACAGATGTAATGACACGCAGGCTTCTCTGACTTTCACTGAACTAAGACTCTCATGATCAGAGAGGTGCTGCGGGGCTTGAAGAGCTGCTGCAAGACATTTCCAAAATCACCAGATGTCACTGTGCCTCTTTGTTTGAAGCCCTGAAGCTTTGAATCTTTTTTCAGCACAAATAGACAGAAAGCTCCAGAGCTTCATCACGACTGAAGCAGCATTTTACGCGTCCTGACTAAAACCACTGTGATATAAATAAAACTGAACCTGGCGGCAAGAACAGACTGCCTACACGTTTTTCTCAGAAGCGCATAGACTAACATTCCCTTTCTCTTTCCTTTGCCAACCCTTGTGAGGACGTGTCCATCTTGCTGGACCTCACAGTGTGAGCAGAGAAGTGGAGAAAGGCTAATTAAAGAGTGCAGTTTGAGTTAATGCCATGTACATGTTCAATGAGAGCACAGTGTCTGCCAGCTCAGCGCTAACATTCACAGTGCGTTAACATACCTCTAGAAACTGTTTGAGCCTGATGACTGAGCCCATCTGTCCGGTGCTGGTCACCGCTTCGATTCTGGAGACAACAGAGAGACGCAGAAGCTAAACATATCAGACCTGCTGCTGAAAGACTGCACATGCCTTAAATGTAAAGTGAGCGTGTACCTCTGGAAGTATTCCTCTTTAAGGAGCAGGATGAGTTTCCAGAATTGGCCCTGATACTGCTTCATCAAAGCATGACCGCAAACCTGAAGGACACACACACACACACACACACACACACACACACACACACACACACACACACACACACACACACACACACACACACACACACACACACACACACACACACACACACACACACACAAAGATCTGTCAGCACTGAAGTTTACATGTTTAACCCACGCTTGGACCCACAGCTGCTTTCACTGACCACAGTAATGACAGACTGCATCACCGGCTTCTCAAACAGTCACTAATAAGGCCTGAAGAGTCGGACATCAGCACAGTGACATGACGATGATGCACTCTCAGTGGGTGAAGCAGCAGTTGGAAAACACACTCAACTCCAACCTCAAGACAGACTGACATATGTTAAACTTTACAACACCACCACCATCACCATGTTACGACCATAAACACACACACATCCTTGTACTTCTATCCTCATGTGGACACTCATTGACATAACGCCTTCCCTTGCCCCAAACCTAAACCTGATTCTAACCTAACCCTTAAAACTAAGCCTTAAACTTCAAACAGCCCGTTGAAGTTGTGAGGACCAGCCGAAGTGTCCTCATTCTTGATCTTGTAGCAAGTACAAGATGCTGAAAATACAACACAGACACACAGATCAACCAAACAAAAAGGACTTTTCGAAAATGAATAAAGGGAAAACCAAAGACAGTTGGTCGACTTTATGCGCTGGATTTTATTCAAAATGCTTTGCTGGGTCAAACTGGAAAGGAAATCAGCTGGATTGCTGTAGTTCAAGAGCAAACTGAGCTCAAAATGTTTAGAGTCGATGACATTGGATGACATGGTGCTGACATTACCCTCATCTGCATATTCAAACACACATGTGCAGAAACAGCGACGCTGATGTTTAAAGAGCGATTTAAAGAAAGCTAAAGGGCTCACCTCAAGGAAGTCGAACAGCAGCGTAGCCGTGATGTCCGCCAGAGGCTCCATGTTGAGCATCTGAGCCAACCAGCGCCAGCCGTGGTTCAGACCGTGAGGAGCCGACTGAGGGACGTGAAGTACAAAGTGTGTTAGAATTCAACGCAATCAAAGGTTTAAACGTGCAGGAGCTTCATGTTATCTTTAAATGGTGGAATCATGCCGACAGTCTGTCGATGCAGTGAATGAACGAGACAGTTTTTACCCCCTGTTTGGAGCCGTAGGGCCACCTCAGCTGGATCATGGCGGCGTAGAGACGAATCATGCCGGACATCCTCTTCAGGAAACTGTCCTGACCTTCAACCCCAGAGTCGTCCACACGGTAACCAAGAATCCTGATGAAGCGCAGACAAAACACGTTTTGATTGTTGTCATTAATCAAACATAGTAACTGATTGAAAGGCAAGTACAGCGACACGTTTCTGTCTCCTGACCTCTGATATTCCTCCACAGGCGTGCCGTCCTTCATCGGAGGGTAGTGTGGGACTGCGTATGGACATTTCTTGTGCAGGTGGGCGAGGATGAACTCTCCCACTCGAGGGTGCAGCTCCCAGACGCCAGAGGCCACTACGGCGATGGGGAAAGCAGCTTCATGGTGAGACGCCACCTCTTCTTCCCCTTGTTTCTACAGGAGGAAAAATTTGTGAAGAAAAAAGTGGGGGAAAAAAAAGTCATTTTTTCACACCAACAGGCAAAAACCTCAAAAGTTTTCATTTACAGTGATATAAAATAGTGCCTCTTTCAGCCAACCGGAGTCTCCCCTGACCCAAGAGCTCGGAGCACAGGGGTATTTTTGGTGTTTCCACCGCAGGTGATGGAACCGGGATCAGCAGCCTCCCAGTGAACGCGGCCAGATCAGGACCAAACACAGCCTCTGAGACTGAAGGAGGCCAGTTTGACTGAGCTGAGCTTTACTATTGTCCTATCGCCTCTTGCGATAGACAGGACAGACCCTGGCTAGATGGTTAGCATGCTAACTTCAGTAGATATCTCCACAACACAATACACAGACGTCTTTGACAATGTCAGAGCTGTTAATTATTCACATTCCATTGATGTTTTTTGGTATATTAGCATATTTTGGTGTCGCGTCAAACATTTTCCCTCCCTTTTTTTTTTAAATCAAACAGCATTAATTGGACTCACCACAAACTTCTCAGCCAGTTTGTAACAGACGAAGTCCAGGCCCTGCGGATGCTGGGAGGTGGAGACAGACCTCCCCCCCGACACCACCGCCCGTCCTGACAGTAGCCTGTCTATCTTGTCAAAGATTTCTCGGAGCTGTGATCCCGAGTTGCTTGAGATTTGACAAACTGGGATGGTGGCCGCTTTCTGGAGTTCCAGCTTCAGCTTCTTTGTCTGAGTCCAGAGAGGAGACATGAAGACGTCAGTACAGAGTTCTGTTTCCAAGTAAATACTAAAGACATTGAAGAATCACCATTACTGCACTTTATTCTTGACACATCAGCATTTAATTTTATGGCTGGTTGTTGAAGCTCAACACGTTCCTCACCTGGGCATCTTTGGGGGAGTTGAGTTGTTCGAAGGACTGAGCGCACTGAGCAGCCACCTCCTGCAGCTCCTTGTACCATTTCAGCGTGCTGTCTTCAGCGCTGTTCTGCAGGCCTGTTGGAAGACAATCACCGACAAACGTTTTCAAGTACTCGCTCTATTTTGTGCTGTGTATCTGTAACTAGTGATCATTCTGGTGAAAGCAGTCCTTCAAATCTACAGAAAATGATCACCCAACACTGCTGTTCCCATCAACTCAGTGCCAAACAGCCAAAGGAAAAAACAATCATTATAGCCGTTCGGGCTGGGCGGTATGACGGTAGGTAGAAATGTGTCCCCTGGTAGAGATTTGGCAATACTCTGTGTGATATCTGCGCATAAAAGGTCCATAGTGGCAGTGCTGTTGTACTGTACAACCAAAACAAACTAATGTGGCAGCAACAATATTATTATTAACTTTATGAACAGATGTGTGAAACGATGGAGCTGCAGGTGATATCCACGCAGTGACACACAGCATACGGTCCTGGACCTCACCTTTCCTCCGTGCCTTCTCTTTGGCCGACTGTGCCGCTGCCTTCTGCGCTTCCTGCTGTGCCTGCAGCTCCACCTGCTTCCTGCGCTCCTCCTCCTCCTCCTGCTGCTTCTTCTTCTTCTCTTGCGCCTTGGTGACCTCCTCCTGCATCAGCCGGATCAGCGCCCTCATCTCGTGGAGGGCTCGCTCGGCCACGGTCATGTCATCCACGCTGGGAAACTCTCCCTGGAAAGACACAGCCGAAAAGAAGATCCACATCAGAGATCTGATTCATCCTGGACTGAAAACCCGAGATCCACATTTTACCCATAATGAACTAAAGGTATACAGCACTAAAGCATAAGATGGCGTTTTAAGCTGCACATCAAACTTAGACATTCTTGATATCTTCTGCATCATTTCTCCAAAACCCAGCCCGTCATGTTGATTATCTGAGAAAACCTCAGGGGCCTCTCAGAGAGCTCCTAACTTAGCCTAAATTTTTTAGAAAGGACTGATTTGGCTATCATTGCTGCACTTTATGATCACTTTCATTCCTGCCGTTATAGCGTTGGGTGGGAGATGTGAGCGCGTCTCAAACGAGATCGACCTCACACGTTATCCCTGTACCGTCTAATCTGTATCGTTTCATTAACTCTCTTTCATTCAGCATTTGGAGAATATTTCTATCTCTTTCTCTCTCCACCATTTTCACCTCTGCTGAAGAAACTCTTCTGTCCTCCTCACTACTCCTTACAGTTTTTCGTCTTAGATTGAGACACTTTGAATAGCGTTTATCTTCAACAGGATCTCGTCTTAACTGTGAGGGGAAGTACTTGGAAAATGTCATCATTCAAAGAACTTTCTTAGAAAGAGCAACTCCTTATGAATACGGCCACATCTCCACTAGACTTTCAGATGTTGTTTTGAGTTTCAACACCGCCGACTGCACATGAAGAGTTTTTAAAGATGGAGCAGCCAGAGGGTCGAGCAGAGGTATAGTGCAGAAAAAAATGTAATGGTATGCATGGAAAAAGGGTGCAGACATAACTTCTGTGAATTCCATTTACCTTTATTTTCTTTTCCACATGTTTGTTTCCAACCTGTTTGAGCACCTGACTGCTTCTGTATTCAAGTTGTAATAAACTGGAATGCTCCTTTGACACAACCACCATGACTTTCTACCCATCCCAGTAGGAAAGAGCCTTTATCCAAACCTGAACTTTACAAATCAGCAGTTAAACTGACCTCTGCTGTCTTTCGCACCACCTCGGACACCTGGGAGCACAGCTGGTTCCCGCGGGTGCTGAGGGAGCTGAGGCTGGCCGTCGGGAGATCAGTTTTTGTCTGGGTGGACAGATCCAGCAGCTGGTTGAGCTGCAGGATCTCCTCCTGGATGGTGTTAAGGTTCCTCAGTCTCTCCTGGCCCTCCACCTGCCGCTGCCGCTCGAGCTCCGCCTCCCGCATGCGCTGCTGCTCCGCCTCCCTCAGCCGCAGATTGAGGATCTGATGCAGAGGAGGATGAAGAAAATATATTTATACTGTACAAAAACATCGACAGCTCAATATCAACATCTCAGAGGATAGATCATTTCATTCAGCTGTGTGGCGTATTCGAGTATTAATAATAATATTGCTGCATCTTTTATTGTACAATGTTGTACTCGCTGCAGCGGACGCCAGACTTCATAGTGCTTCCAGACCTTTAAAGCAACCATTTTAGGGCATCACTCACATCAGCATCCTTTCTACATTTAGTCTGATGATCATACCTTCATTCTGTGTCGCTGCTCTTCTTTCAGCTTCTCTTGACGCCCGATGCTCTCTTTCGTTCTACAGTGCAGTGAAAGTGGAAAAATTTTTGTTCACACATAACATTTCAGAAAAGTTAAAAGACTGGCATCCTTGCCGGTGGCTCTTACTCTCTGTTCATCATGTCCCTCATGCTCTGGTACTCCTGCCTCTGCTTCAGCTCCATTAACTCCTCAAAGCGTTTCAGCTGTTCCGACTCGGAGCTCACCACTGCCTCCATCTGCTTCTCGTGCATCTCCTGCCGCTGTGTTAGCGCCATCTGAGCCGACAGATATAAGACATCAACCAGGTGAGACTGCAGGGCTTCCTGTCTAAATGGACTTTATATTTTATTTGTTTTACACAGCATCCCAACTTTTCTTTTAAATCATTGTACACAAACTTAAACATGAGTGCACCTCACGCAGGCCTTCAGTTGACCTTCTAGGATAATTAATCTTTGTGTCTGACCTTGGCCTTCGCTCGGCGGTCCTTCTCAAATTTGAGAATGTGGCGTTCCATATCCATGGCTTTGGGCGACAGCAGGGAAATGGCGGGTAGTGATGTAGGACTGGAAACTTCGCTGACATCTGCCACTGGATCTTCATCCTTCGCCTCATCACTAAGAGCCTGCAGCACATTAACACACAAAAAAACTGAGCTACAGAAAGTAATACAAAGTCTGTTCTCGTTTAATAGAGAAGAAACATCCAGCTCCACAGAAAAGTTACTTATCCCCTTGAAAAAATCTGCAGGTTTTGAGAGTCAATGTTGAACTGTTTATTGATGAGCATCATCAATGGAATTCAAGACCATTTTAACCACAAATCAAACATGTACAACTCTTTCAAAACTTTTTTTTTCTTTTAAATTCACAGTGAATGAATGACTTTAGTTTACACGTCATGGCCATGTATTACGACTGTCTGAAACTAACTGTCTGCTGACTGTCTGCTGTTGGGTTATTTCAAATATATAAATATACTGCACATGGTGCTCTCTGAATGCCAGCAAGCAAATACCATTAAGCTCCCAAAAAACTTGACAAATCACACAAAAGTTATCATGTGAATTCTTCCTTTAATATCAGAAAACAGCCTGACAAACCTCCCTCTCACATACAATATCACAGAGGTGTTCAGGATGACAGACTTGCCTGCTCGCTCTCAGTCCTTAGAGGTGGGTCTGCAGACAGTGCGGTGTGCTTGACGTTGATGTCAGGGACGGATCCTGTGGAGGAAGCCGAGGTCAAGATCTCCTCAGAGAGACCAGGGCTGGAGTCTCCGGAGCTGGAGCTGGAGCCCAGAAAGCAGGACTTCTGCGGTGGCACGGAGCTGAGACGGTTCAATATGAACCCAGAGTGTGAGGACAAGCTCAGGGCCTCTTTACAACCTGCCAAAATATCCTGCAAGGACACAGACACGTTAAACTTTTGATATACTCTAAAAGAGGATAACAGGACAGTAAGGCCCAAATATCTGCAGCTTAGTGTCCTCCCAAAACGTGCCACTGCTGTGGATTTTTGGTGCCTATTCTCCCGACAGCTTAGACTTAAGAGACAAGGTTCCTACACTAGTTAGAAAGTGATGAGCAGGCTCTTCGCCTGACTGAGCTCAATACTATTTGGTTAACAGAGTCAGCCATAATTTAATATGGTTAAATATTCAAAGACAGTGCTTCCACCTGTGTGTGCTGCTTGTTCTTGGTCTATATTGCTGATTTAACAGACTGTGGTGGTGGTGGTGGTGGTTAGCTTGGTAGAACTAAATGACTAGAAGGCCACTTTAAGAAATGCTACCATCCGGTTATCCAGATAAACAAGCGGCTAACGACGACGAGCTAACTGACTATTAATCAGCTAATGTCTGTGTTAGCTAGCGTTTACTCACCTCGCCCCTCTCAGACCAGTATGGGTCGTATGTTATATTTGCCTTTGGTGAATTTTTTAAGGCCTGTAAAGTTTCCCACCGCATGTTTTCAGAAGGCATGATGACGGAAAGGTACGCACAACCCAAAATACAAACTACTGACTAACGATACGTTAGTGGTCTAAGTTTTGAGCCGCCGGATGAGGTTACACAAATTACAATCCGACGAGAAACAACCCGTCTACTGCTGAGACACTCTTTGTTTCCGGATCGGCCATGCTCTGTATTTTGTCTTTGGTTTTGTTCTCTTATATAAATAGGATTGCTCACAATAAAATCCAAATTATGTATTAACACAATCTATTTTACTATTGAGAGCATTTCCGACCCGGTGGCTCGACGGGGAACATCACATTATCAGCCCCTCCCTCCTTTTTCAGTTCTGCCGTACTTTTTTTTTTTCCGTACTCTTTCAAATAATTAACTCACTCATATTGTACAATGTTAATATAACCATTAATATTACAAATTATATATATATATAAATGCCAAAAATAAATGCCATTCAGCAGCATGCATTTCATGTAATAGTTCCCCTGTTCGATGCCGTTGCATTGCTCCACATTTGTCCTGACAGCCCAATTAAAAATGTCTAAATTAAAATTAAGCATGATTTTGTTGCAACAAATATGTGCCGAATTAAAGAACAGACCGGAGTAATGTACATATAATAATATTGTTTGTCAAATATGGTTTTTAGTTTGCAAAGTGGCAAGAATATGTTGAATTACCAAAGTTGTAATTGGGATTTGGCACAAGATGAAAAAATTATATTTTGGTCATCTCTTTATAGGAGGGTCATCTCTTTATAGGAGTTGACAGATTTGTGGTATTTGTCATTTAAACAGAGTTAGATTATGGGATTTCGGTTTGTCTGTATAGAAGCTTTCTGTTAAATATTATTTTGGGGGCATTGAAATTGTGTTTCTGTCAGGTCAAAATGCATACATTTGCTTTAAAGTGAAAAAGTTTTCAAATTCAGACAGTAAATGACAGACTGAAGATTTTCAAAAGGAATTCCATTAGAATTAAGAATTGTGCAGGAAGTAGTTTATTCAAAAGCATATAAATACATTTCAATCAACTACAATATGAGCAATTCATCCAAAAAAAAAAAAAGTTCTATAAATTCATTAGATAGCATATAAAACACTCAAGTTAACAGTCGTAGTCAGTGTCATTTAGGTGTACTACAATGCTTTAGGAATGAATGAATGCTGGTCAAGTTGGAGAATTTTGCAGTCAGCTTGCAAGCAAAGAGTCACCAAACACATTTCCATATGAGGTTTTGAGAAAATGAACATAGTTCTGCAGACTGCGGTTTGTGGAGTCTGACTGCTCCAGTCTGTCCTTCATGTTCTGCAGCTGACTCTGGAAACGACGCTGCATCTGAAGGAAAACACAGAGAACTTTTTAACTTTGATTTTCACTTTTTGTTACAGTGCACTGCGATTCAAGGATGTGAATCTCCAGTCCTAAATCCAGCATGAAAGTCCAGGACATTTCATCATCATTTCTCAAAGACTCTTTGAGCCTAATGGGCACTGACTCGTCATGACAGTATTGAATAGCAGTGGTGGAAGAAGTGCTGTGATCTCAAGTAGAAGCAGCAATACCTAGAAGTATAAAGTACCTCAGAAGTGCACTTAAATACAGTAGCTGAGTAAATGTCCTTAGTAACATTCCACCACTGTTGAGCAGAAAGGTTCTGAGGAGGGACACAGTGACGTACCTCCTCCTTGCTTCGCTGTAGCTGACTCTGCTCTGTTTTGGCTCTGCTCAGCTGACTCTGCAAGTCCAAGACTTTGGACTGAGACGCTCTCTCTTTGGTCAAAACCCTCTGCATGCTGCTGTCCACCTGCAGGCATGAAAGGAAAAAAAAACGTTGAGCTATTCCAGTATTAACCTAAAAAATAACAAAATGTTCATGTGCATTTTTGTCTTTGCGGTATCCAAATTTCAAAACATTCCTGCTTCAGAGAGCAACACATTTGCAAGATCAAATGGTCACAGAAAACTAATTTCAGGCTTTTGATTGAACTGAAAAAAATACACGAAGCTTGGAAGTAAAGCAGAAGGAGTGTCTGTGGACACTGACGGACAGGTGAAAGAAGTGACCGCTGTATGTCCTTTCGTACCTGTCTCTGAGCGTCGTCCAAAGTCTGTTGTAGCTGTCTGGACAGAACGCTGCACTCGCGGGTCTTCTCCTCCAGCTGCTGTTGAATACACTGGACAGTGGCCTCCGTTGAGGAGAGAGCCTGAGACATCCCTCTGTTTTCTACCTTCATGTCCTCCAGCCTCCTACAACAAACAACAACCAACAGCTGCAGTCTGGAAAATTGGGTGTTTTGTGATCTTATCTTAAAAATATTTCTGTTTGTCAACAAGATCAGATCAGATATACTTTATTGATCCCTGGGGGAAACTGTTTAACAAACAGGCGCAACTGCAACAGGCTGCATGCACGGTCGGTGCATGCGCACTTATTTAACAAGACTTATTTAACAAGATAGTTCTTCAAGTGTTTGTACTTCTCCAAGTTGTGAACCTTCTCTTTGAGAGCGTTGTTCTCCTCCTGTAGCAGCAGGTTCCTCTGCTGAAACGTCTCCAGCTGAGTGCCTTGCTGTTCCACCTGCAGAGGAACACGTTGTCATGACAGATAGCCATGATAGAAATCCACCCCCACAGGGCGTCCTGGTGGTCTAAATCACCAGCTTTACTGCAACGACGACCCAGGTTTGAGTCCTCCACATGTCTTTGTGTCGACACTGTCTGCTTTCAAATTAAAACCACACCTGTAGCCCTCACTGCAACGGTTTAGTTTAAACTGCACGAGAGATTTCTCTTTTTTCTCGTCATTATTAAGTGGGTTCAGTTAGGTACCTTGTGTCTGACTTCAGAGAGAGCCGAGTTGTGCTCCACGTTCCTCCTCTCGTGAACGTCGGCTTCCTGTTGTACGTCCCTGAGCTGCTGCTCGGTTCTCCTCAGTCTGTCGGGCAGCGTCTCGAGCTCTCTGAGCCGGCCCAGCAGCTCCCTCCTCAGCTGCTCCTTCTCTCTCTCCAGGCTCACCTTCACCTCCCGTGCCTCCTTCTGTGTCATCTCCAGCTTCAGGCAGTGCTCCTCCGACTCCAGGCGAGCCTGCTGGACCTGCACAGAGACGAATGATGTCACTACAACCAGTAAAGCGTTAGTTCAGCCTCATCACAGGAAATATATTTTCTCATTTATATCTTCCATCAGAAAGCCACGCATGGCTCAACATCTGGACAGGTAAATGAGACCCTATGTGTTTTTTGTGATTTGGGTGAAATGGGTTTGTCTCAGCATCCACTTTGCAATTGGTGTTTCCAAAAGCAAATCACTGTGCAGAAATTTGGTCATGTGCTCTCAGTTACTCGTCATTTGTTTGCAGGTTTGAGTGTGTCTGTACCTTCTTCTTGTATTTCTCCACCAGGTTTTCGTGCTTTTTGATCGATGATTTCAGCTGACGAGCCTCAGACTGCAGACCTCTGAGCTTCTCCTCAGATGACGTCAGCTGACCCTAAATACGATGTGTGTTGATAACAAAGTGAAATACATTTCCACTAGTCCACAGAAATGACGAAGCAGTAGAAGAAGAGGCTGTCAAGCACGAGTTCGGTGGAGGGATGTTTTCTGTTGTCAAGAAAATTACTGACAAGAGCTGCAAAATATGCGGATGCAAATACAGATTTCTGAAACTGATTTGAAGAAGAGGCTCTCCGTTCCTCTGAGGGTACCTTGAGTGTTTGGTTGTCCAGCTTGGCGGAGGCGTTTTCAGCACTGAGTGAATGAAGCTGATCCCTGAGCTCCTCCCTCTCCGTGCGACTCCTCTCCTCCGCTGAATGAAGCTGAGAGTTCAGCTCGGTCACCTGACTGTGATGGAAGCAGGTACGTAAAGCTTGCGTCATGTTGTCGCCACAGTGCCCACAATTAAATATTTTCTATTATTTTCCATATTTATACTAAAATATCTTCATGTCGATTTCTAGACTGTTTCACATGTTAGACACTGAAAATTAGTTTGCTGTGACACATTTGTTTCACATTTCACTCTTCTTTATAAACGTTTTATTTTTTATCGCTTACTGATTTACATGGTTGGAAAAATTTACCAGATTCTCTAAACCATTCCTGTGTCTCAATCTGCTCTGTGTTGCTTGTTGCTGCTTCCCTTAAAAGTAGATGAGTTGCATATTCTCTAATGGAGAGCTGCTGCAGGGATGCTTCTGAAATGAGCTGCAGCACTTCTGGTGGAGTCGTAATCATTGTCCAGAATGGCTGCAATCAGCTCCAGCGGCCACTGGAATTTAGGGGTAACTCTCTCTGTCTTCAATGCACCACAAAAAAATCCTATGATATTTCAGACATTTTAAGAATGTCCAATTTAATCAAAGTAAAATTATGACTGAAGTGTCCACAATAACAAATATCATGGTATGTGAAATGAGAACTGATGTACATTCAGCGTGTAATCAGACTTTTTTAGAACTTTATTTTTGATCTTCTAAGAAAAGGCAATAATTAGAAACTAGTTAATCCAGTGCAGAGGCAGGATTATGTGTACATGAGATTTTTTTTACATTATTATCTTGATTATTCAAATGCTGAAATAATAATTTGTGACATTATTATAGACCAGTTCTATTTTGTTGCTACAGGAGTGCCACTTAATGCACCATCTGCATCTTGAAATCTAGTTTTTTTGGGCCTTACTGCTGTGCACATCATGACGTTCTATGGCAGCAAACTAAATGTGTGTCTCAATGTGTTGAACTCAAAATGTGCACTCACAATTTGAGAGCAGAGATCTCCTCCTCCAGCTGTCTTCTAGCAGCTGCCTCTTTAGAGTGGCGCAGGCACCAGTCACTAGAGGTGGACAGAGCTTGAGCCAACTGGGATTCCTGAAACAAAATAAACATTTTTTTATCATTATTGTTCATATTTCAACCTTTTATGTTATTTCACACCTGGAATATGTTTGTGTTTTAGGAAAATTTTGCTGAGACTCCTAACAAAAGTAAGGTCAAACAAAGTCAACAAGTGAGAAAATGTCCATTGTAACAACACGTGTGTACTGCAGTCTGCTGGGTTGTGTGCTTTCAAAGTGAAAAGAGGCTACATTAGCCCGTCCTCGCCTCAGAATCTGGTGTTTGTGTGTTTCACTGGAATATAGCTACTGAACCAAGAGGCTGGCTGAACTTCCTTTGAACTTGATTTGCATAAAACCGTGCAATCAGACAAGACACCGCCACCAGGAAACTGTTTTGCATGTGGAATAAGCCACTGAGACGTCTGCCGATTATCTTAAGCAACTGGGACTTTGTAGAAAGGCACATTTTTTCAAGCCTCATGTATCACCACGTAACAGGATCCGTCTCTGCCCACAACTCTGATGCTCTGTGATTTTCAGACATTGTGCTGTGGTCCTGTGGGACCTCTGAATACTGACCATCTCCTGCAGCTTTACCGCGAGCTGTCTGGTGGACTCCTCAGTCTGCTCGGCCTGCTGGGTCAGCAGGGTCAGCGTCTCCTGGTCCTGCCGCCCTAGTTCCTCCTTCTCCTCCTCTCTCCGCTGCCTGAGAGCCTGCAGCTCCTCCTGCAGAGCCTGCAGCTCCTCCTGCTGCTCACTGTGGCTCTGCTGCATCCTCTGCACCACACACAGTGAAAGAAAAGAGACGTTCACACATCAAGACCACAGAGAATGAAAGAGGCAATCCGCAACACTGACTGGTCAACTGTTTGCTGTCAGTGTGTGTCAGTTGAAAACAACTGTTCCACATCTGATAGTACAAGTCTGTGTGTGTTTTGGTGTATTTCATGTTTCAGACCTGAATCTGAGCAGCAAGGTGGGCCTTCTCAGCTTCTGTTCTGTTCAGCTCAGACTCCAAATGGTCGCGGGTTGACTGCAGGATTCTGGAAAGCTCTGCCGTCGTCTTTGCGTTGTCCTGCCATAACCGAGGGAAGTAGAGGGCGAGAGGTATGGCTGAGTGAGAGATACCAACCTTTTTCTACCAAGCTAAGACAGAATACAAATTGAATCAACTTTTTTATGACTTAAGTAAAACAGTGCAGTCGTTCAAACCTTTTCAAAGTCCAAATGCTCAGCGAGCTTAGACGCCTCCTTCTCCTTGTTGGTGAGTTTGGCCAAAAGTCTCTGCAAGAGAAGAAAAGTGAGGAAAATCTCCTCAGAACCGTGGAGGCTGATAGTGATCAAGCACTGCATGTGATCATGTGATAATTACTCACAATGTTCTCTGCTTCACTCTCAGCCATTCGCCTCTTTAAGACGTCTTTCTGCTCTGACCACATCAGCGATTCTCTCTGTGGATACAGCAACACAGGGTTCAAATAACAGTCAGAGGAGAATTATTGCATGTTTTCTTCTACCTCCTGTACCTCATATTCACTCCACTCTCTGATGAGCTCTCGAAGGCTGTGATTTGTGTGGTAAAACATCTCTATCTTCTCTAACAACAACTCTTGCTGCCGTCCCAGTGAAGCTGTGTGCAGTTTTGAAAGCCGCTTGTCCTAAAAAAGAAATGATACAATAAAAACATGTCATGTATGGCACAATAAGTGCCCCTCCACTCATCATTTGGTGCCAAGTTTACCTTAGCAATGCTGTCCACGGTTTCCTTCAGGGCTGTCAGCTGATTCGCTACAGCTACGCCATCAATTTCCGCTTCCACGAGCGCCCTCAGGAGCACATCTGTCTCTCTGTGTCGACCCCTAGAGTCTGACCTGTAAGCAAAAGGGGGAAAAAATAATGAGACACCAGTGTGCACAGCTTTCATCACACAAGTATTTGTCACAGGCATGCCTCTTTTCTGCTTATTTGTTTGTTTCTGTTCAGTGCATTAGTACGAAGCTTTGTAATTTTACGGCTGTTGGCAAGGCTCTTACTTCATTAAACAGCGAGTGCTTTCTTGCTCTCCGAGCAGGACGCTGAGGTTCTTCGATACCGCCGCCAGCTCCTCTGTATCATGCTGATGTCCGCCTCCACCTTCTGACTGATGCTGCATTCTGCTTGTCTGATCATAAGACACAAATAAACAAGACATATGTTCAGTGAACACACACACAAAAAGCTTGAACTAGTACAACAGGGCTGTAAAGTAAACAACAAATATCTCTGTGGAATTCTGCAGTCAACAGGAGCTGAGGTCTTTTCTTAAAGGTAAGGTGCTTAAAGATATTCTAAGCTTTCAGTGCTCCCAAACAAACATTTTCCATTTCATTCAATCCATCAAAAAATAAGACTATTACTTTTTTCTCTATTCTGTCTAAACTCAGGACTTGGAGCAAACCTGTCTGTCCTGTGAGGGAAGCACATCCCTGTCAGAATAAGCCTTCCTCATTCCAGTTGTACTCATTTGCCGAGGCATTTATCAGCTCTGGTTGAAAGCATCATAGTGAGAGATAACGTAAAGAGACCTGACACTTGTAGGAGCCCACATCTCTTCGGCAGGACAGTCTTCCTGGAGGAATCCACGGCGTCCGCACCTTTGGTCGCCCTCCAGTTCTCTTCACCTGGGCTTCGTTTGTCCTATTCTGCAGAAAAATGTTGGGAGTTAACACATACGACTTATTGTAGCAACCTCATCCTCCTAATTAAGTAATTTCTTTAATAAAAACTACAGTAAACCATATAATGTATACTCTATATAAAAAAGTACGGGAAAGTGGGAAAAATTAAAAATCAGTGCAGGTGATTATTTTCACATTAGCCACAAAATAAGGGACAATGCATTTTGAAGTGTTAAACTTTGCATACGTCAGAGTTCAAAAGGTCACCTCTGAAAACGTCAAAACTATGTTCTGGTGTAAGTGGTCGCTCACCAACCTGTGGGGTGCTGCTGGGACTCCTCCTCATGTGAACATGTAGCGTTACCGGTGTGGTCTCCGGTAGATGGACATGAACTGGCGGCGGCGATTCTCGGGTTTTCATTCTTTCGAGAAGTTACAACAACATTTAGACGGTGTCTGGGAGCAACAAAGACAAAAACCGTACACATGCTGAAAGCGGGTCTTCATTATTCCCGTGCGAAGTACATGTCTTCCGAGAAAAATCTCGACTTTTGTCTAAGGAGCGGACGATTCTTGGGCTCGGGGAACAACGTCCTCCCGATTGGCTCGTTTGCAATATTTCGTTCTCTGATTGGTGGAGGGGAGTACTCCATATGCGTTGCCCGTGGTAACCATCGGAAGTAATGGTGTTTAAACCAACTGTTAAAACGCACTTACAGGGCCGTCACCTTACAAGTTACTGACTAAGGTTTTATTCGATGAAATATCTTGTCTTTGGTTAGCCCCCTCACTTAAAAAATAAAAACAAAACGATCACAAAAGCACTGTGGAATCCAAAATGGTGGTGGCCGCGAGGTACACAAAAATGTTTTCATACTGTTCAAATGTAGCTGATATGTGAGTGAAACTGTTTATATCAGAGCTAAAGTGACTAACAATTGAACAGGCCTACTGTGTGATTATTCTAGAGTAACTATGATGTGCGCAGCTACAGTAGGAAATGGTTGAGATGACTGCATTTCCTGTTTCTTTCCATGGCACTTCCGAACCTCAGTTAGCCGGAAGACCGAAAGCTCACTCCTCGAGATAGTTGCTTCCTAAGTTCACGAATCACCAGAGTAGTACATTGACACTGCACGTCAGTACTTATTGACCGAGTGAACACAACTAAGTGATGAACCTGGTATTCTTTCGATTTGTATTTGAGAACCAGACGACCCTCATCGATGTCCGCTCGATTGCAGCACAGCTAATAACAAAGCTGCTACGAGTTTAGGCTAGCTAGTGTGTATTAGCCTTCCATGTGCGCACAAGGCAGCAATGGCGTGCAAACGGAGCCTATGGTTGCCAGGAAAGCAATTGGAGAAGTTAATAATGCGGTATATTTCTTTTGTACTCTTGTTTTATCCCGCTGCATACCAGCCCGGTGAGGCATGTGCCGCTGTGGCGGGAACCAGCGCGGCCACATTGATATTGTGCAGGGCGTGCGGACACGAGCTGGCATCCGGGACGGACATCTACTTCGTTCCCAGTCGACTCGCGCTCTACAGCCGCAACGACACGTCGGTCGGAGGCCGAAGGGTTAACGTCCAGCTTTTCGAAAACCCCCATGGACACCAGTTTGAGGTGATTACGTTCAGGAAAGCTGATGTTACCCAGCACTGGCCGGCTGATAGACACTTCTCCTGGTTCCCGGGGTTCTCGTGGACGGTGGCCACCTGTCCTCGATGTAACACTCATTTAGGTGGGTACGATGATTTGGGGGGGGGGGGGGTATACAAACAAATTTCAAGTTTTGGATGAGGTCTGAGTAAAGTGCGATGAGACACTTGTCTCTCTAAGAATTAAAGTTTGTTATGTAAAATGTTGGAGGTTTCATCACTTTTGTCATTACACACTCCCAACAACAGAGCACGTGATAGCCGAAATATTGAAAACATCTACACCACATACATTTGTCATTAAAATTGCTATATCACAAGTAAGACCGTATAATCTATCACTTCCTTAAATTAAGCCCCCCCCCCCAAAAAAAAATCAAAGTATTTACTTTCAATCTAGTATTCTTATTAAATCCTTGTATTTATGCAATAATGTGTCATAGACATATAGCGAGTCTGAATGGTGATACTAGCAATACCTTTATTAAATCAATGCTAACATTATGTAGTGTTCCAACAGGAAATACTTGTTTTAGTTTCGTATTTTGTTGTACTCAAATCTTCGAGATGATGAAGAATTAATGCTGGAGCAAATAACAGTGAACAGTACGTCCAAACAACAAACAAACAAAAAAAGTTATGCATACTCAGGTAACTTTGGGGAAATGTTCTTATTGTATCTCAGCCACAGTTAGTCAGGGTTAGTACAGTACATCTTAATTGTGGAGTATAAAATTTTAACTCAGAGCTTAAGTCATATATATCTAGGAATACACGGCAGGTAATATATTCTTGTGAAATACATATGCCGTTTGTTGTGATCAGGGTTTGGCATTTCATTTGGGAGCAAGTGACCTTAAGTTCAAATCTCTTTATCTTGCACACTGAGCAAGCAGTCGGAAGAGGCTTTCATGGTGATCTTACACTGGCAAAGTGCCCACTGGTTTGAGTCCATGTTTTATTATATTTTCCGGTATATAGTGTGGTATCACTATTTGCATTTTGGATGACCTATTTTTGTTGTTGCTCACTCCAGGTTGGGCCTTCCAGCCCAGCGACTGGCCAGACACAATCACAAAAACCAGCTTTGAGGAGTCGGAGCACACCTTCTTGGCTTTGATCACCCATCGTCTTTTAAGAGAAGACTTTGCTTCGAGTCTGCTAATGACTCCAAAATCCTTCAGGAGCTGATGGACTTTGTACACTTCACCCAGGTGCCTTTGCCGCTACCTAGATCTACTTTCAAAATAAGTTTCTATGCACCCACTTGAAAACTCCCACACGTGTAAACACAGTAAGTTTTATTATTATAACAAAGCAAGTTGTACACCTCAAATTTAAAACAGTTTCTTTTCCCCCCAGCGGAAAAGTGAAGTGTGATTAAATGTAAATTCTATGCCAACATGTTTGTAGGTTTGTTTTACCCATGAAGCAGTGGGGGCCAAAATTTACAAGCTTTTTTTTTCCATTTTGTTCTTTATTAAAAATGTCATTTCAAATCTCATGGATATCTGTAAAACAATACAATGAAAAAAAAAGTCCCATAGAAATGGTGTCAAAATAACCACTCTCCCCAATAACCAACATACTCCTGCCCCACCCCCCCTTCCCCAGCATACCCTACCCCCCTCCCCCTAAACATTACAAGTCAAAGGAATGAGCTGGTACTCGTTAACCACATAGGGGAAAAAAACAGTTTTTTCAAGGGATCAACACCCCACCTGGAAAAAGTATTTGGGGGAAAAAAATATTGAGAGGTAAACTAGCGCTGGGTCACTACACCATGGCTTTAGTCAATTTACCACACAACCTTTAACAGGAGAAATTCTGTGTGAATTGTCTTCAAATTCTACTCAGGATGCCGTGCTGATTCTATTTTTATACTTTTTATTATTATTTTTGAGATGACTTTGGGGATGGTACTCACAATTCAGGGCAAAGTGCCATTGGCCTAAGATGAGTCAAAGGAGAACATGGCACCAACAGGTGAAGAGGCCTCAGAATGGAAAATGAAGCACACATTTAAAAAATAAAAAAAAAAGAAAAAAAAACAAAAGAAAAAAACAAAACAAAAACAAAAAAACACCTTTGCTCCCGAATGTGAGTGGAAAAACCAAACAGGGAATAGAAGGTTGAGGGTCTGGGTCGATGATGCTTTTTAGTCGTCTTCTCCCTCATCATCCTGAAAGCATAAGATGTCCGAGTCAGTAAGCACTGAGAACGCACTACTGCAAACGACCACCATTTGATTTTATCACTTTACCTCTCCATCTTCTCCATCATCCTCTTCATCCTCTTCTCCATCTTCATCTCCCTCCTCATCTATGTCCTCCAGACCCTCCTCGTCCTCTTCGTCATCCTCACCTTCACCCTCTTCATCATCCATGTCCGGAACCTAGGGATAAGAATCGCTTTCAGCACCTGTTTGTCTTTCAACTATAACCAAACTTCATAGAAAGTCTCCTGCTCTGGTGGGTGGAACACATGTTATCAGCACGACACAGTGCCTGGAATATCCACACAGAGCTAACATTTGAGTGAACAAACAGACACCTTTAATGTGTGCTTATTATGGAAAGTGACAGCCTGGGAAATTTATGCCACCAGCAAGCACACATTAACCTGGTCGTAAACTTACCAGGTAGTACTGCAGAGGGTTTGGCCAGATGTCGTCCTTGATGACCTCCCCAAGCTCATCAGCACCGGCATCAGCGTGATCAGTGAACCAAGTGAAGAAGCTCTCTGGCTCTTCATGTTGCCTCTTCCTTCCTGCTTTGTTCTGTGTCTGACTGGAGCGCTTGGTCAGGTCCTACAAACACATCGAGAAAAATAAAATGCCTGACTGAAAATTTCCAAAGTGCAAGCACTCGAGTAGGTCAGGTCATGCTGGTTTAATATTTGCTCTTCATTAGTTGAAAACTCAAAGCTTGCCCAACAGCTTAAAGGCAATTGTAACTGAATGTGTGTGTGTGTGTGTGTGTGTGTGTGTATATATATATATAAAAGAAAAATAATTACAATTACAAAAATAAAGACATTGTGAATGAAGATCTTAAGAAGATCTATTAGTTGCAAGTAAAATGAAGTCTGAAGTGTTACTACCCCCCCCCCCCCCCCAAAAAAAACAAACAAACCCAAAACCAGAGACACACATACCTTTCCTGATTTCCATTTGATTTCTGTTGACTTTGAAGATGGGTCTCCACTCTCATTCAAATGGAACTCTTTGGAAAGTACTTTGTTTTCGAAGTACGGATTTTCGTCGAAATACTGAAAGACATAATGCACCCAGGTAAGAACAAGAAAGAGAAACAAGAGAAAAAAAAACAAAACAAAAACTTGCTCCTCAATGCGACATGTGCATGATATGCTACAATACTTACAAAATCTATTCTGTAGCCTGACTTGATGTCTTCAAACTCAGTCACCTCCACTCGGCTCAGGTAATGAAGTGCTTCTTCATCCTCCTCCCCCAGTAGGGCAGATACTGTGGGGGAAACCAATTATATAGACCAGATTTTAACTTGAGTCACTGCCCAAATCTTACAAACTTTTGTCATTGTGATTGTGGCAATAAAAGCCTGCCTCATGTCAAACGGCTCACCTTGTGGATGGTTGACAAACGTGGTGACCCAGAAGTTGGGGATTTTGGCGATCAGTTCTGACCTCTTCTGAAAGAATGGCTGACGGAGTTTGTTGTATTTCTGTTCTACTTTGAGGATCTCCTCACTGGCTTGCTCATTCAACCTTGGGGGGGTAAACAAAATTAAAAATTAAAAATCAGTTTTGACTGTTTATGCTGATTGAGTGTAAAAAAAAACAAACAAACAAAAAACTAAAATTTGTTATCAATTTCAGTTCTGTAATGTGGTATCATTTTTACTTGGGCTCAGAGGTGTTAATGCATCATGGCTGACTGAGATTCTGCAGGTTTTAATGCCAACCACAGCTTAAAGCATCTGATTTCACCAGTTAGTTCCTCTTTCTTTAAGAGATGTGCTAATCACCACTTACAAGGACAAAGTGTAACGTCCCTAATTTATGACAAGTTGACAAAAATCTTATTACCTGTCAATTTCATTTTGAACTTCGTCAATGTGTTCAATAGCTTCTTGCTGCTCTTTCTCTGTGGAAAAAGAAATAAATGTGTTACAAAACGAAATTTATTACACTCAAGTTTAAGCACATCAAAAGTCCGGACTGGGACATATATACATTCAATTCAATAGTCCTTTAGAAATAAAAATAAGAGCTTTTGTCGACAAAACGTGCATTCACTCGTGCTCACACACCAAACTGGGCGTATATGAATGTCAATTTGCTGTTAAGGAGTTAGTTTTTTTTTTTTTGATTGTTTGTTTTTTTTAACTACAACTAACTTTACAATATTTCCGAAAACTACTCAAGGGATATTTTACTACCGCAGTAGTTGGTGTTTACAGTAGCATATCCATCATTAGCACGCGGTAGGTAGCGGTCGTTGTCAGGTTATGATTCAGAGAGAAAGCCGGGCTCCCCCGGAGGTTAGGGTAATATGAACGGCCAATAGCTGCAGCTCTAGCGGCTCAGACACTCAGTTTCCTGCCGGCTGCTACCAACAAGGCCGCGTGGTTTAAATGTGGGGCATCTCACTGCACACACAGCGCCGCGATAACGTGAGGAACCGAGCTAGGACAGATGCCAGAGTAGACCCCGTATCAAACAGTTGCACATACAGCGGAGTCCTGTATCCTGTTGTCTCGATACAGTAATTATCTAGTTTTACTGATTGCGGGACCGATGGATTTAAATGTATTTTGATCAGTAACAAAACACAACGTCGCCAGCTAGCGTTAAATAACATTACAATAACAACACTAGCTGGCTAAATGCTAATGCCCAAATGAAATGGCCAACTTTTTCGGTTATTAAACACCATAATAGCAATGTAAACACGGATTGGTCACTTTGAGGTAATTTTACAACAGCTCACAGAACAATGATCCTCCAGCATCGCGTATGACCACTCAGTCAGTAGCCAACGACACAACTGGCCACGCTGATGATGCTAAATCAACTAGCTAACATGGCCTCTCAGCACCGGTCTGAACTGAACAACAGCAGCCAGAAGTAGCGGCATGCTAATAAACGCGTTAGCTGATGAGCTAACTGCTGTTCTCGAAATGTGAACATATGCAGCAACCGCTGTGGTCAACTGCAGAGTTGGAGCCGGGGCGTTAAGCAAAATCAAAGCAATTCACACAATAATTATTAACAATATTGAACCCCTTGGCAATGCAAATTATGTTAGAGAAGAAAGTGAAAATGGCGGTGAACAGGAGGCCGCCATTCCCCTTACCGGAGGTTTCGTCCGCTCCGTCATGGTTCGAGTTCAGCTCCTTTTTACTCACTTTTGCCGCCGAGGCCGACATGTTTTCGCAAGCTCGGGTAACTTACAGACGTCTGAGAAAATAGCTGGTAGCTTTGAATCTGGTTTCTCCTTGAACAGGAGACCGTTAATTCGGCGTAAAGTTCAGCGTGCAAAGCCAACAACGTGCTGCTTTCCACACAATGTAGCTGCCGATGAGCGAGGAAGTCACAGCAAGCGCTGCTCACGCGCTCCTTTCATTACGAACGCGCCTCACCGAATGGAGAAGCGACGAGCTCCGCCTCTCAAAATAGGTCTCAATACTCGACTCCAATTTGCTGATTTACTGTAGTCTCTTCTCTTAAAATTATGCTCAGAATGAACAGAACGTCAAATTATCACTTATATTTTTTCTCATAAGCGAATTGAAGATTATTTGCGGCCAAAAATTGCGATTATTCAGGCCAGGCCAAACCTTCAGTTGGACCGACTCGCACTTGCGCACTTTATAAAGATGCTGAATATCAGTGGAGCAGGAGCCTCTTTCTGGTGGTCAGTGCTAATTAGCTCGTCCGTCACAGTTTGTCCAGAGCTAATTGTTTGTGTTAGATAAGAAAAGGCCGAATAAACAAGGATACTTAGCTTACGTACTTTTTCGTAGTCTTTATAAACAAAGCCACGTCTAAATAAAAGCTTAATATTTCCTTTTATCGATGAAAACGTTTAAGATACTCGACGTGTAATTGCCAAATGTACCGTGAGGAATGACAGTGTCCTTTTATGTCTACATGTAATTCATATATTAATCGCTTTCAGTCGGTCAGCTATGGTTTGACTGGGCAACAGACAGCTGGGAAGAAGACAGCCAGAGAGCTGTCATGTATGCAGACAACTGTGCCTGCAGGGCTTGGAAACATTGACAGTGGGAATTCACGATACTGTCTATAGTAAGCTGCATGTCCGGGTTCATGTTCGGTACACCATAGCTCTTTGATTTCCCACCTCTGGATGTATGTTGGCTATGATCAGTATGGTTATAATGTCTCTCACAGCCCCTTCTTGTCAGAGCAGGTTAAACAAATCTCCTAAACACTGCTGGCTGATCGCTGCCTTGTCCCGAGGAGAGCAGCAGTAGCTCTGTGTTTGTCTTTTGGTTGGTGACAGCACAGGAACATGTGGTTATGCAGCGGCCAATGCCGAGCCCAGGGAAAGCGATCAGCACTGTCAGACCAGCAGCAGCGGCAGCAGCAGCAGAGCTGGCACAGGAGAGGAACTCTGCCGTCCCCCTGCAGAGAGAAACCCCCATAAAAGAGAGAGAGAGAGAGAGACAGAGAGAGAGAGAAGGGGATTTGGTTACAGAGCAGAGGATGAGGATGCAGTGGGAAGGAGATGCTGCAGAGGAGTCTGCAAGGAGGGAAAAACAAACAGGAGGACAGGCTGTGTGATCCTGGTTTCAAGATGTAGAAGCTGCATCAGAAGAGCCCTCACCCACAGTGTGTGTCTGTGAACGCACCATAACATCAGGGGACTTGTGTTTCAAGGATAGTGAAGGTGGAGAGGTGCAACACAAGAAGTCCCCCCTCCACCTCCACAGAGAATGACAAAGTAGTCCTTATTCAGCAAGGAGCGAGAGCATCACCCTGAGGTTAGTGAAGTGCAAAGTCATACTGTTTCCTCCTGATCTGAACACATTGTTCTCACTTATTCCATCTGTTCTTTGGCATTTGTTATTGTCCAGTATGGAAATGAGTTACATGTGCAGCACTGCTGCTGGTGATTTCCTCACGTTCTGCCACTTGTTATGATAAATCACGCCTGTATTGAGTCCGGGTGTTGTTTACGAATGTGCTCCCATCCCAGCTGACCTGTCAGGGAAAAAGCGTGGTGATGAAGTGGGGCTTGTTGACTCTTGATGTGATGTCGTTATCCAGGATCAGATGTTGTCCACAGCTCAGCAGATGCTGCAGGATAGCCGCTCCAAGATCGAGCTGATCCGACTGCAGATTATCAAAGTCACCCAGGCTGGCAGCAGCAGTGGCGGCGGGGGCGTTGGAGGCGATGGTGGCGGCGACCAGGAGAGCTCTACACATGGAGGTCAGAGTCCTGGGCCGTGACCCCCTTTCAGAGTCACTGGATGTCAGGAAGGGCATTTTTTTACATAGACAAATTGTCAGGATTGTTTAATTTTAGAGGCATGCATTGTTTATGTAAAATTAAAGATATTACCAGCCACCATAGCAACTGCAACAACACCAACACATCTGACACAGTGTATGGCTCGTTTGTTACAGTCAGATTTTCTAAATGTAGAGGAGTAAGCTGTCAAAATCAGCAACAAGAAGGAGAAACATAAACATAAAGGATAGCAACCTATTGGAACAGTGATGTCATTTTTGGGCTCAAAAAAGGCCTCTTAACTTCCAAAGCTCAAATCTGTAATTGAACTATTACAAGTGTGATGGGGGCTCAGGCTGGAAATTGAGTAGTGAAAAGTAGAAGCCTCAGCATCTGCTAAAGAAATCACTGAGTCATTGGTATTGATAATCAATTCAGTCACTCCCTGAAGATACTATATGTCATGGTTATGTGTCCTTGTCTCTTAAAACAATGACAATGTGGTGTCAGAGGTCAATGTCGTCCCTCTGTTTCAAGGGATCACAACTTACAAAGACTTTTGTTTAGGGAGTGTAAAGGTAAACTGGTTGAGAACTGTTTGGCAGAGGTAAAAGAGGAGGTTATGGGTATGAATACTCTGAAATTGTAGCTGTTAGATGTCAAAATAACAATTTTCAAACTTTTCTCTTTGATGTATCTCAGCACTTCTGCAAGCATGGTCACTTTTGCAAGCATTGTTCCTTCTAGATTTGTGGTTTGGAAATGTTACACTTTAATTCACAATTCAGTTCAATTAAAGGCGGTAATGTGTGCTGGAGCTTCCTTTTCAGTGAAGAGGTTTGGGCTGACATGCTGTAACAAGCTGCAAAAAATGTAATACTTCTAGTAAAGTTTTCATGGCCCCAGAAGCAATCTAGATATTTTCAAAGTGTGTCCAGTCAGAAAGTGCATTAAAAAAAAAAAAAAAAAACAGTCCAGTTCAACCTGTTAGAAACTTTTTTTCAGAAATATCAGCACATGTATCAAAAACCATACTGGCTGAACCGTGCTTCCTGCCAACTGTCATCTTTGTGGGTGTTATTTGTATAATCCGGAAAGTGAAACCACTCTAACGGCTTTAATGGCGACAGAGAGTAACTGTGTATTTAATTCTTAACTGGAGATGTTTGCCATTAGAAAACTCTAAAACTAACACTTGCAAAATGATTCCTGGCGTGAGAGTAAAAGAGTATGAAATACAAGACAAGTAACTCTGTACCTTGTTTCCTTGGTTCATATTCCCTCTCCCAGACCTCTGACCTCCTTTCCTCTCATTGATTCCTTATAATGTTGTGATCTGCCAGGAATTCAAGTCCTCTCTGCTATTGCAGGAAGTTAAATTCACTGTGTATCCAAGTGTCAGCTAAATGTAAAAGACAAATGCTGATACGTTTAGTGTTGCTGCATGTTCACCATTGTCAGCATCTTTATGTAGGAAAAGCAGCTCATATAATCAAAACACAGATGAAATAACTTTGTCACTGCCAACAGAGAGCAGCACTACTATAAGTTTCCACACCCGCAAGCAAAATGCAGGATTTGATTATAAAATGTTGAGAAATTTGGAATAGAATCGCTGCTTTTCCTTATATCTCCTACAACAATACAACATACAGAGGCCATTTATCCATGTTTATGGCTCATAGGATGTTAAACGGTGCAGAGACTCCCACAGTACACTGTTTTTTAGAGAATCATTCAAGCTCTTCAGGAAAATAATGATGAATGGATCAACATGTTAAAACTAGACATTCATAAGTCAATTTTACAAAAGCCCCGAGCAGCAAGAGTGAAAAAGAGGATTCTCTCAGTCTTAAGTGCCACTTTTATCTAACTGTTTTTTGCTCCAGTGCTTGTCTCCTTATATTAACTTAGCAGCAGGGTTTTTCTTCCAGTCGGTTTTTATCTCTCCTTTTAGAGCTTACCTACATTTCAGATAAGTGTCAGCTAAATGCCAGAAACATAAAAAAAATGTAATGTTAAGACCTTTGCCTGGAGCACAGTGACATTTTAGAGAAGATGTCTCGCTTCATCTTTATAAATATTGATTGCAAGAATGAAAGGTTTCAGTGACGGTCTTTGAGAACGCATTGCTCGTCTGAAATGAATTCCTTCATCCTTAAATACTCTCTCTCCCTCTTTGTATCTTCCTCACAGGGATGTCTCCAGTCACTGTCAGTGCTGCGGATGCTCGTTTGGCAGAGTTGCAGCACTACATGCAGAGAGAGACAGATGCGTTGGTGCTGGCCAAAGATGTGGTCAAGCAGCTGGAGGGAATCTCTTCGCTGGACCAGAAGGCGCTGGCCGAGGTAGGACTCTAAATCAATTTCACTCTAAGGAAGCTCAAGTTCAGGGGAGACAGAATGCTGATTGGAATTATGGTCAGTTATTGTTACCAAGTTTGGAAAATTGGGTAAAACAAGAATTCATGGATATTTGCTTTCACCGACACATTTCATGTAACTGCCCACTTAATGTTAACTGCATTGTAGAATAATTGTCTGGCCCATTTTCTTGTCAAAAACGTACAAGTTTCCAAATAATTTAATTAATGTCAGGGTGGAAATGCCTCTGAAACAGCCTCTACATCGTTGAAACTCTCTATTGAAACAGGACTGATAGTCAGCAGACTATCTACTACTAATTTTGGATTCATAAAAAGCATGTTTATTAAGAACCTCTGAGGACCACACCAGAGTCTTTCCAAGTTTTAGCCACTTACATATCATGTATATTTAATAGCACATTACTGCTGACCGTTCTCTGGTACATCCGGTAGAATTTTCTATTTTTTCTATATATATAACGGACTCTGATTGGATCAAATCTGATATTCAATAAAAAATACAATATAAAAGAAAAAATCAATCCTAGTTAAAGTCTAAAGTCTGGAGTCTTAAGTGGAGCAGCACTGACCATATCCCAAAATACCAAACAGCACTATGTTAAAAACGACCAAACATAACAACACAATGTTTATCTTCCCGTCAGGCTCAGTCCCGGGTGCAGGAGTCCTCCCAGAAGCTGGATCTTCTGCGGCTGTCCCTGGAGAAATGCCTAAAGGAAAACAACCAGGAGCCTCTCGAGCAGCCTGCAGCGGGGGTCAACCCTTCAGACAAACCTTCATCTCCCTGTAGCGCCAGACCTGGATGCCCCCTGTCCACCTCCCCATCCAATTTCTCTATCAGACCTGCCTCCTTAACTGGTACTTGTAACTGCAAATTATGTTGTTTCTGAACAATACTGACAACATAGATCAAATAGATTTTTTGAATGATTTGACTAAGGCCAAGCATTTTCCCTCATATCCGGCCTGATTTGTGGATTTTGCACATCAAAATGCTTAAAATGCACATTTTTAAACCAGATTTACTTCTAAGAAAATAATTGCAAGTTGATTTTTTTGTGTTTTTTCACTCAAGTGCACAGCTGTTCTCAGTAGTATCATGGACACCCAGTGTTTGAACAGGGTTTACCATACGCTGACCTCTGGCAGTGGATAATCAGGACATGTAATCTGCTGGTTTTGGACGGTTCAGTTGTAAGCCAGTATCTTCCTGCACAAGGCAAAAAAAAAAAGGCCGTTTGATGATGTAACAAGGAGACAAATCCTGGAGTTGCTCTGTTGGCAGCGAATAATGAGAGCGAGCCTCAGAGCGGTGAAAACACTCGGGGTGATTTTCTGCGCCACAGCTGTAAGCACTACAGTGAAATGAAGAAAATGAGGATGTGAATGCTCAGTGTGCAGCTCCAGACAGCGCTGATTAAAGGCTTCAGTCCGAGAGATTTATTCATGCTGGCAAATGAAAGGTGTTATTTTGAAACGCTGTGTTCATTTTAGTCAGCTGTCTTAACTGAGATTCATTACCAGGCACTAGAAACACGCTCCAGTGCTCAAAACCAACAGCTTGTGTGGAGTTGCCTTCACACTTAATAGTAAAACTCATTTAATTTAGTAGATGCTCATTGTAGACTGAGAATCAAATGTTCTGTTTTCGAAGTCCAAATTAAATTTTCTCCATTATTTTTCAGGCAAACTTGAAGTCAGGCTTCTTGGATGTGAGGATTTACTAAAACCTCTGACAAGCCCAGAGCAGGAAAACCATCTGAATCCCACTGAGGACAGTTCACCAGCTGCTCACAGGACAGACGAGCCCTGTGGTAAGAGGACATTTTACACTTTACTGTCTCCTGTTGAAGATACTGGACAGGAGGATGAGATACTACTGATCACTCAAGAACGACTGAATTCTTGCAGCAACAAAAAGGAACAAAATAATAATAATACAGTAACAGTAAAAATATATATATGTAAAGGAAAAGGTTCCATTTTTTTGACAGTTCTGGGTACGTTCTAGATAGAACTATGCCAGCATAACCCAGAGTGTCTTGTAGTCAGTGCACAGCTGTTCTCAGCTGGAATACAATACTACTATGAATAATGAATAAATATTTACTTGGATTTAAATTGAGCTATTCATTAAAAAAAATTAACTAGTGCATTCCCCTACATCTCAGAGGCAAATGAGATTAGAAGTATTAATAAGTCTTTTAATTAGTGCTAAATTAAAAAAAAAAAAAAAAAAACTCAGAAATTATTAGGAAATGGAAACCCATGAAATAAAGTGTCCCAAAAGAAATGAGAACTGATAAAATGATAAACACTAAAATGCAAACAGCCTTAGGTCATGATGTGTAAGCGCTTGTTCAGCTGACTGTGTGTGAATATGAGTGTGAGTTGAGTTAGTTTGTTGTTTTGTTTGCGTGGATTTACAGTTGTTACAGATATTAAAAGCTCTTTCTTCAAAATGAAACACACTAAAGTATGAAATACTTGTATAGAGGTTAACCTAATATGACAACCAGTGTGCTTATTGTATTTTATCACATTATATCCTCTGCAGAGGATGTTGGAAGGATGCCCTCTCAAAAAGTCATTTGCTAAATGGTCTCATATTAACTTGCTATTTTCAGAGCAGAACAGACAAATGACAAACAAGGATGAAGTGATTATAAGTTTTCAGCTTTGGAAGTAGGAGAGTTATTACTCATTCACTGTTGAGTTTTCCTGTTTGGCTCCGTGGGAATAGCATGCCATTAAAAGGATTAAAGTTTCAGGTCTTATTCCCGCTGGGGTGACCCACACTAATTTTACATTTAGCTGCTGCTCTTAGTTGTAGTGCCGACAGTGAACAGAAACCCTTTGGTCAAGTCACAAGTCACTGAAGTGCATGAATACAACTTCTTAATAAGGGAACTGAAGGGACGTCACTGCTGTTTATTGTTTCCTTTACAGTGATGAATTTTATCAGTATTTTTCATATCAACAATGAATCAAATGACTACATTCGCTGTGAGACTTAATCATTTGTCACTCGTGAGGAACCCACTGAAAATTCCCACCAGCTCTGCTCATCTGCAGAGCTTTTTGTCACAGTTGTATCTGTGTCAGCGGATAAATGGCCTGTTCTCCGGTTCATCGCTCCTTCACCTGTCTGTGCTGCTGCTGTTCCTTCCTCTTCAGCACATCTGCCCCTCATTTCCCCTCTCAGTCTCTTGTGTTTAGATATGCCTGTTTCTGCTTTCTTCCCACCTCTTCCTGTGTTTTCACCTGCTCCCTGCTCACCTGTCGTACCCTCTTGTTTAACTTGTCATACTGCCTTCCCTTTGCCTATTTGTAAACCTGTTTCCTTTCATGTGTGTTTGTCTGCATTAGAGTCCTCCTCTAGACTCAATCAGAGAACTCCAACTGTGACATTTTTAGCCTTCTTTAGCTCCTTCTTTTATTTTTACGCACATCAGAGCTGCTTCCAGCAGCTGTTTTCAACCAACGAGCTCTGATAAACCCACTGTGCACATTTGCCGAGCAGAAAACAGCAGAGAGACACAGGGACAGATGAGCTGGTGACGACAGTGGAACATCCAGCAGCTGAAGAGTCAGATGTTTTTCTCAGGAATTGGTGGAGACAAACAGGTGGAGATGGAGGCAAACATGGCTTTCAATGGGATGATGATGTTGCTCTGTGTGTGCTGAATGTGGAAGTAAGCTGGAGTTTCATTGGACCATATGTCAGAGCTTCTATATCAGAGTAGTAAAAAAAAAAAAAAACAGTGAATGAGTTTGTGTAAATTAAGTGTCCCTGCTGCCACAAGCCACAGCTCTTTATTAATATTTAGGTTTTTTCGTGCACCCACAGACTTAAGATGTTTTATGTTTTTGTATTAATGCTGTTTTGTCTCATGGTTTTTGTCAGTTTTGCACTCTAGTCCAGAAAACATTTAGTTTGAACTGTTAAAGTACTTCACAAAAAAATGTACTTGAACTTCCTGATTGATTGTGATGTGGAGAAAACAGTAAATACACAGGACTAATGTGCATATGCTGCTCTAAACTAAGTTCATCCACACCCAGATTTTAACTTATGCTCAACTGGTCAAGGATGTTTGGATCGAGCCTGTGAATATTTGGTTTCAGTGGAGATATTTTCTCTCCCTCAGCAAAGATCAGCGCGGTGCTCAGGCTGGACACCAGAGTGGTCGGCCGGACAAGCTGGGCAGCCGTCAGCAGGCTGAGCTGGGATCAGGCGTTCTGCATTCAGCTGGAGCGGGTGAGTGCAGTCACAGATATGCAGTCTGTCCATCAGCTAGTGACTATGTTTACACTAGTAGAACATCAGAATCTCCTCTTTGACATACCTTTGCCCTGATGTTGATCATATTGACGTTTGACATCCACGTGAAACATGGAGAAACCTTTTACCCTTCCCCGGACAGAATGACACTAGAGCCAGCTTCATGGGACCTTTTGAGTTCAGGTTACCTTGTTACTCATTATATCTTCAGTTTTGCTGAATGACTTTGATAAAACTCGAGTGGACAATGTACCTGCAGACATGATAATCAGAAACCTGGATCAGGTGTTTACGTACCACAGTATCCTGGTTTCTGTCGTAATACTACAGCTAGCATATTCCTGGTTCTCAAAACGAGGATTTAAGCTTCTCCAGTGGCCTGTGTTACAAATCAAATGCAGCTTAGTGTGGTTCTCTTTGGATTACCCGGGGATCCTGGGTAGCTGTTATGAACCGACTCAGTTTTTACACGTCAGCCACGATGCAGGTGAGTGGATCAGCTAACATGACGTGACACGAGTTGAACCCTGTTAAAGAGTTAGACTTAGATTTACTGCAAAATCTAGCATCATCCGGGATATTGTTTGAAAAATTCATCTTTTACCCTGTTAGCTAAAGGACAGTTATTAACAAGAAATGCTAAACAAGTTTAGTCAGTATTTTTGATCATTCTTAGTGAAATGTTTGTGATGCAGAAACTCAAACCACAGATTTCTCATCATTTAAACCCCCTTTACTGTAAGCAAGCTCCCATCAGCCATGAGTCATTTTTCATGTTCATTCTGATCCGCACCACCCACGTTCAAGCAGACTTTCCTGTGTATTTACTTCCCTCTTGATCATCCTGTTTCAGCCTGACATAAGTTGAATTGCGGACACAAGATGCCACTGAAATACTGAAGTTCTCCTTGTTGCTGAATGTGCAGGACTTGGCCTCTGTGGTACAAGTGCAGATACAAAAAGCATCAGCAGCTCACAGGCTGTAGTAACACTGTATGTGCTGACATGTGATATGGAATATGGGACAGACACTACAGTGGTAAAAATGACAAATGAATTTACTCAACCGCTGACCTATTTTCAATCAATCAATCAATCAATCAATCAATCAATCAATCAATCAATCAATCAATCAATCAATCAGTCAACCTTTATTTATATGGCACTTTTCATATTTAAAAGCAGCACAAAGTGCCTCACAGAGGCTAAAAACAACAAAGAAGAAAACCCAGCCCTCCCACCCCCATAAATACATACAGAGATATATAGAGACACACACACTCACAGACACGCATGCCAAGCACACACACACACCCGCGCACACACCCATACAGACAAGGCAAGGAATAAGCCACCTTTGGGGGCCATCCACACTGAGAGGGCCCCGGGCCCATGACTAGGGAGCGCCGCCCAAGACTACCCCGACCCAGGCAGACAGGAGGCCCCACACCAAGGTGCAGAGGCCCCCAGCCATCCAGGCCGGAGCCGTCCCCTCGGCAGCGCCCCCATCAGTAGACCAAAAGCAGCTCCCAGTGTGGGGGGCCCCCATGAGGAAACACTGGAGCTAAAAACCAAGGGCCCCCAGGTTTGAGGTACTTGGGGCCATTCTGCATAATATGCACTCTAACCTTTGATACGATATTTTGCTGCTAGTTTTACTGAAAGAAAACATCCAAATACTGTTCCACCACTTTTCATATACCTGCTATATGTTCAGCATTGAAGCTGTGTCTCAGCGGTAGAAGGTCAATCCTCCTAACAGCAGGAGAAGCTGTTGTGCAGCATGTTTCTGTTACTTGTAGCAGCTGCACTGCACTGGTTTCTTATTGTTGTAGTTCTGTCTGTGGCCAGCAGGTGTCTCCCTAATACTGTAGATATTCATTCATCTCACACTCTAAGTCATTTATTACACAGAAAATGTACAGGAAGGTAACAACTATAAGCATTTTAAGTGCTGTAGCACAAGTTTTCAAAGTGTTTTGTTTGTTTGTTTCAAGGATTGAAATAGAGGTAAGTGCTAGCATGGGGTTTCATTGATTTTAAACTGAAATTGAAATCAGAGAAAGAAATCAGGTGATCCAGTTTTAGATCCTGCTTCATTATTCCCTCTGATTAGGGACATATACAGTAATGCAATCCTGACATCTTGTAAAGCAGTGTTTTTTGATAATAAATATTACTGAAATGTTATTATCAAAAACACAAAAGCCAAAAGTCAATCTTTTGAGTATCAAACAATCAAGGCCCAAGTTCATCATCCATTTAATTAATGAATTACATCACCCCAGTCAGACCCTCAGTCAAATTCTGTTTTGGTTAAATTCACATCCATCAGTTGTTGTTTGTGTTCATTGATTGTGTGCTTGTCGTGTCTGCTGTCAAATTGCTGATCAGTCTCGAGAGCTGGAGGTCAGTGTCTTCTGGGGGGACCGGAGGGCAATGTGTGCAATCAAGTTCCTGCGACTGGAGGAGATGCTGGACAATCCAAACCACAACCAGTTAAGGTTGGAGCCGCAGGGCCTCCTCCATGCCAAGGTACACACAGTGACCTGCCTGCTGCAGGACACCAAAGGTCCACATTTCTGGGCAGGAGTAACTCTGATGGGGAAATGATTAAGTTAATGTGATATATCATTTTTTAGGTTTCTAAGTTCTACACAGGGTATCAATTTTGTTATTTTACAAATTAAAATATATGTAAAATGTTCTTCAACTCTTAATCCAGGCATAAACTCAAGTGAATGTCCCAAAACAAATTCTCATGGATTTTACAGCTTCGATTCATTGACGCTGTTGTTGAGCGGCAGCCGAAACTGAGACGTCAGAGATGTATCTTCACTAAAGAGAGAGGTACAGATGAACGACCGATGCACAGATTTCATACATTTCTTTTGTTGTTTCTGTTTCTGCAGTGTACCTTTGTGCTATGAAGCATCTCAGTATTGAAATGATTCATTTTCTTTACTTTTCCATTTGTTGCTTGATACGCCTGTGAGCAATTTCTTTCCTCCTCAGGGAAGAACTTCCTCCGAGCAGCCCAGATGAACATGAACTTTGCCACCTGGGGTCATCTGATGATGAGCATCCTCCCTCGCTACAGCTCCTTCACCACATTCAGCTCGTCCCTCTCTACGACCCCCGACCTCGTAGCCAACAACACCCCACGTCCAACTGAGAAGGAGCCTCAAACCACCACTCCACTGCCAAGGTCGGAAATAATCTCAGCATCATAACTTAACCTGACTGTGTTCGATGGTATTTAATAGAGAGCAGCGGTGGGAGAAGTGTTCAGGTGCTAACACTAATATCACAGTGAGAATATACTGCACTACAAGTAAAAGCCCTGCATTCAAAGCCTGTAAGTATCATCAGTAAACTGACTCTCTGTCAGTGTTTTATTACATAATGATGTTGTTGACTGCATTGTTGCAGGGTATGAAAACCTGTAATCTGAAAAGTAACTAGTAACTAAAGCTGTCAGACAATGGTAGCAGAGAAAAAGTACTGTATTTGCCTTTGATGTAGAGCAACAGAAGTATAAGAATGCATAAAATGGAAATACTAAAGTACAAGTACTTGAGTGCATGTGTGTAGTTGTGTAAACCTCCACCAAAGCTGTTAATTCCCAGCTTGCTGTATAGTGTTCTCTGCAACAGTATGTTTGTTTACTGTTTGGCTTTGGGGGTTTATTCTGTGACAAAGCAAGTTGAACATCCCAGATGTCGGACCTTCAGACCAACACTTTCGTACCATGAGCCATCACATTTTAGTGTGGGTGGATCCAGCTGGAATCAAGTTGAGGGCCAACGACTGCTGAGGCTGAAACTAAACAAGCGCCATGTTTCTGTTGTTTCGTCTTTCTTGTACATCTGCAGCGAAGCTCCAGTGATCAGACTGAGTATAACTGAGGACCAGCCCTCCCCCACCAGCCAGGACCAGGGAGACAACACCTCCACTATCATCACTGCGGCACACAAAGCATCACCTGCATCACAAGAAAACCTGGTAAGTGATTACTGATAAAGCTGCCATTCAGGACCTACAGTTGGAATCTTGGGGTGTTTGCTGTTTACTTTTACACTTTTAGCAAAAATGTAAGAGTGAAACTGTAGTTTTTTCACAACTCCATTGAAAGAATCCAGTCAAGCAAAGCTCTCTTTGAGGATGACAGAAATAAATAAAATAAATGCAGTGGATCACAGACAAGAGGAGAAACATCTGCAGACATACTGATGTTGGATGTGATTTATGTCTGTTGAGACTTAATGATGAAATTTTTCAAACTTCTCTCTGTTTGCAGTCATCCATAAACAACAGAGAAGAAAGTGAAGATCAGCCTGTATCTGCTCTGAAGTACACACACACACACACACACACACACACACACACACACACATGCACACACACACACAACATGCGCCTCTTATCTTATATACTGTGAAGGTTAAGGGTGAAGCGTGACCTTTATTCTCTGTTTTTGTCTTTTTCTCAAGGATGCAGATGGAAGATTACAAGTATATTTCAGTGCTGGGCAGAGGACACTTTGGGAAGGTATCAGCTTTTCCCTTGAGCTCCTGTTTGATCAAAAGTTCTTCTCGTGTTTGTGCTCAGTTGTTTGGTTTGTGTGCAGGTCCTGCTGGCAGAGTTTAAGAAGACAGGAAAACTGTACGCCATCAAAGCCTTGAAGAAAAAAGACATCGTGACTCGTGATGAAGTGGACAGGTGTGTGTGTGTAAAAGGACTGGGAGAGCTTTTAAAGAGTCACTTTATTGAAATTACAGAAAACTACAGGTTTTGGCAGTTTTCCCTACAAAATGACAGTGCTTCAAAAGAAGAAGAATCAAATGCCAATGATCCACCTCGAGTAAGGCTTTGTTTTACTGATTCAGTCCATCCATCTCACCTCAATAAAGCCTGTTTACCGGAATATAGAACTTGCATTGATTTCTCCATTAACAAACTAGCAAAGCCATTACAACAAAATAAGGACAAATGAAATGCTGAGTGAAACTGAAATGCGTTTAAACACAGAGGTAAAACAGAGCTAGAGTACTGTATTTCTTAGATATCTGTATTTTTAAAAAAACACTTTGATACAATTTGTATAATTTTACCTGCAGACCCAAGGCCGTACATACTGTAAGTACTGAGTAAAGGTTCCTCAAGCTTTACAAGAAACAGTAATACAACATTCAAGACATTCAGTCAAAGTCTAAAGATGGCAACCTGTTATACAGACCTGGGAAGTAAATTAAATTCAGAGTAACTGTTGTTAGTCTGACACTTTATTCTGCAGCCTCATGAGTGAGAAGAGGATCTTTGAGATGATCAACGCGTCTAGACATCCCTTTCTGGTGAACCTCCACGGCTGCTTCCAGACCAGTGACCATGTCTGCTTTGTCATGGAGTATTTACCAGGCGGCGACCTCATGATCCACATCCACAACAACGTCTTCTCTGAGGCTCAGACCAGGTTCATATGTCCTCCTGTTGTTTAAAGACTCTGCACTGTTAGCAAACTGTGTGTGTGTGTGTGTGTGTGTGTGTGTGTGTGTGTGTGTGTGTGTGTGTGTGTGTGTGTGTGTGTGTGTGTGTGTGTGTGTGTGTGTGTGTGTGTGTCATTTATATTTTAGCATCACACACTAAAAACTATTGGCTGTATTGCTTCTCTTGTAATCCATAATCTAAAATGCATTGATGTGTGCAGGTTTTATTCAGCATGTGTCCTTCTGGGTTTAGAGTTCCTGCATCTGAATAGAATCATCTACCGGTGAGTCACGCTGGCTGAGTCACTGTACAGCTAGTGTAGCTTCAGCTGTGGTGACATGTACTGTGTGTTCTTACAGAGACCTGAAGCTGGACAACCTGTTAATGGATGCCGATGGATTTGTAAAAATCACAGACTTTGGACTTTGTAAAGAAGGTGAATTGATTTAGCACACTGTCTATACATCGACTGGCTCCTCCACCAAATGCACACGCTAGTACTTATTTTTGACCAGTTTATTCACTGCAACTTAACAGATTTATTTTTTGATACTACTTCTACTACCAAAGTCAGAAATGGTCAAATCCTACACGAAGACATTTTTAATTACTCAAACTTATGAGTCTTAACTTAAAGTTTACTTTTCTGAAGTCAGCCTGTGATGATTCCTTTGTCATTATCTCGGCAGGGATGGGTCACGGAGATCGGACCTCCACATTCTGTGGGACTCCTGAGTTTCTGGCTCCTGAGGTCCTGACAGATGACAACTACACCCGAGCAGTGGACTGGTGGGGGATGGGCGTCCTCATCTATGAGATGCTTGTGGGAGAGGTTGTTAAACACGTACTAAATTCTCTACACTGTTGTCATAGAGGCTTTCCTTCTGTCACTTTCAAAGCTTTGAATGAAAAACCTAAATCACTAACTCAGCATCTCTCTGTCCTGCTCCTAGTCTCCGTTCCCTGGTGAGGATGAGGAGGAGGTGTTTGACAGCATTGTCAATGATGATGTACAGTATCCAGGGTCTCTTCCTCCTGGTGCTGTCTCCATCATCCAGAAGGTAACAGTCTCTTATCTGTTGCTCTCCCAGCCTCACTGAACTATTAGTTATCTCGTGACTTTCAGGTACTAAGATATGATTATAATCATTGCAACAGAGAAAGAGTCAAACAGGATGTGGCTGCTCATGGAATTTCTGCAATACCTTTGTATATTCAATTGGAGGAAATTATTTTAAGTGGAGAATGAGTGCTGATAAACTTTGACAAACTCTTTGGTGAAGTCTGCAAATATCAGGAAGAAGTACTGCCAGGAAGTTCTCTGAAAAACACATCATTAACAAAGCTGGATCATCCGTCTACAGCTGCTGAAGAAGAATCCCCTGAAGAGGCTTGGAGCCGGAGAGAGGGACGCAAACGAGGTCAAAGGAGAGAAATTCTTTGAGGTAAGTCAGTCTCCCCCCACCCTCTGTAACATCACGTATTCTCTTAGAAATGCTTGGCTACGACATACTTTGAGTGTGAAAGGGTAACTTCATTGTTCACCTGGTGGAACTTATCTTTCAGACCATCGACTGGGAAGGCCTGCTGGCCAAGAAAGTAAAACCGCCGTTCCTGCCGTCAATCAAAGAGTCCATGGATGTCAGCAACTTTGACAGCGAGTTCACTCGACTCCAGCCCATCCTGTCGCCTCCCTCCAAGCCCTTCAGCCTCTCTGCCGAGCAGCAGGAAGCATTCGCAGACTTCGACTTCTGCGCATTGCATGGATGAAAGATGAGCTGAAAAGACCAGGGTGGGAAACTACCACCAGACCCATACATTTGTTTTAACTTGGCAGGTAACCAACCATCATCTTTTACTTATAATCAGCCCCCATACAGGCAGGTAAAATAACTCTAGCAAGCAGCTGCTTTATTTATGATTATTTAGATAAAACTTCAAGCTTTAGTCTTTAGTCTGGTGTTGTATTAGTTCATTAATGAATCCATTGTTATAAAATTAATCATTTACCAATTTCATAAGCCATTAACATTTTTTAGTACAAATTCTAAACGTTGGCTAATTACAACTGAAAATATGAGGATTTGCTTCCGTTTGCTGTTTCGTGTCATTTACTTTTAAAATAAGCACTTCTTCACGACCTCACTCTGATCTGTGGTGACGTGGAATGGCCATTGGTTGACATAATGTCTGACAGTTTATAGACTTAACTGATTAAGCAAAAAAAAAAAAGAATTAAAGGAATAGTGTAAAATTTTTGGAAATAGTCTTATTTGCTTACTGAGAATTAGATGAGTGGAATGATAATGATAATAAAAATCTCACTGTATTACCCCTTAAAGGAAGTTTCCCACCTTGGTCTTAATAGCACCACCAAACGAACACTTTGGATTTCTGCAGCTTAATTGTTTTCAGACAGGACATGACGTACGATCCCATGGCTGATTCTGCTGACTGTTCTCACCGTCATCCAATCCTCAGCCGATCATCGATCGAGTGACCAGGCAGCATCTTTTTTTGTTTTACCAAAGCAAAGAAAGCGATTGTAGCCCTTTATATTCTCCGTGGACAGTCAAGCTTTTTTCTGACTGTTCCTGCAGTAATACAGCTCTACCCTCACCTGCTCCTCTTATATTAGAGTTATGAGATTTGGTCAGGTGAAATGTACAAACAGATAAAACAAATGTGAAAAAGGATGCTTGAAGAGTTTATAACGTTATTTATTATAATTTTAGAGTTTCATCTCAATACTCCAATACAGGACAATTTGCTATGTACTGGTCCAATACAGGGGTTTACAAAATAGTGCAAACAAAATCTTAAATTACAGTAGAACACTTTGTCAACACTGATAATTTGACTTGATTTGAGGTTGTGAAGAAATATCTTGGCTTTCAGTGTTAGTGAGCATCGTTCATTGCCAATCCAGTGTTCGTCTATTTGATGTCATAATTTCGGTCACCTTTCCTCTTGCTAGATTCCATAATTTTGCATCTGATGCACCAGTCGTCAGCTCTGCATGTCTGTAAGCTGCCTTATGCTGCCTCAAAAATGTATAAAATGGTGATTGTCATACCTTCCTACCTGAAAGTTAACACATCGTGCTGACTCAGTGTAGCAGTGTTGGCTGTCTCAGTTGCTGGTGCGTCAGTCAGAAACAGCATAATTATGTGATGTGATAAGAGGAAATGTTTCACAAATCATGACAACATAGTATGACAAAGGAAAACTACATTGGCACAAAGAGGAACATGGAGTTGCATCAACACTGACTGAGACACTTGATGGAAAATTTTAACAACACAACAAAAGTTTCAGATCAGTAGACTCAACAAACGACCAGAGTTTAAACCAACATTTCTGACAGTCTCATCAAAAACCAAAGAATTACTTCCAGTATTAGCTTCAACAAATTTGGTTTTATTGTAGCACTATTGTCTTGAATTGTATGAGTCCAGATAGGGAGATAGATCAGTATCAGCACGTTAGCCAAAAGAATGTTATTGTATTTTTTTTAATCAAATATTCATCTCAGTCTCAAAAATCCAGTCCTGCTATAATAGTCTCTACCCTACAAAACCTTTCCAGTTTCAGCTTCGCTAACCAACTGTTCGAGCTAGCTAAACTAGCTACCTGGCTAGGCTAGCTCCTTTAGCAAAGTCACTGTTGATGTTAATATGCTGATGCTAACTAGTTTCCTGCTAATCAAATTCAAGTTTATTATTCCAACAGTGTCAAAATGTAGCTGAAATTAAAAAAAAAAAAATCAAGACGTTGTAGTAAAATAAAATCTCATTCTTCCAAACTGATGAGGCGCCACTGATGAGCCGTTGTAGCCTCTTCCTGCATCCCGTGTGTCGAGGGCAGAGTCAGCTTGCTTTGTGGCCTTTGCTTATTAAATTTATTTCCAATATTTGTCCCTCAGACGTACAGTATGTGCTGCCCTTTCTATGCATCACTGTGACAGGCTTTGCCCACTGCCTTGACCAAACAAATGAAACAAGCTAACCCAATTTCTGGTTACAAGCTTTTTTTAAGATGTTAAATCCAACATGGAAACGTGTCATGTATTTGTCAAGTCATTCCCTCGTAGCAAAGACGTGCGCACCCACATATCAATCTCCTCCTGACCAACTGTTTTCTGTTACAATGGTAGAAGTGCATGGCACCGTGGTGAACTTGTGCACTAGAAATCATGTAATTGCTAGTGGTATAAAAGAAGCCATAGAGATTCTAATATAGCCATAATATTAAGAAAATGTATGTATTTTGAATTTAGCAAATCATATTCTGTTATACGGAGCTCTAATGATGTCAGTCCAATAAAAGAAGAGGAAGAAGCGTGACGGCAGGGACAAAGCTGGAAGATGCATATTTTCAAGCTCATGACTGATATTCTGAAATTAAACAGGACACTTTAAAGAGTAACTTAACACGAAATGCACTTTTAAGAGTGAATTATATGTACAGTCATTTAATTGATCCAGTCGCAGCCTTCAGTAAGCAATGCAACAGCACAGAAATACTGAGTAAATCCATCATCTCAACCCAAAACAATCTGTTGCGTTATCTTGTGCCAAACTCCAACGTTTGGCCTCCACATTGATTAAAACTAAGACAGACGTGTGCCTGCTCTCTCATTTTTTTTTTCCAGATGTTTTGGCAGGTTCTGAGATCACAACCATTTTTCACTGATAAACTTAAACTACACACTTTGCACTCAGGGCCTTCAGATCATGGCTGTGTTATGATGGCTGCATGCGGCAGACACTCAGCCGTGCTGCTAATTTGTCCCAGTGGCCACTCATGGTACTGCAACAAAAAAGTATTTTCCCAGTAGATCACCATTCTAAAATAGAAATATATTTGTCAGAGCGTTGAAGGGTAGGGTGGGAGCTCTTGATTGGAGAGTATTTTTGATTATGTGAAGGAGCCGCGTTCCAAGCTGTAGCAGGGTGTTAAAGATGCTCTTTAAAGAAATTGCACCACTGTCCTGAAACTGAAAAGTCACAAGTTTCGATCTCCTGAGTGTCCCTGAGTATGATACTGAACCCTCAACCTGCTTTGGATAAGATTGTCAGCTGAATTATTAAAAAGTAACAGGACAAGCGGCCGGTGTTGATTTAGCTGCTGTAGCACTTTAAGTTCATGCTGCTGAATATTACATGTTACTTATGTGTCAGTATTGTATTATATGTATGTATGTGAAGCATCCTGACGAGGAATGTCAGTCTGTACAGATGTACTCTATAAACTACATGCATATCATCAATGTTTTAATGTCCTCTTGTCAATAAATACAAACAAAACAAACAGTAAAATAATTGTTTGCTAGTATTTGGCTCTCTGTGTGCAGATTATCTCACAGTTAAATGAAATTTTAAGATTAAAAATAATTACTTACAAACAAGTTACGTTAAACCAAAGGCACAAAACATTAATTGGACATAAAGGCAATTAGTGTTGTAATGGAGGGGTCACCACTCTCATGAGGCAACAACAGAAACATTTACAGAAGAGAAAGTGGTGACCAAACCTGAGAAAAAAAGGGTTTCAATCAAGCAGACTGGCTTTTTTCTGTCTTTCAACAACCCGACGATAATTGATTAGAATTCTGTTCTTTTGTAACTGTAAAGGAGAGTTGGGAGAGTGTGATATGCATCAAAACACCCACACGGAGAAGTCTGGATTACTTCTTTAAATGAAAATAAGACCACAGCCATGCTAGTGGCTCTGCATGGCTGTGCAAGAGCACTGTGGTGCTGTAAGATAAATGCTAAAGTTAGCATGCTCAAAAAGATAATGCTAACATGCTGACGTTGAGTAGGTACATTTACCTTGTTCTTCACCTTAGTGTGTTAGTTTAGTATGTTAGCATGCTAACATGTCTGGATGCTGATGTACCACCTGGTTGTAGGTCAGACAGAATTTGGAGCGTTTCTGTTGTACATTTGCTCCCACACCACCGTCCTGCAGATGCAGAAGAAATCCCACAGGTTGCAGAAGACGCCGCGGTCAAAAGGGTTCTCCTCGTTTCCGCAGTTCTTCAGGTACGAGATCCTGTGACGTGACATGAACTCCCAGGTGGTGCAGTTGATGGAAACCAGGTAGAGGTGGCAGCCCAGCAGCAGCACCACCACAAAAGAGAAAACACCAACAATGCCCAGTGCCGCCAGCAGGAACCCGTTCGCTCTGAACCACAGCTCCCATGTGACACTGGGTGAGATGCCAGAGCTGAAAGATAAACACTTGAATTAAAGAGAAATACAACTGCTGGTTATGTTTATTTTGAGAGCTGTTCCCTGCCCTGAACAATGTCTTGCCACTACAAAGTTATCTGTAATGCCACACTGTATCCCTGGACAGCAAGCATCAGGTCTCTAGACCTCATCAGGTGACACAGTGAGGGAGGCAATAGATGGCTCCACAACTGCCATCTGGCCCAGTTCATAGCTGCTGGCATCTTGCACAGAGGCCAAGGCCCTGCCGTCAGTTGTGTGGTGAGAAAGAGATTTGGGGTCTGGCCAACATTTGTGAAGGTCCTAAACACAAGACTGGGAAGGCGGCACAGTCGAAATAGCCTGCCAGACTCACCAGACCGCCTTACAGTCTCATTCAAGCCTCATCCCAGTGACATGCAGTGTTGAACATTGCCTCTGGAGGTCAGGAAGAAAGAAATAAATGTACCTGTTTTGTTTTAAATCTGTACTGCAGATTTTTAACCTTGCCCTCAGATCCTTGCAGCACTGTGGTCCACTTGTTTTGCTTTTAATACATAAACTGACTTAACCTGTCATTAATGTACCTCGAGTTACTTTCAGTTTCTTTGGATGCCCATCAGCCAACACTGCCTCCTTTGTTGTTCTCTGGATCTCCTCATTGAGGTTTGAATTTCTGCCTCCGAGAGATGTGTGTGTCACTAAACCTACAATCTACAACAAGCTTCAGAGCACTTCAAGTCCTTCAACTTAAAGCCTGCAAGATCAATTTCTAAAATGAGGGTCACTTGCACTTCCAAATTGCACATGAGAAACATGGCTAATGTAAACAGAGACTAGTCTGTTCTGAAAACCTCCTGTGTTTCCCAATGTTGTGCAGATAAACCCTCAGAGCAGAGTACACTGTCACCGTGTGATTACTTTTCACTGACTCATTATTAGACAGCAGTATTGGACCAGATAAGGCCATTTATCTTAAAGAGCACAAACGGGGAAGCGTTTAGCAGACATACAGAGCGATGTGAAGAGCCCACAGCAGAGCAAGCAGCTGCACCAGCAGGTAGATGATGAACCAGCGGTGGTTTCTCTCTCCCACACAGTTCTCGATCCATGGACAGTGGTGGTCGAAGCGGCGAACGCAGCACTTGCATGTCTGACAGTGTTTCGCTCTCATTGGCTGCTGCTTGAAATAGAGTTGAGGAGAGCAAGAGAAAGAGAGATATTTTATAACTGAGGAAAAGCTTAACAACTCTTTCAGACTATTCATCTTATTTTGAGAGAATGAGCTTCCTGAAGCTGCTGCTTATTTGGTAGTAACACATACACAAATTCGTACAGTTCATCGTACATCTCTGTTAATGCATCTTGTTGCCTCTGAGGTCTGGTGTGTTTCAGTGTGATTACACTGATCTGAATCATCATGCAGCCGGGTGACAAGACCTGTTGTCCCCCTGTTGTCAAGTTGCATAATTGTTGTAAGCCACTACAAAAATAAATCCAAATCCAAAAGAAAATATGGCTTTGAGTTGAAAAGGAAACAAAATATTATACAAATATATGTGACTGTAAAGACTGTTGGCAGCAGGAAGCAGCTGGTTACCTGCAGCAGACAGTACCCGCAGCGCCGCAGCCGAGGGGTCGGAGACTGAGGAATCATGGACTCCATTTCTTCGTTTGACCCCTGAACGCCCTGCACAACACAGATTCACGTGATCACACATGTACACATATACCTACGCACATGCCATCCACCGCGACCTTGACTTACATTGCATGTTTTAGTCTGTTCACTAATAATGACATACACTCACGTCTGTGCTGACCATTTTCTATAGGACAGTGCAGGTTTATCGATCAGTTCCTCCATGCTAGGCAGCCAATATTTAACAGTTTCACGACTCTATGAAAATCAACTTCCACAGACTTTCAAACTGTTTTAGTCAAATAACATCATTGTTGCACTATTTGCCTCATCATTGCCACATCACAATGGCACAGGTGATTTTACATCCTGGTGGAAAGCTCCAGCTTTTGAGGCATGGGAGTGAGCTGCTCAACACTGTAGTACAATTAATGATCAGAAATACACTTTTGCTTTCAATGACATCTGTGTCTGCTTGTTTTTTGTGGTCTGGGTTTTGTTAGTTAATCTCACCTTGACAGTGTCAGTGAGGACGAAGCCAGGGTCCATCAGAGAAACAGCAAAGTATAACAGCACCGACAGCACAACCAGGAGGAAGAACAGAGCCGGCAGCAGCAGCTCCCCTCGCTCCTCACACTTCCGCAAATCTGCACACACAAACACACACAAGACAACAATAGAGTTTAACTAGTCCAATCAAATATGATGTTTTCTCAGACTCTAGGAACTGAGGCAGTTATATTTGGAATTTGATTATTGGTGCTTCCATGCAATATTAAGTCTAATGTACGGCTGCATAATGTGGTCTGGAACAGTCAAATGAGTTCAGAAAATTGTGTTAAACTGTACAACAATTTACCTCTTTGTAATAAATTTACGTCTCAGTCTGAAAAATATCCCTGATGGCATCTAATGAAAGACACTACAGCATTATGGAAAATGTAGGATCCTGTATTTTTGGAGCTTTACTGATACCAGACAGTAAAAATCAGCATGCCTTGGCCTCTGCTGTTAGATCTGTCTCTTTTGAGTCAATAACCTTTTCCAGTTCATGTGCCATACTAAATCACTGGAGTATCCCTTTAATAGATATAATCTGCACCTCCATGGCATAAGCACACCCATAGCCTTAGTGATGCCTTGTATGTCCCATCTTTTCTTTCTTTCTGTCCCTTTATTTGCTGACAAACAACATGAAGCACAGAGCATAAATAATATCCAGCTCAGGTGCACATAGTGGTGTTCTGAATGTTAAGGACAATCCTGAAACAGCTAAGATACTGTTTTGCATTTGAGCAATACCAGTGGGGAAGCATGCCCCCGGCAGCGCCACACATGTATAATGGTGTCCCACTTTCATTGAACTTACCAGTGTTGTGCAGGAACAGTATGAGGGTCACGGCCCAGGTGAGCAGGGTGTGTGTGGCCCGAACCAGAAACCCGCTCCGAAACATGCTCTGCACCATTTTAATGTGTTTCATTAGCACCGCAGCTAACTAGCTAACTCTTTAGCCTCGTTTGTAGTTTTTAACAACATAGCTAGGGAGGTTAAAATTACGAAATAAAAACAAAAAACATACTAAAACGTTTTAACTATGCCACAACATGAAAGTGGAATGTATACAGTAACGTAATACAGCTAGTTTACAGTCGTAAAGGTGAGTTTTTTAATATCTTTTTGTCTGGTAACATTCTGTCCATCCTGGTGTTGCCGCTTCCTTGTTTTGGTACGGGCAGCTGCGTAGGACAAACTACGCGAATGGACACTATCCGAAAAAGTCAAACGAGTATTTACAATACTGACCCCACGTTGCAAAGCGACACAAAAAGTTTATTGTTCATTGTTCATTGTGTAACCACACTGCGTTAAAATATCTCTTTTACTTTACAAATAATCTCCATAATGTCGCAGTTTCATAACTTCTCAAGGTCGCAAAATATTCTTGTAAATGTACTGAACAGACAGAGAGCTGGGTTGTCTTTGATTTCTTATCTGTCCAAAAGAGAAACAGACCTGTTGATCGGGGGGAAAGAGTTAATACTGTCTAAAAAATGTTTATTTCACTTCTTTCAAGCGAAACATTTGACATTTCCCCCCAGCTCATTTAACCCCATTTGTATTTATGTAACACTTATTCCATGTAATCCAGTGCGGACACTAATATTACTGTGAAACAGCTTGAGGTATATAGTAGAACTATTGTAAATCTGTTATATAACTCTTAAATCCTCCTCCTCAATGTATGCATGTGAATGTTAGGGCACCATTAAAGGATCAGTTCACTAAAATTATACAAAACAAACACATTTTCTCTTTTACCTCTGATGGTATCTATCCACGCAGATAGATTGAGTTTTATTTATGGAGGGTTTTCAGATGTCTGCCTCTGTGATTTCTGCCTCCACCCCAGTTTAATAGAGGTCTTTTTGAAGAGACGCAGCTCCAATTCTAAACTTTAATTACAAGTTTATGATGTGTTCATGTCATAATAGATGGGTGGTAGAAATGCAGAAGATGTCTTTGGTAACAGCTGGCGAACATTCCTGTCTTTAAGGCAGTCCTGTGAGGATTAAAATGCTGTGCACTGACAATGTCACATATTAATTAAAAGTGGATTCAAATCAATTGAACAATGTTGTTTGGGTGATGTGAGTCATCCGTATTTCATATTGGAGCTTGAAATCATTTTCCCAGCTGTAGTTATTGTAATCTGACTGCAGTAATTTGTCTTTAATATAAATACGAAATATGAACAAACCCTCTTAAATCAGCTCTTAGGTTTGTTATTTTGTTGTGACCAAGTTATGTTCTGAGAGGACATTTTACAGTTCAATAATAAATTTTGTCCTCTGGTGGACAAACTCTGGAATAGAGACATTGATTTTTCAATGTCCTCAAACCCAATGTGGCATTTTTGTACTGCAGTTTCTTGCTGCTCGACAAACACAAATACTGACATATAAGCAATAAGTGAGTTTCAGCAGATTTATTGGTCTGGCTCCAGTAGTTGCAACTTGGATATTGACATGAAAGCTATTTACATGTCAGACCAGAACGCATCGTTAAGCTGCTGTTAATTCAAAATATGATCCTCCAGCCTGCAGCAGGGTTTCACTGACATGAGCAAATCAACTCATGCCTTCTTTAAATACTAACCACTACAGCAGCTGACTTGTCTGGTCTTGAACATTGTGATGATGATCTGCTCAGCACAGAATTGGACAAAAACCACACACCTCTCGTGTAACTACTTTCTTGTGTACAAAAAGAAATCCAAGACTCAGCGTTACAAGAATTTGCATTTATTTGCATCAAAAAGGTCCATTAAAACAATACTAAAAGCCATTCTTTACAGAATAATTAAATCTTAATACCTGGATCGATATGACATTCATTCAGATGCCCCTCCCAGCATTAATTAAAGTGCATTATGTTGCTCATCTTTTTCAAGCCCTTCTTTTTTATGAGTATAAATGTTGTCAAATGAAAACAAAAAACAACCAAAAACCAACCATGTGTGCTCCTCTATGAATTAAGCAAAAACCTGCCCTTAAACCTGAGGTGAGACATTAAGACATTTATACCTTTAAAAGGGCAAAAAACACACATTAACAGACATAATCTGTGGTTTGCACAAACAACAAAAATATTTTTCAGTTGCTCAAACACCAGCCGCACTGACTCATGAGTACAAACTCCAGCTCTCTTCAACTCTTTCCTCTCATTTCACCAGACAACTATGTTTAGTGTCTAACAGCCACGTGTTAAGGCTGTTGTCTGGCATCAGCTCTTCACCCTCTTCTAGAAAATAAAACAATAAATACAGGTTGGATGGAAATAAATACTCCATAGTCATTCACACATTCAGGACACGAGTGGCGAGAGATCAAACCTACATGTGCAAAACCTTCTCATTTACAGACGCCATCATGTCTCCCTACGGGCAGAGGTATGAGAGAGTCAAACTTCTTTTAGAGCTTATTAATGCTATGTCTGCGTTGTTTCAGTAGGGTAACTGAATGAGGGAGGGTGCTGTTGATGCACATTTTCCTCACTTGCAAAGTTTGCAATGTCACACTGACATGAAACCCCCCCCAAAAACGGACATTTGCTCAGGCACCAAAACACAAGATGGCATGAACAGCAAGAGCAGTTGGTCCTTGACTTACATTCACACACATTGCTCTTGTTTCAGCTCTCAACATAACTTCTTTAAAACATAAATAGCAGCAGTCATAATCCTGACAACCTGAGCTCACAGAGTCCATATCCTCCAGCTTGGCCTTTCCAACTTTCGGTGTCCTTTCTCAACTTTCGTCAGCTGACATTCACAGAATGAGATGACTCTACGAACCCAAAGAGGGGCCAAAAGGTCCCCGGGATTCCCTAGCATTAACCCTAGGAGAGCGAGAGGGAGAGGGGGGTGGTGGTAGTGGTGGGGTGCCTGGGTGGAAGCGGGTTAAGGTTGCTTGTCGTGTGACAATGAGAGTGCGAGCTTCAGCGTGACGTCACTCCCAGCTGTGTCTTCAGGTGCTCGTACACCACATAGCTAATGCTGACGGCGGGGATGACTTTGAGGAAGTTGGGGGCCAGGCCCCTGTAGAGCCCCGTCGGACCCTCGGTCTGCAAGATCTGCCTGAAGAGACTGGTCATTGTGACCTGCTGGCAGCCCCCTGTCGCAGCTGGAAACAGAAAACAATGACCGGTTATACTTTGATGATGTGAGAAATATTACTGTGACAAAATAAATGTGTTTTTTTTTTCTTCTGAAAAAAAAAAAAAAAAAAAAAAAAAAGTTACAGCCCCAACTTTCTACTTGTTTACGACAGTTTTACAACAGCCCTGTTAAACGAATCAGATCAACGTCTGCCTTTTACTATTCACGTAATCCACCTGTGATACGAACCTCCCTCTCTGACCAGTTAAGGAGGTTAGTAACCCTTACCAACCCTTACCAGTAAGACACTGAATATCTGCTCAATATATTTTGGTGTCTGCAAAGTCTGTGTTCAAATATTCCTGAGTTTAGCTGAAGCCCATATTGTACAGCAGTCAGATTAACGCTGGCAGAAGGATCAGAGAGGTGTAGTATTGCAGGAGCAGAGGCCTCCTCACCTTGTGCTTGCATGCGGGTGCGGACCAGAGCCAGAGGATAACTGGCAAGTTGACCACAGGTGCTGGACACGGTGCCACAGGCCAGCAGGACAACCACACCGGGGTCAGTGCTGTTGGTGCCGTACTGCTGCAGGTAGTTGTTCTTCAGTGTCTGAGGAGGGAAACGCAGGAGATGAGAAAAGTTCCCTCGGCTCTGTTTGTCTATTTGCACTCTTTTTCCCAGTATTATGTCACTTGGTCATTCACACTGTTATGCAACAGTCTGTGTGTTTAGTGTCCTTTCAAGGAGCTGAGGTACAATGTTGTAACATAACCTCTTGGTGTCTTCAAATATTACTGCTTTTTCTTGCCAAATATAAAACAGTGTTTGCTTTCACACTTGTATCTTATCAGCGAGCAAAGCTCAAAGGCAAGTGAAACTGTAAATGTGGTGAATTTACAGCTGAAAAGATTCTTGCCCTGCTGAGGGGCTGGGGTATGAAGAAAGGTATGTGCTGGGTTTATTAGCGGGGGTGATAAAATAAAAACTCGTGGATACTAGTAAAGCTGAAGAATGTGAGAAAAGTAAAAATAAGCCCACTGTGGTTTCACAGGGTGACAGTCTGTGTTGCAGTGACTGCTCACCTCGTACACCGCCAGGTCGATGCCCGCGTAGGGGATGATGCCCAACATGTTGGGGACGTAGCCTTTATAAAACGCTCCAAGTCCCTCTCTCCTGAAAATCTGCTTGGCACAGTCTGAGATCCCAGAGTACTGACCGGTCGTCCTCAGAGCAAGACGAGTCTTTAGGACCTGAGGACAGATTCAAACATGTTTAATTTAACTGTAAAGTCGTAAGAAGTCCTAAACATGGTTTCCTGAGGCCTGTTTGCTTTCAGAGAGGGTGTTATAGAGCTGGTTATCACCTCCATGGGGTAGATCGTGCTCTGGGCGATCACTCCAGCCAGAGATCCCGCAACAAATCGCTCCAAGACGCACAGAGTCTCTTTATCGCTGCCAATTAAACGTTTAATCTGCAGAGGCCGATTGAGAGAGAGAAGACATTAGTGAATGGACACCATGAACACAGAGCTTCATAAATTACACATCTGAGGCACAGCTCAGAGCCACGTGTCATACCTGCTCATATGCCATGAACTTGAGGGCCGACTCAGGGGCAATTTTGATGATGTTCACTCCATTGCCTCGCCACAGTGACCTCATACCGCCCTCTTTGATCATCTGCATCAGGCCTGTCATGATGCACATGTTGTTGGTTCGGGATCCGTAAACCTGACGGGGAAGAAGTCAGTAAAGATTTAATCAACGAGATCTTTGACCAAAAACACCTATAAACCTTTGTCTGCACTGGCAGGGAACAAACTACAGTTTGGAGGTTGTATTCTGGGGTGGACACCTGCCATGGAGGTCAGGACTTCTTTTGAACCAAAAATGAGTCCAACTGGGTTTGTTTAATTAATTGATGGGAAAATAACCAAAAGCACGTAATTCGTCCTCAAAAGAGGTCAGAGTTGACTTTCCACCTGGCAACTGACGCAAATTAAGGCCACTGACACAGATTCTGAACCTGTACAGTTAGACCTTCATCCCACTGCTGATGGTGATGATTACGCAGTCCAGGGTGTGACGATCGCATGTGAGCCATCATTGGTCGGCGGTGCAGCTCAGCTGTGACACACGGTCAGCCCCTGGACTCTGACCTCTCACTCTGACACACTGTCCGTCAAACATTAACTTGTTTATGACTCTTAGGTAACTTGATCTTGAGCAATTTCTTCCAAGTTCCTTCTTGACTAATCGTGCCACCTGCTTTTCTGAACATTGTGGCCTCAAGGAGAACCTCGTTAACATTTCCTTATTCATAATGTGACTTTTAGAGGTTAAATCTCTCGTTTGAAAGTTTCCATAACTTCCTCCACACACTTGCCCTTTTCCCAAAACTCTCCAAGATCTGGGAACCCAGTTTCCCCATAGTCCCCACACTTCTGTGCCATTTTTCAGTTTAAGACTTTGAGGTTTACAATGTGATTTGTTCAAGTTTGATTTGGTTGTCTTACCTGCATCATGACTTTGAGTCTGTCCAGGGGTGCAGTGCAGGTCCTTGAAACAGCTCCAGCTCCTCCACCTGCAACCAGGTGCCTCCACCACATCCCAGTTTGCTTCTCCTCTATGGTGAACTCATCGGGCACCATCAGGTTCTCACCCACATCGAAAATCTGCCAGGGAGAGACATGAAATTGTTAGGTACAGAGTAGAACTTGGCTCAGAAAAAAAAATCCCCAAAACGTTTTACTTCAGGAAGACACAAAGACAAAGTGGAGGAGGTCAATGTCAAGTGGACAACTCATGTTATTATTAGAAATTTGATGTTTTCACAGAGGACCAGAAACTGCAGCTCTGCACATGTACTGAACATTATTCTTGTTAGCAGCACATGGCAGCGGTCTTGTGTGAGTTCAATATGCATCTCCAGGTGCCACTGCCACAGGGACCAACGGTCAAACCATCGAGCACCAGGTCTGTTTTCACAGACACGGCAGTGCAGGTCAAGATTTAACTGATTTCAGTAGTTAATCATGGGCAAACTGCACTGCTCTGCCTGTGCAGCCTCATTAAAAGTATGGCTCGAATTTCAAAGTGCAAAGAGGGCGAGCACATACGAGGCGCGTTTTGAAATGAGGACACGGGTTACCATTGGATCCGTCTATACCTGCAGCTATGGATCCCTGCCAACTCTGCCCCCCCCCCCCCCCCCCCAAGAACAGGAGCCCAAATTAAAAAACTTCTACAGTATACTACAAGAAGAAATCAGCAATTGATGCCAAGAAAAGGGCAATGATAATGTCCTATCTGAATAATATTTTTCAGTTTGTATTGCAAGTCCCTCCATGAAGTCTTCATTTTGCTGCTGATTCACTGCTGCTATATCACTTTATTGAGATGATAAAAACAGCACATTTATTGCCCTACCCCAATTACACAGTGTCAACAAGATATTTTAGTGCCACCCAGGGACACTCTGGTTCGGCTGTGGGGATCACACGGGACCACACAGACTATTAAACATTAGATTCTTTGAAAACTCAAATGATCCAACAGGTCGTGTTTCATCAGTACTTTGGCCGTGTTTTGCCTGGCCTCCCGGGAGGGATAACTCCCCGGGGGGGGGGGGGGGTACCTCTAGCTCTATTCTTGGCCCTGGATCGGCCTGTCGGTGTCTCCTCTGTACAATGTTACAGTCATTAGTTGGCACAGTGTTGAAATAATTTGTATAGCAATCAAGACTGCGCTGACTTCGAGCAGGAGCTGCACTAGATTACTCCAGTCTTCACCTGCTGACTGCTGCCTTTTACATAACAGCGAGACAAATCGATAAATCCTTCCGACATAATCCTCCCAGAATGGGATCAATTCCTTTCATAGCTTAATAGAGCTTAATTGCTGACGCACAACTTGTGCTGGAGGAGCCTTTCAGGTAATTTGCTTTTCAACTGACCTGTTTTTTCCCAGACAAGACAAAGGTGAAACACCCTGCGCACTTTGAATAGCTTCAGCCTGAGTTAAACCATTATCAGATGCCCTGACACCATTAACAGATTCAAGACTGGGTGAAAAAAGGACATCTGAAATTTTACAGTAAACAAACCTCTGATGCAAACAGTGGAATTTTGTGGTTCTGTCGACATTAATTTAAAGCTGTCAAACAATGATTCAAATTGTTCCCGTTTGGGTTCTTTCTAATTGTTACAGCACAGCTGTCTCTGTGTGTTTGGTGCAGACTGAACTAACCGTGGAGTGTTTCCAGTACAGGATGATCTCAGGAATGCTTTCCGTCTTCTCCACCACGGGGTAGTTGCTCCAGTCTTTACTGCTGATAGTTATCATTCCGTTCTTATCCATGCTTTAGAACAGATAGAAACAAAAGTAAGACATTGAGTCCCTTCATCAAACAATGCAAGACTGCAGTGCGTGAAACAGATTAATGAAATTACCTCTTAAGGGCTTTTTCCGCATGCTGTGGGGAAATATGCACACCAAGATCCCAAAGAGACTGCATGAACTCCTTTGGATCAACGTGGCCTTAAAAGGAAACAAAGACATGTAAGTTTCTCAGACTGTGGGTGAACTACAAAGCGAAAGATGAAACCAAGCAAGCGCCGACATCTGCAACAGCGAAAAGCGAAAACCTCAGCTCATTCTGGGTCTCCTACCTGCATTCTTCCTGTCGATGCTTTTCACCACAAGCTTCAGGTCCTTTTCATAATCTTGCAGATAGTGAACAAACTCCTCAAAATCCAGCTGTCCATCTGAGTCATTTTCTTCTCTTTTTAAAGTTTTCTGAAAAAGAACAAAAAAAGACATGCATAAGAGGACAGTGGATGAGTGTTGGAGGACTAAGAATTATATTTTATTGATACAAAGATGCAAATCCAGTGTGGTATCAGGGTTTTCAACAGCAGATGACATCTTGCAGTAGTATGCAGAGTATTCACAAGCCCTGACACATTAAAACAATTTGACAGCCGCTTATGAAACAGGTACAGCAGGTTCTGAAAAGCACAACAAGGCCTGAGAGGGTACGGCAAGTTCTGAAATGTTCTGTCTGGATGCCATTCTGGTAGTCATGAAAATGGGCAGAGAGTTCAGTGATGCTCTGGCTTGTGTTTCATCGTGACCCCACAGGACAACATTACGGCCCGTGTGCTAAGCCAGAGGGCTCTTGGCATTCTTGAATGACTGGTGTGACGTCAGTTTATCCACGAGCAGGGGAATTAGGTTGTAACACTTTGGTCTATTTTTGACCTCAGCTCCAGGTCGACCTGCCAACTGCTTTAATCCAGTCTAAGCTCAAACCTCCTGAGCTAAAACAAGATGAGGACACTGGCAGCCCTCCAACCTGCTGGCCAGCGCTGATACCTGACCCCCTGCCCACAGCCAGAGCCGGCATATGACTGTCACCCAGTAATGATACTCTGCAGATAGTCTGCTCTCCCCTGCAGCTCACACCAAACTACTTGCACAAGTGCATCAATGTGACTTGTAGCATGCCTTTAAGGGGAATGCAATGTCACAAGTTTTACACGTGTACTGTCTGAATAATGTGACATCTCAGAGAGAGAAAGCCAGAAACTTGCAGCTGCTGCACTGACAACAAATGGGACAGCTGCCTTTGTTGGAGGCATATGATGCTAATGACACAGACTGAATATTCTTGCATTTCAATCAGTTCATGAGCAAAAAATGTAAACCTCAGCTGAGTGCAAGTACTGAAAATTAAAATTCTAATAGGTCAGTATCCAAGTGGTTGCAGGTGTCCTAGTTTCAGCAAGGTGCATGTGCTAGTTACAAGATTAGACTCCATTAACCCCAGAGGAAAATGTACAGAGAACAGATGTAACTTAAATGAAACAAATACAAGAAATTAAAGTGACATCTATGTACCGAGAGAGACACAGAGAGAGATAGCTATATGTGCATTTTGCAAATATACACGGTGTCTGTATGTGCAAAGTAATGAGTCTGGTAATGAAAAGCCTGAACAGATCCAGTCATGTCCATTTCTTCACTTTTTAAAACGAATACTCCAATTTGTGCAGTTGACGCTATTATACAAATTGTATTACAGAAATTGATCAATCCGACATGAGCTGTCTCCTTTCACATTAAGGGGACAGTTGCCAGTGCACACTGAGATCAGCGACTTCCAAAATTCTCTGAACACGCTGCATAAATTCCTCTTTAGGGTGGATTTTCCCTGTGAAATGAATGACTGTCTGCAGCACAGCCCGCGCTTAAACTTCATTTTTTTATACTTAACGGAAAACAGTTTGGATGGACAAAATGAACTACATTTAAAAAACAAAAAACTATGCTTCCACCAACACTGAAACAATAAATATACAAAAGTTTCTAACAAAAATTTCTTTCGCTTTCGTGGCGACTTCTCTGGAAGGCGGCCGGCTTTGCGGCCTAGTCGTAAGGCTTTTCACGACCACAGGCTAATTCTTCCGGCGCCCGGAAAGAAAGGATTTAGTGACGGTAAAACTCATGGGGTTTAGAGAAGTAGGTAACTGTAAATGCTAAACATATTGTGCTTTGACATATAAAGCAATAAAAAGTAAATATTTAGTGATTTTCTCTTACCTTTCGCCACCTCTGGTAGGTTGAAAACTCCTGGGACGGCAGAAACACGCTCAATTTGTTAAAGAGAGACTTCAGCTCTGACGGCAGTCCATTAGACTCAAAATATTCCACTTCAATCGGGTCTGAGTTAGACACAGGAACGTAAAGGCACAGGCCGAGCATATTTGGCTTCGGACAATTTAAAATAAACTACAATCAATAAATAAATAAATAGCACACCAGTGTGTCTCTCCTCCGCGGTGTAATACTGAAATGCCGGTAAGGAAATGCCGGCTTCTAAAGAATGACAAGAGGTCACGCCCCTTCCCAGAATAGCTCGATGTCATTGGCTGTTCACGATGTCCCGCCGACAAGTGAACGTAAATTTACTACTGACCAATCACTGAGGCTGCCCATTGAGGGCTAGTTTTCCGCTTTCTTCTTGCGAATGGAAACTTAGAAGGGCCAACCAATCCTGTTCCTCCTTCTAGCCAGCATTTAAAAGATTGACCAATGCCGTCGTTTCTTTCATTCAAACATGGGCAGAAGCGGACACAGCGGCAGCTTGGCCGTGTGTGTGTGTGCCAGAATAAGAATTATGACACCAGTGACAGAAAAACAGATTTTAAAACATCAAATGAGAAACTGGACACACTAATATCGTTATATTAATGTAATAAGGTTAAACCACATCTGTCGAAATAACTACTGATTTTAATAATGATGGACTTTATTTCATTCTGTCATAAAGTAACTTACAAATAACACTAAAACAAGAAAAAAAAAAGCAAGAAAACCACGAGAGAAAGCACAAATTCAGTTCAACATGAAATAAAATTAAACTAGAAATTGCATTAGCAATGATAAGACAAAGAACAACAAGTCTTTATTTGTATTGCACCTAACAAAATAGTGAAACATCAAGGTAGAAGGTCGTTTGAAGGGTATACAAGTGACTGAATTTATGATTATTTTTAGTTTTTCTTTCTGTCTAAATAAGCACAGGCAAAATTAAAACAGGCATATCTGATCTACTACTTTCAGATAAAGTCAAATTTGAGGGAAATCAACATTTATTTGTGATTTTTGCATGAAAAAAAGTTTGAACAATTTGTGTCAGTATTAAGCAACTTCAGCTTCATTAAATTTGGTTTGCAGTCAGGTGTTAAACAAATGAAAATGCACCGATGACAACCAACTTTAATAACAAGTGCTTTATGTGTCTTCTTTGTCCTGCACGGCACAAACAGACATCAAAACTCAGCAGCAGTAAAACACAATCGTGACTGACTTTTAGAAACTCTCCGTTCTGCACGCCATGTTTTAACTTTCAGCTCTTGCTCTGTCTGCTTTGGAGACGCTAAATCTCTCCTGCTCTGTGTCTGCAACACTCTTTTACTTTGTTGTTGTCCTTGTCTGCTATTTTCTCTGCTGCCAACAGTATTGCATAATTTTGCTGGACCACTGACTGCTGTTGTTACATCTAAGTCTGTTCTCCCCTTGAAAACCACCCTGAAGGGATGAAGGCTGGAGAAAAAGACGGACAAAGGATGAGTGCCAAGAGCCAAAAAAGGCACTGAAGGAACGCCAAGAGCTCCAAGCTGAACCCCTGAGGCTGTCAGCTGATCCCGTCTGGGTTTACACACAACACCACACACACACACACACACACACACACACACACACACACACACACACACACACACACACACACACACACACACACACACACACACACACACACACACACACACACACACTCCTCTGCATGTGGATTAACTGTCAGCCAGAGCAAAGTCCACATTCATCATCAGATATTCTCAAATTCATTCTCATAAAACCTGAAACAAAACCTGACACAAAATGAAGAGCTCATTATCTTTAGAAAAGTTTCAAAAGAAGTTGTCATCACATTAAATTCATGATGGCTAATTCTTTCTTTTCATCACTTTTACAATGTTGTGTCTTTCTTACTGGTTCATTGTTGTTTCTGTTATCTGGTTTTATGTTGCTGAAAAACTAAAAATGGTTTTCCCAGTGGAAGAACTTCACTGGTCTGCAGAGCCCTGACCTCAACCCCATCCAACACCTCTGGGGTGAACTGGGGGGTCGACTGTGAGCCGACTTATCACCCAACGTTGGTACTGGACCTTACTGGTGCTTTTGTGTCTAGATGGGAGCAAATCCCTTCAGCCAGGATGTAAAATCATCACATATGTCTGGAATTAGTTTGGTGTCCACATACTTTTGGCTATGTGGTCTATTTTCAGTGTACATTTCAACATTATGAGATGTCACCCCTGTCTTCAGAGTTCAGTCTTGCTGATCTTGTGACAGGGGGCCAAAACTCTTGTTTTTGTTTTTGTTTTGTAAGGGGTCAAAAGCCAAAAGGTCATGAAGTACTGCTTCAGTCTCTAACAAAGCGCTGTGTTTTATCACCTCATCATAAAATGATAAGGTGAAATAAATACGGTCAAATAAATGTAGTGCAGTTACAAGGACATCATTTGCAATGGTGGAATGTAAATTCTTTGTCACTTATAGTTATTTAGCATCAGAAATATACATGCTTACATGATATTTATTGCAGTGCTGCACTACGAATGTACCCAGTAGTATACAAGGTATTTCAAATTGCCTCTTACATAGCAGTGATAAAAACAGATTAATAGAATATTCTATAGTAATCTAACACTTTGAAAGCAGCCATTCTGCATAATGAATACTTTTACTTTTGATACTTATAATACTTCTGTACTTTCACTGAAGGAACATTTGGAGCTCAGGACTTCTTCCACCACTGAACATTTACCTCTGAAGTAGCAGCAGAGTAGAATTCTGAAATAGCAGAAAAGGAGCATGTTTTGGAGACCTAACACCTCAAAAGTGTACTGAAGTGCAGTATTTCACACAGTTTGTGTTAGTCACACAGTTTTGTCCTCAGACTTCAGTCCTAAGATGTTGGGGCCGGCCTGTTTTGGCTAATATTAAACTGCTCAGAGATCTTGAAATGTTCCCAGTCAGCAGCAGTTAAAGTCCAGAGCGAATGAAAACATGTTGGTTTAGCTGCTGCTGCTCATCCTCTGCGTCACGCAGCTGAGGGTAAACGATAACCACTACGACAGAGACACGTCTGTGTGTCACAAACAGAATTCAGCAGCACTTTAACCTGCAGGACCAGACCAATGCAGGTGAGAGGTGAGGGGACGCATTCTCATCTGCAACAGGGATATCTCAACCATCTGATAAGAGCACTGATGTGCAGTTTTACAGTTGGGTTGTGGTGGCTTGAAGGCTGTTAATGGGTTGTTGTTTGGGAAACAGAGGTAACAGGATAATGCTGATAAGCAATTATCCAAGGGCGCACGTAATCACTGAATCACAACATTTACAACAGTGGGTCAGTTCATGTCCAAAGACAGGGTGGACATGCTGTCCCTCATGAGTGATGCAGAAGCCTGTCAACCAATAGATAGATAGATAGATAGATAGATAGATAGATAGATAGATAGATAGATAGATAGATAGATAGATAGATAGATAGATTGATTTGGTGATTTTTATTTTTTCTCTGATAAACTGAAGGATGAAGTGTTCCTTTGTGAGCTGAGAAAATTCTCCTTCATAAGATAAATGATTTAAAAACCTCCTGGAACAGCTGGAAAATGCATCATCACAAGTCAGAGCTCATGAATAGTTGACTTTTATAGATAGCCACGCTACAAACATATGATGATCTATAGAATATAATGCATTGCTGTACATTCAACTACCTGACTGTAATTAAATGAGATCAACCATAAACATCTGCAGCAGTAAAATACAACACACACATGCAGCAGTAATATTAACCCAAAACTTCAAATTTTACTGCAGAATGATTGTTTTTACGTTGATACTTAAAGTAACATTTAGCTGATAGTACTTAGATACTTTTACTTAAGTAAATGTGCTTTTATTTTTCTCTGAACTATTTTATTATTACTGGCATTATACTGTACACAGTCCACTGAGACGGTAACTTTGTCTTTTACTTCACACTCTACTGTGTACAACTGTGCATGTCACAACATAAACCTTTGAATCCTGTCACACATTAAATTATATCACTGTTTTCAAAACAAGGTGCTGCACTGGAGTTACTATAGACTTCAGATAGAGAGACAGAAAAATCCTTTCTGGCTCTTCTTTGGTACTCTGCTGCTCTCTGTTGGCTGAACTTGAGCCTGAACTTCACTTTAAACTTTAACAGTAAAGGTCGTATCGCCTACGTCAGAGAGTGTGCCCACCAAAATAAAACGTAACTTAAAGCGGCTTTTATGAGAACAAACAAACTTTTTTTTTTGTCCCAGATAACTAATTTTGATGTTCATGTGGGCCTTTCATGAAAAGTATATTTTCTTTAAGGGGAACTTACACGGAGTCCCTGAAGGTAACATCAATGAACACACAGCAGCGGCGCAGACTATCGACACACGGTGGCGCTGTTTCACCACTCATCCTGTAATGTGACTGACAGTGAAAGGGGGTCCAAAGTCCTCTGTCAAGTTACCAAGGATGAGCTAATAAGACACCGGAAATCTTGTGATTCACCTTTTAAAATAAAGTCCGCAGTCAAGTACACGACGGGTTATTTGGAGGAAATACTCCAGTCTGAATGTCTGATAAAAGACAGTCATCACCAGAGAAAACATATTTTGATAACAGGGAGAAGAATGACAAATTATTTATTTTTTGGGTATAACATAAAAAACATGACATTTGTTTAATATTCATTATTGTAGAGTAAAAATGACTGCTATGTTTTAGTCACCCACATTCAGTGATTTCATTTATTTGTTATACAAAGTTTAACTAATTTTATCACCTAGACCAGGGGTTCCCAAACTTTTCCATGCCATGGCCCCCCAAACAGCATTAGTTTCTGGCCGGGGACCCCCTTTGCAAACCAATCGACAATGCTACAAAATATGTAAAGAAACAGCAACTTTTAGAATGATTTTCTTACTTTTATTCACTATTCAATAATTAATGAAGGTCTACATGCAACTTCATGACGTCATGAACGATGTTTTGATCAGGCAATCAGAAAGATGAGCATGGCAAATAACTTTTCGATATGATATATGTTTATAAATTCTATTTTATAATGATGATTTAAAAAAGTAATTAGATTATATTTGATAATAATTATTTAAAAAATAATTAGTAATTATTATATTTTTCTATTTTTGCTTTTTTTTCTTATCTTCCCTCCAATTTTCTGAGGCCCCCCTAGTGCCCCCTGACAGCCCCCACTTTGAAAACCACTGACCTAGATCAAGTATTACCAAATCACTTGTAAATATACTTACTCTAGAGGTTTAATGTCACAGTTTTAATAAATGACTTCCTTTTAATTCAGCATTTCCTTTCTCTTTCTGCATCAGTATAACTTCCAGCAAATAAACAACATATTCAACACAAACTGCTTCATTGGTTCTTTTAATATGAAAAGTCAGATTTTGACTATTTTCAGTAGTGGAAGCAGTACTCAGATCATTTACTTAAGTAAAAGTAGTAATACAACAGCGTAAAAATTATTCTAAGTCCTGCATTTAAAATTTGAATGAATAAAAAGTCTAAAAGTATTACCATCAAAATATACTTAAAGTACCAATAGTAAAAGAGCTCATTATACAGTATTGTCAATTGCAGAATAATGCACATTATATTATTGTAGTATAATCGTAGATATGTTAAAGCATGTACCACTTTAATACTGCAGCTGGAAAAGGTGGAGATAATTTTAATCACTTTACATACTGCTGGGAGCCTAATCTATAAAATATATCACATTTTATCTGTTGATAATACTAAAGTAACATAAATCTATGAAGTGACAAAGCAAATGAAGTGGACTTAAAAAGTAGTGCTGTAGTGCAGTAAAAGTAACATGAAATAGAAATACCCAAGTAAAGTACAAGTACTTAAAAGTGTACTTAAGTGCAATATTTGGGTAAATATATTTACGGTAGTTTGTGTTTGTCGATTTGTTGTCACATTTGAACATAATGACTTTATACAGCTTTTATTCCGAAAGGTGCCAGCCGGAAGTGACATGTTGTATTCTCGACTATCTTGACGCCAAAAGTTCCTCCTCTCGGTACCGAGAGGGGCAAGAGGAGAAACGTCCTTTTCTGTCATTTTATGTTGTAGGACCGCCGCTGAGGAAGCCCACTCTATCCGAAATGTGTCCAGGTAAGTGTTTTCCTGCTGTAACATTTCAAATGCCAGCGTTTTCTTCACGTTTAAACGTGTTATTAACGGGAGTCCTTGATTTGTTTTCAGATTTCTGTGCTGAATCATCTCTGAAGAAACGGAGTTCGCATGAAAACAGACTGAAACACCAACAGTAGTAGGGACATTTCACTTAGCGTAGCTAGTTTTAATAGTATTTTTGTTGTTCTTTCGTCAGTTTTAGCTCCGTTTTATGCGAGCGGAGACACTAAAGCAATGGCCTTCTTCGTGAAAAAGAAGAAATTCAAGTTTCAGACCCACCTGACCCTGGAGGAGCTGACCGCGGTGCCTTTTGTCAACGGAGTGTTGTTCTGCAAGCTGCGGCTGCTGGATGGAGACTTTGTCGCCACTTCTTCCAGGTGAAAACACCGCAGATCACACGAAAACACCTTCAAACATCAATTCATACAGGCAAAACCTCCGCGAGAGGCATTTTAAACTCATTTAATACAATATGGAAAATGTTTTTTCTTTATCAAAGTCACTTTATGACATTTAAAGGAGCTCGTGGTGCGTTTAAGGAACGATGCGGTGAATGTATTGACTTTGTTTTATACTTAATGGGGGTTTTCACCTTAATGGGATGGCTGTAATATATGATCCTAAGCTCGTTTGTGCTGAGTTTGCTTCATTAAATATATTGATTTTGCAGTGACTGGAGATGATTAAGTATGTTTTAGGTGATTGCTTTGGGTTTGCTCTTTCCCATTCATCAGTAACATAATTCAAACTTTGACTAAATGCTTTGCTGTTGCATCTTTGTAGGATTTTCTCTAAAATCTACCCATGAAAGTTATTTCTTTGTGTTTTTTAAGCTGTTGCTGCTGTGCCTGCAGCAGTTTTTGCAGCTCAGCTCAGGCTGGTTAATGAAACACTGCTTTTCTCTGAGTCACATTTAAACACAGGGTGTTGCCATGTGAAGTGGCCTCTCTGTGTATCTGCACTGGCACCTCAACTGGACTCCCAGACTAAACACAACAGAACCTTTTCAGACCAGTTCACACTACTCGGATCATCCTGTCTGCTCTCTCTAAACCTGTCTTTGATGCGCTGGGTGTGAGGATAGTGCAGTCAGACGTCTGTTCCAGTGTTTTTCTTTCATTAAAGACGGACACAGCGAGCGCGTGGAGGCCGTCTGACCATCGTTACCTCATGAGTTGTCAGCTTGACGAGCTGTGACAGTTTCCCAAATGTTCCAGACAGTTTGTCTTACATGTTAATGTGTCAGCTTTCACCCTTGTTGATGGAGGCTGACAGTAGAGCTTGTTTTAGAGCAGGGGTGCACACACTTTTCCAGCATGCGAGCTACTTGAAAATGACCAAGTCAAAATGATCTACCCACTATGAAAATGCAAAACATGCATTTATTTATAAATATATTGAGAATTCTTCATATGTACAATATATGCTGGTGTACCTTGCATAACTGCACAAACCCATATTGCATTATAAAACCCTGGAGGTATTTTGTCATTACCTTACTCTGATGACTTGCACTGAATGGAATCAGCCAGGGATGCATAGTCCGACCAGTAACTGGCGGACAGTAACCACTTTTCCCTTCCTTGGTATAGCGATGGTAGACTGGCAGATGAGGCAAACGCACTTTGAAAATGACACAGTGAAAAAAAATCCTCCTCCCAATCCGTATGGAAGTGGTAAGTTTTTGGCTTCTTACTCGGTCCAGCTCCCCCACTCTGTTTTATACCCTTTCTTAAGTTTAGAAGAAATAAATTGGAGGCTAACTCGCTAGCTTGCTAGAGTTTTGCAGCATTTAGCACAGTTTTATGCACATGCGCAGTGACCCATGTGTCAGAAAAGGTCAGATGTCAGACTGGCTGCCCTGTATGTCAATCAAGTGACAAATTTCATTGTGAGGATGGATGATAGGCTGACGTCTATTTTTTTACTACCCACACTACCTGTGCGATCGACCCGTAGATCGCGATCGACGTATTGGGCACCCCTGTTTTAGAGGATCTTTCTCTTTGTCAAAGAGGCTCTGGTCCTCACTGTGTCCTACATGAGCAAAAGAAGTGAAAAAACATCTCAGATAACTTTTTTTTTTCTTTTAAACTCTGGTACATTTTGTCTCACTCCTTTGTTCAAAGCCCAACCTGAAGCACAAAGACTGCCTCGCTGCTCTCCATCGCTGCTCTGCTCTGACCAATCAAACTAACCTCAGCTTGTGAAACGACATGAGGCGTTATGCTAAGTGTTTTATTGGCAGTCTCTGAACTGCTGCTCCCCCATTTTGGACCTGATTCGCCAGGACCGGTTTCTGGTCTGTGCTTGTAAAGTAAAGGATGCCCCACGTTCAGCTGTCTCAGGGTGTGTGCTAAAACAGGAGAGAGAAGCAGTTTGTGGTTGGCGTCAGTGCCTCAACGGACGCTTATTTTCTTCCCTTTATTGAGACTTTTCCTTGTTTGTACCTCGTGTTCAAACAGGCCTGTTCAAAGCGGCGAGTTGACTGATGGGAGAGCGTTTTCTCTCTGTATACGCTCGACCCCCCCGCTGTCACGTAGCATCGTCCTGGAGCAGAGTGCGAGCGTGTGTTGAGGGTCTTTGAGAAGGAAACGTAAACACACTCACAGATTGCGAGCGTCTCGATCGGGATTCTCATCCGCGGATGTTTCCATCTTCTTTCCTTTCATCAGTGAGCAAAGAGCAGATTGGGAGATTTAGTCGCACAAACACTTGTGGGAGGCAGAGATAATCTCATTGGTTGAGTGAGAGCCCAGTGGGCAGAACAACATGTGTTCAGGCCTATAGATTAGGTGCCACAACCGTTGGATGGATTGCCATGAAATTTGGCACGGATGCTCCCCAGAGGATGAATCGTACTGTTATTGCATGCTAGCGTTGTTATCGTTAGCACGTTGCCACGCTGGTGTTAGCACAGCCACCCAGAGCAGCTAGCATGGCTGTTTAATCTCTGCTCTTCATGTCCAGATGAAAGACAGGAAGACGATGGACCACACAGACGACCATTCCAAGAAATGTTGTGATGCATAAAAAAGCTTATTTGTCATACTGAAACCTCCCTCCATCCCTCGCCGCTCCCGTCCTCAGCAGCGAGGACTGCGATGTCCGAGGCCTCAGAGGTCATTCTCCTCTCTGGAGGTTATATAACAGCCCAGATTCCCTCCCTCCCTCCCATCTCACTTATCATCTCTGTGACTGAAAACAAGGCCCTCTCAGAGGAGGAGGCGACGGCACAGGGAGGCTCCCTTCGCGGCGGCCAAAGATTAGCGTTATGTCACAGATCTGACAAACCCGGTCTTTGTACAGGGCCTCGCCTTGTTGTGGGTCGGGAACAGTGGGGGAATTAACGGCGAGTTCACCCAGTGGAGCGCGATGCACCACATGAAACCCCTCCCTGAGTCCCTTTGCCCCCCACCCCTCCGGCTGGAAGCCCAGAGAGTCACATGCTGCGAGTGAGAGCGTCCAGCTCCGACTGATTTGGTCTCTGTCTGATATGTGTCATCCACCTGTGATGTGAGCGGAGGTTCAGCTGCTGCAGAAAAACACTGAAAACACATTAAGGGTCTTTTTTTCTCGTCAGTTTTGGCGCTCATTGTCTGTCAGGCTCTCTAGTGTTTCTCTCATCATAGAGATGTTGTGGGTCATGACCTCACAGGGCTGCTGCTCCTATCAGGGGCTGATGTGCTTGCGTTAAACTTGGATTTGTTGTGCACGACAGCAGCCTCTCATGTACAAGAACACAAGATGCAGTCAAGCACAGAGGGGATATTATATGTATCAGGGTGTGACGCGAGGAGCAACAGACCAGTTTCTGTCAGCGAAGATGTTTTTTAACGGCTTGTTTTGTCCGATCTGCTCTCTGAACCTGAAGCCTACTCAGAGAAAAGTGGCAAATCCTCAAATTTGGGAAGCAGAAAACCAAATGTTTTCCTCGGTAAATGACTCAAACAATTAAATACTTGTCAGAATGAATGAAACCAGAGGACAGGGCACGTATAATCAGCATGCATGCACAGATACGTGTGTCCCAGCAAGGCTTTTTGTGTTTTGTCCCCTCGTTTCAACCTGTGGTTTTACAGTTTTAGTGATCGAGCGTTCTGTAAAACAGTGCTGTGCATTTAGAACACTTGGCAAACACAAAGAGCAGCCGACGGCAAAGCATGCCTTACATAAGAGCCCTCACGCAGGTTCGGCTTTCTCTCGGAATTTGGATGAAAGAAGAACGAAAATGAGAAAATGAAAACGAGTTGGAACAAAAAAAGGGTTGTTTTTTTAAGAACATTTGAGAGCAAACAGGTTTTTCTTGCTGTCTTAATATCTCTGTGTTTACTTTGATCTTAATAAAGTGTTTTTTAAACCGCAAAACCCTTTTTATTTTCACCAAATGCTCAATGCTGAAGATTCTGCCTACATCTCATTTAAAATGAAGATTGAAAGTCGTTCAAGTGCGACCTTTCCTTCAGTCAGCTCCCATCCTGCCCTCATGTAAACAGCAAACTGCTGTCAGTCTCTAGAAACCCGTAATTGCCAAATCCTCATCATCTCCGCACCCTTCAAAACAGCTGCAAATGTACTGAAACATGCAAAGTGACTTTTTTAAGGCTTCGGGATGATTGTAAGCGTTGTTTGTGGCACTTTACGCCTAGAAAACAGACGAGAGGTTTCACTCAATGAGTCAAGGTAAGCAGAAAGTATCATTGGGAAACATCATTGGGTTTTGAATTTCAAGTTCCAGGAGCGGTCTGCTAAACCCAGCCGGCTTTACAGTGTGTGCAGCCAGTCAGATGCTGTTTTTTTCACTCGGTGCAGCTTTAGACACCATATGGTCTCCATCCTGATTTGGCAGGAAAGCTTCAGTGGTGCATCAGCTCGGGCTTTATCAGCTGTGTCTCATTTTTCCTTTCAAGTTTACAGTTTGGACATTTAGCTGATGGTTTTCTCCCCGCTGTTCCTGACATTTCCAGAGCTCCAGAGCTGAATGGTGATAAGAAACAAGCCTGACACAAGGTGTGATGAAACACTTCACTGACACTGTGGTAATCATGTCTGATAGAAGAGTGCCAGGAGCGGAAAGAAGCGCTAAGTGGGGCGAAGATAGAGGGGATTTATGTATTTAAAGGTTAAGAAAAGACAGGAGTGTTGGAGCGGGTGCAGGCTAAAGACACCTGAGTAGAAGGTGTGATTGAGTACATCGATGTGACTGTTCAGTTTTCCTCACAGTGTTCAGGTGAAGGCAGAGAAGAAGAAGTGAAGTCTGAGTGAAACGTCGAGCTCTGAGAGGCTGCAGCGAGTGTTTCTGATGTGGCAACGTGGACAGATTGTGTTCATTTCCTGTTCAGATGCGGGAACACACAGTTCAGTGCAAGGCTTCAAACACACACTGTCACACGTGTACAAACACACGGGTGTTACGGTGAAGTCCAAAGTCGGCCGAAATCTGTTCTGTTTTATGTCATTTTTTTCCCCACAACTCACAAACTCTGCAGGTGATTCTTCGTCAGGAACAAGTTTATACGGATGCAAACTTTAGCTCTTCAGGCATGTACTCATGACACTCTAAATTGTCCTAATATGCATTTTTGTTATCAATTTTAATTCCTCAAATTAATAATTTATATAAGAATAAACATTTCTTTGGAAACACTACTCCTCCAATCGGTTTCACCACAAGATCCTCTCCTCCAATCAGTCACAGTCTTCCTCCTGACCTTCATAAACTCGTCTTTTAAGCCACAGATAATTACATGCCAGGTTGTAAAACAGTGGGATGTCCCTTTAACGTGGCTAAAAATACTCAGGACTACTTCGTGAACAGCGTCTTTATTCTGTAAATTCAGTCTTGAATTTGGACGTCTTTGATGTAACTGAGATCTGACACTGATTCTGGCGCTGTACTTGTCCAGCATCGTCACATGTTGTCAGACTGCATTCGCAGGGTGCGTTTCCCAGCAAGAACGTCCAGGCTGCAGTTCCTAGGACCCTCAAAAGTACCAGGAACCTTTGGGTGGAGTTGGCAGAGCTTCCTGACTGTGTGTGCCGCCTGGCGTCACCAGCACTTGACTGGTTTGAATTGTTGTAAACGGCCTTGTGGAAGGTTTTTTTTTAAAGGATTCCTCTTCTGCGTTGCTCTCCTCTCATCTCATCTTTTATTTATTGCATTTGACTCTTAGTATAGTATGCTAAAAGTAGTAATAGTATGACAGTAGAGACAGTAGACAGCATGGGTTGAGAAGGGGTGATGACATGCAGCAGTGATTGAACCCCTACAGCAAACACCAGAAGCAGTGGTCTAGGTGCAGTCGTCCAGGTGTCAGCCTCAAACAGGACAGCAGGTACTGTGTTCAGGCTCAGTGGTCCGCACTGACGCAGTGTTAGAGCTTACATACTGTAAAAAAACAGCAGGCACGAGCACGGATGTGCGTCACGTGCCGCTCGCCTGTGTCGTCTGTTTCCCTGCAGGGGCTCTGTGTGGAGCGGCTTGAGTTTTAGTTTCACATCGCACACGGTGATGACACAAAGCACCCGCCTGTTTACCTGCTTCCTCAGGTCTGTGCAACCCTGTGGGCGGCTGGCGCTAATCTCGTGGCTCTGCCCTGCTTTGTTTTTAAGTGCCATGTACTCATGGGATCAGCTCTGAACCAGCCTGACAAACAAGTCTGTTGAAAACAATCTTTTAAGAATACGGACGCGTTTCTCAACTTCCACTTGTTACAGATTACCAGTGTTGACACTGTAGAGTTTTGCATTTTAATATGGGGGTCTATGGGAATGGCTTGCTTTTGGAGTCAGCTTCCAGTGGCCATTTGAGGATCTGCAGTTTTGGCACTTCCACCTTGGCTTCATGTTCAGCCGTGGAGGTTGCTGCTATACCTGCAACGCGTTTGCATTCCTGTGTGTGAGAGAAAGTGTGACTTTTTCACCCGGTCGAAACCCTTCAGATGTCAGCGAGATCGGACATTTGGCGTGTGAGAGAAGTGAAGAGGAAAGGAAGGAAGAAGTCCAGAGAGGAGCGTGTGAGGAGAGTTGGGAATCGACTGGGACGAGCCGCTTCACAAGCTGTTTCCTGTTTTCATCTCACTTTTCCAGCCGTTAGCGTTTTGGTGGGATGTGAGGGGAGGTGTGTGTGTGTGTGTGTGTGTGTGTGTGTGTGTGTGTGTGTGTGTGTGTGTGTGTGTGTGTGTGTGTGTGTGTGTGTGTGTGTGTGTGTGCGCGCGCGCGCGTGTGCGCGTGTGTGTGTGCGCGCGGGGGTGTTTTGGCATTATTCCTCTGGTATCTGGCCAGGTAATCAAAATTTCTCCTCCATTCAGGGGAATTCCCGTGAAATTGATTGTTGGAGCTTCTCTTTCTAAGGTCGACCTTTGTATCTTGATGATCGTATGAAGTTCTGATTTGCTTCAAAGTGAAGAAAATGCTGTTCTGTGACATAATTGAATTGCATTTACTGAAATGAATGAAACAAACCGGTACAAGCTGAAGTTGTAAGCACCTTCAAGGTTTAATTTATGTATTTCATTCCTCCAAACTCGAGAAAAATGGCGACCTAGTACAATAGTCTCGAGCATGTTTGCTACAAGTAGGTGGAAAATATGTGTACAGTATGTATAAAAAACTGCCCCCCAGTAAACTGTCCTTCCTGTGGTGGACTTCCCCTTTAAACAATGTTTCTGCAGTTTATTCCATATTCCATATAAGTGACACAAATCTGAGGGTGATGGTCCAACATGTTGCTTGTTTTATTGCTGTTTAATGGCTAATTTAACATCTGGCCAAGGGACAGCTGTTGGAAACGAGCCTCTTGGCCAACACTGGTACTTTGACTGTGACGTGATCAACAAAATAAATCAAATACTGAGTGGACGTGTTGGTGGCTCTTCCATAGAACACGTGGCGGTTTAAAGGTTGTGAGCGTCAGCGAGCATCGACCCTGTGACCTTTTGGGTACAGGAACATCCTCTGTGACTCCTTGTCCCTCCTGCTGCCTGATGGTCCGTCCTTACGTCACTGCCCTCCCCCCCCAGGATCTGTCTGCTTCCTCAGCACTCTGCTCTGGGCCTGTTTATCTGAGCCCTCGATGCGACCCCCGGCCACAGCAGAAACACAAACAGTGGCCGGGGCCCCCAGGAGCCACGCAGCCAGCATAGGAGATAAGGATCCCATGCTGCTGCATTGCTGACGTGTTGAGTCATCACATGCTGGGGTCCTGTTGGGGGCAACTCCAATCAGGGACTTCATGTTTACATTTAAGCTTTGTGATGACTTTAAGGGAGCGATCACTTCTTGGGTCCGGAGCGTGCTGGAGAAGCTTTCCTCATTGTTGCAGTTGTCCATTTTCAACAAGCCAACCAAGGCTTATAAACAGAAGTTACATGGAAAGCGCTGGATGACTGGACAGAGTTTTAATAACCTGTCGTCTTGCCAGATTGCAGATTTTTGGCAGCAGGGAGGAGGTCAAAACAAATCTGATTCCAGTTCCTGTAACTTCAGCTCAGCATGATAGATTTGCTTGACTTTATTATGCAAGGTTTTCCGAGCAGCAGGAACAGCTGATTAGTAGATGTCAGTATGAGTCTATATGCGAACAGATGCGAAGCTGTAACAGGAAATATCTCACAAAATCATATTTAAACAAAATGGGATTGAGAAGTCATGAGTAAAATAAGAATTACTTACAGAAAACAACTTGGAAATAACCTTAAAAGGCAGCTCAAGGAAAGTAAAACTATAAACCAGTAATGTAATGACATCCCAGCAGCCAGAGGAGAAAGCACAGAGTTTGTGAGAACTTGTTTCCTTGCTAAGTACCACATGTCCGGGGAGTCCTGGTGGCCTCGTGGTTACGTTGCACACCATAAAACCTCAGAGTCCCTGTTTTGATTCCATGTGGGTGCCATTGTTGTATGTCAGACCCCTCTTTCTCTTCCTGTCTGCATCGCCACAAAAGCTAATCTGAAGAAGTGCTTCATATCCTTTCCTCCTCATCCCAGCCAAATCCTCGTCTTCCAGCTCTTCCCCCTCGGCGTGTGTTTGCCTCTCTGAGGTACTTTGAAGTCATAAATCCTCTCTTCCTCAGCTTCCCAGCTCTTATTTGCTTTCCTCCCGCTTCCTAATCTAGACTGTATGGTACACAGTCACAGGAATATTTTGTTCCATCTTGTTGCCGCGCTCTGCCTTTGACTCTTGGCCTCCTGACTTTAATTTGTGTTTAGTTGTCGGTAATGTAGGAAGTTGAGCCTGTTCTGCTTTTGCCTCCCCTGAAAGTCTGTAAATGTAAATAGATTGCATTACTCTTCAAGCTGGAGTGGATCTGCAGACTGCTGCTCGTCTGTCTGCCCTTTTACGATCTGCATTTTTGGTCTGGTTTGAGGTTCTGAGCTCATTTTTGGATGGCGTCTCTTTTGAGGATTGTTTTTTGAAACGAGCGTCCCTCCTGATTCTTTTTTTAAGCAACATGTAACGGTAGTGACAGCGAATTAAATGTAGATGCTCTTTTTCCTGAGCAGCTGCTTCTCCATCTTCAGGATGACACATGTGAGGAAACATCAGGTTTTCCTCTATTTTCAGATGTGGGAAATTATATTTAGTCGAGGCACACAGCAGTTTTCTGTTGGAAATACAGTAATTTGATTCAGCCGTACATTATGATCAAAGTATTGCCTGCAGGGTGGATGCATGGAGGAGGACACGCACAATGGCGGCCTTTGTATAACTTTTTCTTTGCGTCCGTTATCATGTCGGCCTTCTGTCCTCTGTTTATGTGAGCTGTGCTCAGCTGGAGAGCTGGAGAGCAGCTCCACTCCGTCTGCTGTCACAGTGGCCTGCTTTAACTGAGTGGCTGCTGCTGGGCTGCGTTCACAGCACCGCGCTGAGGTGCTGCTCGTAGCTCGCCTTTTTATTTTTGAATGTGTCTTTACGCAAGGTTAAATTCTCAAAGGATGTCCAAAACATCCAAGTTATGCAGCTCCAAAAAGTGTACTTCCACTAAAGCTGCTTGTTCTAGCAAAAGGTTCTTGCACGCTACAAATTCTTGTTAGGATGAAACATCTGAAGGAGCCAGAGGAACAGATTTCTGTTAAATGTTACACCAAAGCCTCCTCCTGCTCCAAAAGTACAACACAGGGGAATAAAAAGAGCAAGCAGAGGAGACCGAAAGGTTGCAGGTGAGATTGAAAACAAATGGTGGAGGGCTTTTAAAAACGTTTGAGGCCAAAGAGAGAGTGTTGCTGCGAGCGTCTCCTCCTCCTCTGAGCTGCTGGCAGAGCGGCGGTGGATTTGAGGAGTGTGAGGTTTCCATGGAGTCTGAACAAAGCCATCTGGAGTGAGGAATGTGGTTTGGGAACGCTCCCCATTACACACTGGAGGACCAATAGCGTGGGGGTCCTGATAAGAGCTGTGTGTGTGTGTGTGTGTGTGTGTGTGTGTGTGTGTGTGTGTGTGTGTGTGTGTGTCTGTTCCCTCTCTTCTGAGAACCTCGCTCGTTTCCTGGGATAGACGGATGAGGGAGAATCCTCTGAGTGAGGACATTTTCACCTCTCTTCACTTCTTCTGAGGATTAGTTTGGGATTAGAATTTTGGTTTCGGGTTAAAGAAGATTTCCAACATGCTTTGTTTTGTTTTGTTGTTTGTTTTTGGTGGTTTTAATCACTCTGCCGAGAATCTCCGGTGCTTTTCTTGCATGTGTCACCATTTATGGTTAAGCAAGCCCAGCCCATTACTCCATGTTGTTTTGATGACTTAATATTCGTAGACTTTCAGTCTTAAAGGGGCCCTGTGGAGTTTTCTTGTAAACAAATAAAGCTCATGTTTACATTCAGTGTTGCTCACCAAAATATTTTCTGTGTATCCTAACAAACATGTTGAGTGTGTTTACTTCCCCATAAAGAATCTGCAAGGCCAATTTTTAGTCAAAGTATTTAACTCAGGATATATCCATGTTTACTTGCCTGCAGTTTTCTTCTTCTTTGGCTTTGTTGGCAATGTCAGCTGTTTTTTCAAGTATTCGATTAGTAATAATTCGATTAATATCAAAAATCATAACATTTACATATCATAAGTTCACAAGGCTCAAAGTGAATTTTTCAGATTGCTTTCATCTTAGTCAAAATCAAAAAACCCAAATATTCTGTTTGTTCTGCTATTAAAAGGAGAAAAGCTGTGTATGTTCATTTGGGAGGTTGTACCCAGCAAATACTTAGGAATTGCCATCAATCAGTTAATTGAGTCATTAAGAAAACATGTAAAACAACAGTGTGCTCCATCAATATTCTGCATTCATCGTCTTTAACAGGCTGAAATTACATTTAACACAATACCTGACAATAAATAACCAACGTGTCCTCAATAAAAGATGTTTCATTGTATGTAAAAATCATAAATATACAGGATTTTGGTTGTAAAACCTCTTATTTTTTCGGAGGCTGTTCAGCTTTGTCACTGTATAATCAAAGCAAAGGAAAACTGTGAGTAGCTCAGCTTTGGCTAATATTCCCATTAAAGGTGTTTGCTCCGCATGCTGCGAGAAACCATTAAAAGAGGTTAAAGACGGAGAGAGAATGACTGAAGTGGTAGAAATCACACACCAACTCTTCACAATGTGAATCGTGAATAAGATGATGGGGGAGGGGAAGTGTGAGGAGCAGCTGCTACGAGTTTTTACTATTGTGTGTGTGTGTGTGTGTGTGTGTGTGTGTGTGTGTGAGTGTGAGAGTGAGTGTGTGTGTGTGTTGTACATGTGTCACTTGCACCTTCTGTCTCACGAGACTCAAACTACCTCGTGTACACTGATGAAAATAAAGCAACTGAAATGAAACTTATTGAAATAAAAGACGTGAAAATGAATTCAAACACACCAGCTGGCTCGCTCATCAGCTCAGCTTTTTTCTGTTGTCCCACCAATAGGACTCAAGGATCGCTCGGTCGGATGATTGATCTCTCCTTGTTGATAACTCAACAGCTTTACCATTAAATTCTCTGTCTGTTCATGTTCTCCAGAGGATGCACCAGCCTCTGGCACTGCCAGCAGGCTAAAATTTGTATTTGTACACAATGTCCTCATTCATCACCAAGTGAAAGACGATGTCGATTGTGGCAAATTCTTCATTAATATGTTTTGCATTGAAATCAGCTTCAAAGCCATCTGCGTTGTTATAGGTCTTTAAAGTCATTCCTTTCCATGTTTCCTTGGCGTCTGCTGCCACTGTTACTATATTAGAGAGGACCTTATTCATGCGCCTCGCCCTCCTTATTGTCCAGTGGAAACACAGAGTTGATCAAATACTCAAAATGTGCATCTCATGACACGTTCAGAGGTTACTGAGTCAGACGGTCAGGGAGCATCGAGGCTGTGCTGGTACTTGATGTTCCAGAGTTACTTCAATAAAAACAGATTAGGACTTGCATTTTTTTCTTTCGCTTTCAATTTGAAATGGATTCCCACCATGAAGCACCACGTCTGTGATTTATATGTGCTGGTATTAAGGAGGCGTCATGCAGTTAAAGTGACTGCAGAAACATTTGGCTGCTCGGTTAATGTACTGCTCCTCAGCGTGCTGTTGGACAGAATCCAGTCAAAGTTCCTAAATGAGCTGTTTGCCATTTAAGCGGAGAGAAACTGGACTGTTTTGCTGTCTCTGCTGGCTGACAGAGCATTCACACACATAATGGTCTTTAACAGGATGGAGTTTAAAGTTGTGTTGATAAACGATGGGCATTCACAGTACAGTGTAGACTCTCATCGGTTAGCACTAGACCTGCATGTAAGTACTTTGTAGACATTTTTTCCCCACATAATGGGCATGTGCAACTTCAAACATCCTGACTTTGTTTTTTTGGACGTCTCCCTGTTTTAGCACCAGAGACATTCATAATTAACTATAAATAACACAGTAGAATTACTTCTGCTCACAGTAGAACATGTATTTTTAGCCACGTCAGCGGTGTGGCTCAGTGCTCACCACTTCGATCGGGACTGAAACATTTCAAGAAGTACTCAATCAGTTGCCATTAAATTTGGCACAGACATCACTGGTTCCCAGAAGATTGTTTCCAATGATTTTGTTGATCTGCTGGCTGTTCCTCTGACGTTTGACATGTGTGATTTTTGGGTGAGATGCTGGGATAGCTATTGGATGAACATTTGGTGAACACATTGATGTCCCCCAGTTGGGAAGCTGGAGTTGGGTCATGTTTGGCGGTTTTTCTGGAAAAATAAATTCAACATATTTAACAGGAATCAGAAGAGTTTCAGTGTCTCCTGATTCTACAGATGACAGGAGGGGCTGCAGAAAATCACATTTTGATTGGAATCTTGTTTTGGCAACACAATACGTGTCACGAATGTTGTATTAAACAAACAAGTCTCTTTCAGCACATTCAACACAAATCCACGTTCTTTCTCTGCACGCTAAACTGTTTCTGGGGCATTTCGCTGGAATTTGTTGAAGTCATGTCAACAAATCGCGCTCACTCACGTCAGCTTTTGTTTTCAGAAACAAACACATCAGTGACCCTGTCCGTTTGTAGACCTACTGCTGTGTTCCCCTCTCGTCAGCCAGGATGTATGGACATTTAAAGGTTTTCCATTGGCATTTCTGACAAGGCAAACTGTTTTTACAGAGGTCTGCTGACCATTGTACACTGTTTCCTTGACAGGTTTTCTTGTAAAGCAGGAGGGAAAATCCTGAGAGACAAACCCATTCATGTCGATAATGTCATTCCATCAATGGCTGTGAGGTCGGATTCTCTCTTGTTGACTGAGTGTCACCAGCATCTACTTAGAAAAGCATTAACGATCAGCTAAATTAAGCTGAACTCAGAGTGCAGTCTGTGTCAGAAGCCATGGGAATCAGCTCTGTAATTCACTTACTTTTGGAAAAACTCGCTCACGACATGATTCGTCAGTATTGCTCGGATAAATGTGATCCTCAGTGGATCCACTGGTCATGAGGCTGTGAGAGAGGGATGACATAACTGGAAAAACTGTGCTGTTCTGAGTCATATTCTGAGAATACAGATAATATCAAAGTTAGAAGTTGCCAAGTCTTAGGAACATTTGGGTTTGACCTAAATGTCAGGGTAAGTTTGGGGAAAGTTCCTGTTCAGTCCTGGTGTTTGTATCAGTACGCTCTTTATGTTGAAGTCCACTTAACACAATGTGCTTCAGAATGCCAAATACCAAAGTGTTCATCCCAGAGATTTACAGCATGTGCTCCTGCTTTCCTTTCCTCCTTACAGAGAGGAGGTTCAAGAGAACTGTGTTCGCTGGAGGAAGAGGTTTACCTTTGTGTCTAAAATGAGTGCCAACCCCCACACCGGAGTCCTGGATCCTTCTGTCTGCAGGGTGTCAGTCAGGAAGGTACGAGTCTCAAAGTGTCCCCCTCAAGCCAGGAGTTCAGCGAGATCAATGCCATGCCTGCTAAAAAAGTACAAACTACACTGCTGACTGCTAGTTGTCAGACCCTCTGGTGGCCATGTTTCAGGATATTAGCACTTGGGCAACAAATAAGCCATAATGCATGAAACAACAAACTTGGTTAACCCCACAAAAATGTACAGACTGTATCAAGAGGTTCTCACAACATGTGAACGCCGCCTCAGTGCCATGCTCCGAGGAGCCACGAGTGTGGTCTCAGCCTGTAATTTCAACTCTCCCGCTGCATCCCTGTAATTGGAGGCCTCTGTAATATAAAGTTGGATCAGTGTGATCACTGGGTTCATTACCGTCTTCCTGTTTTCCCTGCAGGAACTCAAAGGAGGAAAAGCATATACGAAGGTAAGAACCTGTGTCCCTGTCTCCTCAGACAGTTACATATGAGCCTGTGTCAGCCTCTGTAAACCTTAATGCCGTATCATGTAAATATTAGCATTTCTCACAGCACTTGGACCAGCATGCCACTAACAGGGCGTGAGTAGAAATCAAAAACTTTACGGTCGCGTGTCTCCGGAAATCTGCAAAACATCCTGCCGACACCTCTCTAACCGTAACTGTGAGAGCTCCTGACAAATGAGTCATGTCTCGTGAATGAAATTACAAGGTCAAACCCCTCATGGAGATAAACTTTTCTTGATCCGCGGTCGTTGTTGCCTGACAGGAACTGCTTCCTGTGTTTTTACCCACTCTCCATTTAGATTTCCTTTGGTTAAATATACCTCGCTTCCCTCCTTAGAAGCTGGCTTCCTTAAATACACACCTATGAAAACAGAAGCTCCTAAAGAAAGGGAAACCTGGAGAATGAAGAATGGGAGCCTTTAGCTTGAGAGAGCTGCAGAGCTTATTTAAAAAAACACATCACCAATGCGGTTCAGACAAAGGCAGCCTGCACGGTGTAGGCGTAGGTCATATTTTAGACACAGAAAGGTGCGTTCATGGTGCGAGAGAATAACCCCCAGGAGTCATTTCAGCACCAGCAGAGCACCATTCTGCTCTGTGCCTCCACCTGAGTGTTTTCTCTGTTCAGATTTTTCAGTCATTAGTCACAGTGAAATCCAGATGAAGTAATGTTTTTAGTTTGCCGTTAAGTTTTGTATTCATGCTCCCACCTATGTTGTTCTCTCCCTCCCTCCCACTCTCTTTACTTTATTGTTTAATAAGTATCTGCAATGAAACACAGACCAATTAAAGTTGTTTGTTTCAACTTAGTTTGGCCTTTTTTACCTTTTTACTGGCCGAGCTCTCTCTCTCTCTCCCCCTCAGTCATTATCTTCTCCTGCTTATGTCCCAGTGAGGTAGTGAGGCTTTCGATAAGGTCGGTGTCAGACTCCTCATACCTAAACCACGTCCAGTGCCACAGAATTAGCCGCTCTTTTAGATGCGAGCCCCTTGTTTTTCCTTGGCTGCTTGAAGTCCTTCTCCTGTTTGGAGTGACCCCATTCTGTGTCACGTTCACTGTCCTCCATGTCCGCTTGTGCTGCCTTCATGCAAATTTCCTGCCTGCATCCGTGTCGTGCAGAAGAACGCGGAGCCTCGATCAAGCGCTGAAAAATATCGCTCTCAGGAGTGTGATTTGCGACAGGACAAAATAAACAAAAGAGGCTTACATGAAACAATAGATGTTTTTCTATTGTCACACAATATTTTATGGACATATCGCATAAAATCGGCCCGACTTGGGAGGATAGCTGGAGAGATGGTGCCTCAATGGAAGCATGCAGAGATGTGACCTCCCTTCAATGGGAGACCCCCTGTCTTACTCCCTGTCCAGTGCTGAGGGGGTATGAGAAGGACAGTTTCACCTGTTAGGTGTGCCAGAGACTCTGAGGAGTCTTTCCTGAATGGGAGACCAACATTAGTCTGAACACACCACCATATGCTAACTGTACACCTGCTCACTGTGTAGCTCCTGACATTGCTGCCTGCTAACTCTTTCAGATGTGAAATGTCAAAGCTAAGCTCTACCTGCAAAAGCTTTTTGCCTTCACCCACTTTAAACTGGTTTGATGTCTGACTTGATGTCTGGTTTTTGCACCCTGCCGTACGTTGAAAACTTCAGAAGCTTGTGACGTTAACGACGTGTGCTAAATGATGGGTGTTGCAGGAATTGCTCTGTTCTAAACACATGCCAGAAATAAGGGCCAGCGAACCCATCCATTAGTGAAACTAGAATTAACTGGTGCCTTCTTCTTCGCCCTCAGCTGGGCTTCACAGACCTCAACATGGCGGAGTTCGCGGGTTCTGGCTCCACTGTGCGCTGCTGTCTGCTGGAGGGATACGACACCAAGAACACGCGGCAGGACAACTCCATACTGAAGGCAAGGAGGACAATCGATGTCTGAAGGACAAAAGAAATGAGCTGTGCATGTTTTCTCAATTCTGTGTTTATTTGGAGAAATGATCTTGGCCAGTGTTAATACCAGAGAAGTTTTTTTTAAGTCCGTGCCCTCATGGTGTAAACAGGAAGTTGAATGTGTCATAAATCTTAGAGGTAGAGGCTAGCTTGATCATTAACTCTGACTCTTGGACCTTTGACATTTGACCTTTTCATTGATTGCTTCCACTCAACAAATTTCATCAGAAGCGTCAGATTGGGCAGGTGAAGGACTTTTGTTTAACCGCTTTGGTTTTTCTGTTCCATCTCGAGCTGAAACGAGTTGTCGATTAACCAATCTGTCAGTCTATAGATATTGATTTTTTTTGTTTTTGTAATTGCACAGTTCTGCTCTGTTAATTGTGTGCATTTGGTGATTTTCTCTGTCTCGTGACAGTAAACTGAGTGTTTTGGGGTTATCCTGGAATGAAACGTTGAGTTTTCCAGCGCAGTTTACAATGAAAGCAGGTATCAAAAAACTGTACATTTAAATAGAGCTGCAATGATTGTTCAGTGTAGTGTAATCTACTCAAGTTTTGTAAACCAAAGGATGTATTGATTGATTGAGAAAATAATCTAGAGTAGTTGATAATGAAAACAGTTGTTCACTGCGGCCCAAAAATCACCCTTTACTCATCAGTGCTGAAGGCTGAGGCAGTTAAATGTCTTTGAGGGTCGAAGAGGTTCTGCTTTATTGCCTGAGGAGCTGAGGAGCTCTGCTGCGCCACCCAGAGATCATCGACACAAACTGCTCTGTGACACAAAGCCAAGATGGTCACGAGTAGATTTGTCATCTGGTTCCCCTGAAAGGCTTCGTGCTGTGTTGCTGCGCATAACTCATACCACTCGTACGTCAGTGAGCTTACTGGGAATTCACTCCCAGCTTCTTCAGTTAATGTTTATTGTTGCTCCAGCACTCAACAGTCTGTTATTACTCCCCTGTGATGGAGACAGAAATAGTGCTGTGATACACAGTATGCTGATTAAGTGCTGTGCAGGGATGCAATCAGGTGTACAGGAAAGGGAAAGAAAATGTACTACAAAGGAAAAAGGCAGCAGTGTCACAACTCTGGAAAATATTTCAGCATTTTGTTAACGTTAGATCAGAAGATAAGTGTGACAGAGGGAGGAGAGTCGACCTCTTTTCAGAGCACTTCTGGACCGAAAAACAGATGTTGTGTGATAAAATGTGTTTTTCTGTTTTTTTAAAGGTGATCATCGGGATGACCCTCCTGTCTGGAGATCCGTGTTTTAAAACGTGAGTAGTTCAAACTGTGACATTTAGCTGATTTCTAAATAAATGGGTTGAGCAGGTTAAGCACAGAGGCTCTATCACATCAGTCTGTTGGAATAAGCGCAGAGGCCATTTTTAAACATTTTGACCTGATGAAGACTCAACTCAGACTTACTGCCTGTTTAAATTGAGGTGTTGTTTGGAGTCAGAGTGCAAGTTTTAGACAGTAATTTCTAAAATCACACGTTTTTATGCCCTTACAAGGGTTTTTGTCTTGAACCAGATTCTTAAACACTTCTAATTGTGCTCTGTGTCCTTTGTTGCTGCAGTGACTCAGTTTCCCCGTGGTCAATAAAATGAATCTCGTCTGAGCGTGCCAAGCTAAGCAGAACTGCAGCTCCGTGCTCGTTTAATCTGTTCCAGACTGATAAGTGGTGTTTTTTTTCCTGCAGGCCTCCCAGCACAGCAAAGTCCATCTCCATCCCAGGACGAGAACACACCCTGCAGCTGGACTGTAAGGGGGAGGGGACGGCCGAGCCCGGGCCGGCTGGAGGGGTTTCTCTGGGCCGAGCCGCCAAGCCTCGACCCTCCATCATCAGCTCAGGTACGACTCATGTCGGGGCAGAGAGATTTGGACTGAAGTCAAGACTTGAAAAGGGCTCTTTAAGTTGGGGTTGTACTCTGTGAGGAGGCACATTTTGGATCTGGCTCCGAGTTGGCCAGTGCAGTCTGGCAGATTTCAGTCCTGTACTGGTGGTAAGAGTAATAAATAATTGGCCTTTTCCATCATCCTGTGAGCAACACTGATCAGATTTTCTGATGCTCACAGCATGAGTCCACAGACAACAGGGCACAGTGAGAGGAGTTTGTTCCCTTGCTGAGAAGTTGGAGGTGTGCAGCCTGCAGCTCTTCATTGAACAGCTCACTGTGGCTGCTCCTTCTTGTTCCACTACTGCCTGATGTGCTGTCAAAAAATGCCAAAATGACCATTGTCTTGTTTGTAAATGCATTTTTGATGAATGAGAAAGTTTAGTACAAAGTTCTCTGACAAACACTTTGCATTTCCTGTAACTACTTTGTAATAAAAGTCGGCTCCTGTTTCACCAGTTAAAGGCTTCAACTTGAAGCTGCAGCAGCAACTTAGTACATTTCCCAGGAATGTCAACACTGACACCCAGTTAGTAATACTGCAAATATATAAATATTGCAGTACTTTCATCAGTTGGCTCAGTCACCGTTGAGTTACCTCATTCAGCAATAGATAGTGACCGAACATATTTGTTTAAATGGACAATGTGGAGATTATTACGTCAAGCCACTGGCTCCCAAACTGAGGGGTGTGCCCCCTCAGGGGCTGTGCAGAGCCAACGCATGGAGACGTGCATGACGAGGGGAAATGTGGAGCACATGTGAAGTGGAAATAATGTGTTTCATGAAGGAACAAAAACCAAACAAGTGTCTTTGATGCTTGCAAGGCTATCAAGGTCTGTAAGATTTATTTTGACAGAAAGAAAAGCAGGTGACGCTCACTGAGTGAACTCATCAGTCATATCATGTTCCCTCTGTACTGTGGGACAGATGAGGTTGAACGACTTCTAACTTTTTCAACTTGCACTTCTCATTTGTACAATAAATTGTTATAGGTTGACAAAAAAAATAATTCAGTTTATGCACAGGGGGCATGAATTGTTTTTGTTTTCCGTCATCTCAAGTTTTCTTTTTAAATAATACTCAATGGATGCAATTGTGTGAACTGGACACAGAACATACCCCTGAAAAAGGAGCTTAAAATTACAATAAACAACAATAACCAAGGGGAGTTTCTTTTTCTTTCTTAAGAAAAAGTAATATACTGTATCTGGAAACACCCTTTATACTGAGTGTCTGAATGTCTGTCTTTGAGTTTTAGCTCAACCTGAATGGACGTGATGAGGGATTTGAAAGGATTTTAATTTTAGAAGCAGATTTGCATCTGGATTCAGGATCAGTAAAGTGGTATTGAATCCCAGCCCTTTTTCCAGGTACAATGAAGTTTGAGGTCCAGAGGGATCTGGGACAGAGTTTAGACTGAGGACACATCAAATAATGTCTGATTTGCCTTATTCATCTTAATTCTGCCTGACTAATGAAGTAAACTACTGCATTCTTCAGCATCCATCAAACTTACCTTTAGAAGTATGAAACAGTTTACCTGATTTTAGAAATGATCTGAAAAATAAATCTCATTAAAATGATGCCAACAAGACATGAGGCGTAATTGTGAAACACTGGACTCCAGCATTTTATATCTTAGCCCAACCTGCCTCAACCCAGATGTGTTTCATTCCAAGCCAAAACTTCCTGGAAGAAGTTCTTGAAATCTTATTGAAAAGTTTTTCCTCACATGGAAACCTAGCTGGCAGTGTTCGCAATTTGTTCAGTTTGAATTAAAATGAGAACTGAAACTGATTTTGTTCCACATGGAAAACAGGCAGGGGTTCATCACAGCAGCCGAGCATCTGGCTCAGGAGGTTTCCACGTGGGGAAAAGTGCTAATTCTCAGCCACAAGCTGTAAATTTCAAAGAGTGTTCAAGGTTTCATTACATGCAAAAGTTAGTTTAAATAATCAGATACTACTGTAGGACTGATTGGTTGGACGTTTTGACACAGCACGACAGCATGCGTCTCTGCTGTGGAAGTCAACAAAGACTGTTTGTCTTCTGATCCTGCAGAAGATTTTTGACTCAAAATAAATAAATATGAGGCTCTAACAGTTGTGGTGCCTTCAGGTCTTCTTGAAGAATCAGAAGTGAACCTGCCTGGTCCTGCAGAGGTCTTCCAGTCCGGACACTCTCGTAACTCCAGCTACGCCAGCCAGCACAGCAAAATCTCAGGTACAAGATTCACCAACAGTTGCTCCATCCAGCCTTCAATGTGATGACTTCTTGTACCTCAGAGAAGCGTCGCTCTGAATTCAGTGCTTTATTTTATGAGTCCTGTAATTTCACACTAATTTAAAGTTTCCTAGAAAGAACTGTGTAAATTGGCATCAATTAAAGGGGAAATAGAGCTAATTATTAGCCATTAATAGGCAATTGTAAACTATAGTAGCCCTCTGAAAATCACCACCTTATTATGGAGGGGGGGTTTGTGTCCCCTGTAACCCTGGGAGCTGTGTTGTCGGGGACAACAGGTCATGATAGCCTCTCCTAAGGCAAACTGGTCCCAGGTCAGAGGGCAGACAAAAGAGGCAAATGTTTCCGAGGCATTTCTGGAGTGTTTTAAACAATCACTCGTCTGTTTCATGGAAGAGATGCGCTGCCATTTAAACCCCCCTCTGTTTTTTAGGCTCCCTCTTAGTGCTGAAATGCAGCCCTGGGCCCGTAGACAGCCAGTGACATGACAAGTCTTTTTTCTATATGTAGCATTTCAGATATTGGTGCCGTAGTATTTGTGGCACACAGTTGTTCTTCTAACCTCTGATATCTTCAGACGTCTCCTCTGATGCCCTCTCATGTCCCTGCTGTTTGCAGGCTACAGCACCGAGCACTCCTGCTCCTCCAGCCTGTCCGACCTCACGCATCGCAGGAACACCTCGACAGGAAGCAGCACCTCTGGGGGTTTGGGCTTCACTGCTGACACACCTACGGAGGGCGACAAGGACGCCGGACGTCCTGAAAGACCCCCTCGACCCCCGCGGCCTGTGTTACCTCCTAACAGGCCCCCCAGGTACAGAGATCACTGTAGAGTACAGTGTTTCTCAGTGCTTTGGTCATGGGATTACACTCATCCTGGTTGAGATTTACACCAGTTTCATCTTTTCTTCTTCTATTCATCGTATTTCAGGAGGAAGCAGGACTCAGTGGAGAGTCACCCCTCGTGGGTAAATGACACTCGCATGGATGCTGATGACATTGTGGAGAAAATTGTCCAAAGCCAAAACTTTGCAGATATCAACAACACTGAAGGTACAGTGGGAGTGTGGATCACAGCAGAATAATAAGATTACATAATGCTCTGCCATCAGTAGTGCAGCTCCATGTCAGCCTTTTCTGTCCTTTTCTGTCTTTCTGGCTCCACAACAGTATTTCTAACAGGTTACAGAGTGGAATCTAAGTAGTGAGTGCTGTACAGCTTAAAACGAAAAAAGAAAACAGGCACAAATTATTGTATCTTATTATATCCTGAAAACTCGACCTTCATCACAAATGCCACACTAGAAGCTCTGTCTGCTTCATTGTAGTTTAAATGTGTGGGAAAATGCAGATCGACCCTTTAAGAGGTGTCAATACCCTGTCATAACAGTATCATAACATATCAGTAGCTCAGTGCAACATTCAGCATTGGTTTGAATTTGTAATGAGTGCGAAGGTCAGATTGGCATTTTTGAAAGTTACAGAAATGGTCAGAGAAAGATGGTGGGAAATGTAGACTTAACCTTGAAACACCAGCAGTGATGATATCACTGTGTGGGATGGAGGCTTCACTCTTCAACACACTCACATGTGCTTACAGTGAATCTCTTCAGGTGGAGGTTTTACAGTTAACGCGACTGCATGTGGTGAACACAGCATCTGTAACGTACTGCTCCATCTTTGGACTCAGCTGTCCAGCAGTCCTCCAGCTCTGTCTTTTGTCATCTTTTATTGTCTGTGTGTCGATGTCTTCTGCCTCCCGTCAGCGGCTGCTTACTGGGTTTCTGTGTTTGTGGCTTTCAGACAGCAACCTGCGTCTGTTCGTCAGCAGAGATGGAACCACTGCGCTCAGCGGCATCAGGCTTGGAAACAGGTGAGAAGTCTGACTCTGTCACTTCCTCCTCTCTGTGTTTCTCTACTCATTTCTACTGTCTGTGTGTCACTCTCTCTTCCTCTTTTCATTTGTCACATCCACTTAACCTTCTGCAAATTGGAGTTTTAGTTACAGAAACAGTTCTGCTCTGAATTCAGAAATAATCCCATTCGAGCCTCTAAAACAGTAAATCAGACTTCTAGTTGTTTACTTATTCTTCTATTAGATAGATCCTGATAAAAGTCACAGTTTCTTGGTAGGTAGGTTCTGGGTACCGTCGCTTTGCTTTAGACAATATTAAACCCACATTTGGCTTATTTAGTTCAATATAAAATAAGAGATAAGTCCTTCTTAATCCTGCAGAGGGGACGTTTGCAGTGTTACAGCAGCAGAGGGGACAGAATGGTAGTAAGAACAATACAAATGATTTTATAGAAAACCTTGTGTGGCACTGGCATAAAAAAAAAAACACATTTCAAAACAATACCCAGCCCTACAAACAATAGGAGGCCTGAGTGAGCCCTTTTCAATCCACTAGCCTCGACTTCCATTAGATGTTTTGCAGCATTTTGTTCTCAAAGTTTGAAAAAGTTCTGAGAGTTTTAACATGCTCGTGGCGAAGACTCATGGGAGCTGCTTGTTAGAGTTGTTTTATCTTTGTCAAAATGATAGGGTTCTCAAATTTTACTGTCCATGACAATGTGGATCAAATGCCATCTATAATTCCACAGTTAGCTTATTGCCAAAAAAAGAGAGAGAGCACAGGGAAAAAAAAAAGCTGCGGTCCTCTGACTCGTCTGACGTCTAGCCAGTGACAGTGTCCGTCTCCAGAGCTGCACTGCCTCTGAGGCTGCACCTGAAAAGCCTTCACGGTTGACCATACAGTTCACTATTTAGTATTTGGTCTCATTCTATAGGAGGAAATATTAAATGTTGTACAGCAGACTCAAATCATTTGGCAGTGAAAAGGTGCAGCACTCTGTGCATGATCTGAATATGTAATATTGTATATTATATATGGACACAGCTTTAAAGCAGCTTCCAGCCTGCTTCCTGTGCACATTTCCTTTCATAGTGTTGTAAATGTCTTGTATGACATCATTTGTCAGCGGTCATCCGCATCAACAGACTTCAGTTTTCTCTTTACAAAACTCACACCATTGTCACCAACCACTACATCACACCTCAAACGCATTCATTAACTTGTTCACGCACACAGTCTGAGTGTTGTCCCTGTATGTTTGGGTCCTTGCAGGGTGTCTGCAGGTGGGTACGAGCCTGTGGTGATAGAGAGCCATTGAACCGAGACCTGCAGGAGAGGCGACGCGCTGACCTGTGCGTCATCTCCTCTTCTGTCTCGCTGGTTTTCCTGGAGCTTCAGCCGGTCTGATGCCGTGAGGGGAAAGCCTCGTCCGTTTGCACTTTACGTGAAGTTTGTGGCAGTCTGCACTCCATTCAGATGTTTTGTGATGCTGAGAGCGACTCAGAGTGAAAGCACCAATGCACAATCCATTTCTGACACTGCCCTGTGGTGTGTTTACCTGCCTCTGTGTTGCAGGAACAACATTTTGGAGGGGGATTTAAAGAAATCTAGAGATTTCAGGAAATCACACTGATTCACATCTTCACCTGTTCACCAGAATCATCCATGTGTCCTCAGTTTGCAGGTAGAATGCCAAAAAAACCCCAGACATCATTGAATCTGCGGTGCTTGAATGCCACTGGCAATTTAAATGTAGTATTTTTTGTTTAAGTTTAGATCACTCTATATCTTTCTCACTACCACCTCCAGTTTATTTAACTTTTTTCCAGCTGTGAGCAGCTCCTCCTTTCCCTTTCCTCTCTTGTAGCAGCGTAAATTCACTACACACTTAAAACCTGCTCAGAACACGTATCTAACACACCTGTGTGTGTGCTAGCAAGTGTTGGCATGTAGCACAGCAGGATCCGGTCACGGACAGATTCAATGAATATCTATAGAGTTGATGCTTGCTTCAGTGCCTGTCTGATATACTTTCACTGCTCAGGAAAGACTACAGTGTAATCCATGTGGTCTGAGTTCTCTAACCTCAGTCTATAAAGCACATTTAAGCTAAAAGTGGAAGTTTTCAGTGCAGTTCAAGTTTCATTTATTATTTTTACACCAGATCTGTTTCTTCTCAGGCACGCTTTTCTATCCTACTTTCTGAAATCTGCTACACGTTTTCTCAAATTGAACATCAAACACACCAACTGAATGAATGAATCAGGAAAAAGTGCCTCAGGAGAAACAAGGAGAGTGAACTCTGCTGACTTGGAGACTGAATTTTCGAGTGAATTTCAGAGACCATCTGTGGAGATCATCTTGTGTGTGAGTAGTGACACTACATTAAAACCAATTAGAGACTGGGAGAAATTCCTAATGGCTACCGACACTGTTAGAGACAGGAAGTAACTGAGGCTCAGCTGCGCTGCAGGCTGAAGTTACTTCATCATGTACTGGGGATGCATGGATGATAAAGCTTTACGTGGTTACAAACCAACAAGTTTATTATAAACTCAACTTATTCCTCAAGTACCATTTACCCACACCTCCTGCAGTATGATCCGTTCATCTGTACCAACAGTCCTTTTGTTGTGTGCTTGAGTCCTTGTTCTATGAGCTGATGTTACAGTAACTTTAATTTGGCCACAAGTTGTCACAGATATTCATTCAGTGGATTCTGTTGATTATTGTTTAACATGTCTTTAACATGTTTTTTTTCCCCCTCACCACTTTTTGAAAATGAATCTGACTCATTTTTGTCGCTACAAACTGCCTGAAGTGGTACACAAGTGATGCGAGGGAAAACTTTCCAACTTTAAAACCTCTAAACCGAGGCCCAACAGTAAATAACGCTGTGTGCGGTTTACACATGCACTACATGACAAAAAGCCCGACATTTGAAGTGCATTAACCTCCACTGACAGGCAACACATCCAACTGTGACCAAGAGTTTAGTAACCCACTGAGCAGCCGTGAAGATGCAGGAACTCTGAACCGCCTCAGTTTGTTTCTCTTGTTTGAAGTTGTTGCCGCTCTCTGTTGATCAGGGAAACGCAGTAGAACCACTTTGTGCCTGTGATGTTTCTCTTGAATGACCCGAAAGCACCGCGGTATCTGTGATAACAGAGTGCTAGTGATGGTGAGGAGAGAACTGTTGTGTCCTGTTTTTGTTTCTTTGTTCTGTTTTCTCTTTGTGTCAGTCATGTTGTAACTTGCAGGTGAAGCCATTTTGGAAATCCCTGTTACTCACTGCATGTATACTACTGCTGCCCTGTTGCTCCATCGCCATGAAGGATTAATTGTATGAAATTTTAGTTGTCCTCTCTCCTCAGCCATCTGACGTTAAAAACAAAATGTGAGGTCAGCTGAAAATACTAGTTCTGTGGTACAAACTGTTCTGGTTTTACTGTGTCCAGTTGAAGGAGTGATTTCCATGAAGAGGGATTCCTGCAGCGGCTGACTGTAAAAGTCTTTGTTGCCCCCTGGTGGAGCAACGGCCTGCTGTCAGCTTTTTGCATGAGCCCTTTGGTGCGAATAAGGACGATAACTGGAGTGAACAAACACCAAAGAGGCACAAAAAAGGACGAGTTTCTGTAGCTCGGACAGACACAGACGAGGAAATGTGGCCAACCAGCTGGCTGGTTGACACTTTGCTTTGCTTTGTTTTTTTAGTTTTACAAGTTTTCTGTTTGGAGTTTAAACTCTGCAAACTTTCCCACTTCAGGACAGAACAAGAAGGATCGAAGCGCGTGCTGAGTCTTAAAATCATGTTTTTTGTTTGTAAAAAAAGTGAAAAAAGTCGTCAGCCTGAGAATTAATGCTCCTTTTTCCAGATGCAGGTCATTTTTGTTTCACTCTTAATATGGATGCTGTGTTCTAAGGTAGCAACTAATGCTTATTTTCTTTTTCAATTTAATCTGGCGATACTGTAATTTGCTTGATGAATCGTGCCATTGATTAATTGTTTAAATAACTTGTTTTGCCCCAAACCAAAACATGTTCAATTTAAAAGGATATCAAACTGAGAAAAGCAGCAAACCCTCACAGCTGACAACCCGGAACCAGCAAACGACCGTTAAAAACAACAGATTAATCAGTGATGTTCATTTTCTGTTAGGACAACTAATTAAGTACTCGTTTTTGCCCTAATTAGTTGCCACAGAAACAAATTAAATGATCCTTTTGGCAAAATATTTTTCCCTCATTTACAATAAAAATCTGCTTTTAAGACTCTTTATCAGTAAACCGTTATTTTTCCAGTGAAGCTGCAGTTTTGTGACTCGTCGCTTCACATCTTCATCACACTACGCTGGTTGAATCCAGCTCATTATATAAGTCCAATGACTTCATGCTACCCACCCTATTTGTATTTTGCAGCTGTATGTTTATTAATCACATTATTCTCACATTTGGGGATGAACCACTGTTGTTATAGTCTGAATTTGGGTTTACGTCACCACAGCCTTTAGTATTCTTTTAAAGCATTTATTTAAATATTTTTGTTCTTAATTCTTTTATTTTTTGCCTGGAGGTTGGTTATAAGCTATGCACACAACTCACCTCCCTGAGCTTTTTTCTATTAGTAATTCTAACAAATTATTCTATTGTAACAAAGCTAGTATAACCTAAATTTATAGAGAATCCTTTTGGAACGGTTCTTCCAATTACCACGTAGTTACTATGACTTTTTGTGGTATTTCTGCAGAAATTACAATAAAAAGCTAATCTAAGTCTCTGTCTCATGTTTTTAAGCATCAGTGCTGTTGTGACATGAAACTGTTATCACATTGGTAGATCATTAAATACTGTAACTCACAGCAGTATGTGTGTGTGCTACCAAGATGTATGCATGTGTGTGACCTTGTTGCTATTTAACGAGGACACAGAGGTCGTGTCCTCTGTAATATTTCTGAAAATTTGAGGAGTTTAATGACAAGAAGAGGAGTTTACATTATACAGTTAAGCACATTTTAAAAGAGAGTCTAAATTTCTTGAAATTACTAAAAGGCCCATCTGACATTTCAGTTATGATGGGGTCTTGTAATTATTATGCACTGGTGGAACAAGTATTCAGATAATAAAAATACCAGTGTACTGTGTGTATATATACACAATATGCAGCAATGAAAAAAAGGAGTCTATTACAAGTAAATGTCCTGCATGACAAATTCTACTAAGTGAAAGTACAGGCGTATTAGCAGCTAAATGTACTTAAAATATTAGAGGAAAAGCATTTATTTCATCCTGTGACTGATACCGATGCATCAGTATGTACTGTAAGCAGTGTACAGTTCTGTTCATGAGAGCAGATAGGAGCTTTAGACCTTCAGAGCGAGAAGGTTTTTGGAAAAGTGAGGACAGACCTCACTTCTCCAAAGGGCTGTTTAAAGCTTACAGTTAGTTTTAAGGGCCAGGGAATATATTATGTCAACAAGAGTCCTCACAAGTACAGAGTATCTGTGTGAAAAGTGAGAATGAATATGGAAGGAATCGAACACAGGGTTGTTAAAACCATGAAGGAATTACAATTGATCTCTACGGAGAGGCACTGGAGTTCATATTTATACAAAAAGCAACCAAGAAACTCTATAAAAGAGACATCGCTTACATCTACAGGACTGTATCTTAAATTGAAATTTAGCTCTCAGCCTAAAAAGAAAACAAACGTATGAGGGTGAATGTTTGAGAAAGTTGTATAAACTATGAACCACGTGATCAAGCTTGATATTTGTGATTCCCTTCCTCCAGCAGAAGAGGGCGCTGTGCACAACCTTATTACCTCAGACTTCACTAAGAGCAGATGAAGGCCACATAGGAATACACATTTTGATTGTTTTTTTCTTATATTTTAAACTTAGGCAAAGCTGCTCCAGATGCAGAAATTATCTCAGCCATTGAGTTAAACCTCAAAATCAAACATTTCATATGATTAATAGATAGTGAAGTGATTTTTAGGCTTCATTTCACTGACTTCTGCCTTCATTTTGATGATTAGATAGTGGTGCAGATGGTGCACTGCCACCCATGGTTCACCCATGGTTCACCCACTCAGGTGTTTTGACTTAACCTGCCTGATTAGACATGTGTCCCATCAAAATCTTCCCCTCATTTTGCCCTTCTTTTAGTCCCTGAAGTGATTCATTGTGATGGTAGTCAGCTGTGCAGAAGTCTGAATGTGTGAGTTGTGTCTTCTGTATTAAAGTAGAGAGGTTATTAATAATTTATAGTTGTTTTTGGTTTGTGGTGGTGATAACTCCACTAGCAGTGGTGAAACTTAGCATTAGCTTAATGTTAATTACAAACATTTGGCTGTATTTTAGCCAGCGAGCTAAGTTTATCTAAACATTTTTGGGCATTATTGATAGTCCAGGGCAGTGACAGTTATTGTGTGTTTTATTCTCCTCTGCTCACTGTTATGGTTTTAAAGCCCACGAGTTTAATGTTTTGTTGGTGAGGTTAGCGGCTAGCTGGTGAGCATAGTGGAGCATTTAGCCTCTACACATATTTTTCCACAGGATTTAGTGGAAACCAAACCAGAACTAAAACAAATGTGAATATTGGACTTATATTTGCCAGATGGCCAGAGGCATGACTCCTATAAATCCTAGTTTTGGTTTGTGCTTGCTGGCAACTGTTCGCTAACGCATTGACCTATCGACTTTCTAAGTTTCCAGTAGGTTAGTGTCGCGCTTTCAGCTCGATCCACTGACCTTAAGTGGCAAAAACATCCAAAATTCAATGCAGGTTTAAGGACATGTACCATGTAAACACAGTATAATCTATCATTTTAAACATATTAAACTAGATTGTAACACAGGACCCATTTAAGAGGAGTCCTCCAGAAGTACTTTTGCTATGACGGAAATGTGTATAGTTACTAAATGTCTTTTAGGAATCAGAAAAAATGCTGAGAATAATGTTACAAGACAGATCTTACTGTCAAGCTCATCTCCCAGTATCAACTCTGAACTTATGAGGAAGATAGGTCTAACTGAGGGCTCATGGAGGATAGATTTGGGGTCAGGACATTTCTTTGGGACATTAGGGGTCTTAACACTAAGTCAATGTTATTTGTGATGGGATTCATTATTTCATCTCTACGTTCTGGTTAATGATTATGTTGGTGCTCAAGCTCCTTGTAGCACTCGGGTGTAGGATATGATTTATATAGGCTTGCAGGGCCATAAATTTTACTCAAAGACACATAATGCAAAGTACCAAGTCAATTAAAGTAACTACGTCTAATATAAATGATCTGGGAAATCCAATCAAGAGGCAGCTAAAGATGGAGCGAATAGAAGAAACTCATCTTGCATAACTGAACATGAAAAACTGAAGAGATGTGGATTTAATCAGTATTTGTCTTCCTGTCATCAGGGGTGGCAACTTTAATTTCTACTAAATGAAACTTTGACTGCACATATAAAAAGAAAGATCTTGTGGAGAGATTTCTCCTGGTCCAGAGGGAAGTCTACAGGGTCTTTTTGTTAGTTTTCTCAATGTTTTTGCTCCTTCTGAATGGAAAATAATAATCTTTGAACTGTAAATCTCAGATGCTCATTCTGTTGCTTGACTGTTTTTTATGTTTCAAAGAGATTTATAGAGGGTAATAAATTACAAAATTGAGACCATAGACTTCTCTGATGACTCCCCAATTTCTATGGATTTAATATTAGGTTCTGAAGAGAAGAACACAATCTGGAGGCTAAACACATGCATTCAAAGCCAAGTGAGGTAGCAAATAAGGATGGATGTGAAAGGTTATTATAATAATAATGGTGATGTGCCCCACCAATCCATTGGGATGCACACAAAGCTTTTCGTAGGGGGTAAATTAAAGGCTATTGCTCTAATTTAAAAAAGATGGAAAAAGAAAAAATGATTGGTTACAAACAGAATTTATCCAGAATCATGGCAGGAAAAGCAAAGGTGTAACAGACTAATTAATCATGGCTGCATTTGATGTAGATGATCCAATTCCTGGGCCCTGGTATTGTGTATGCAGGCACAGTGAGATACTGACACACTGAGAAATTTAAGTGTAACAGACACATCAATAACTTTGATAGTTTCCAAATACAACAAATGAAAACTGCCTGTTAGTACATGAAGTGGTGCCACCATAGCTCTGCTCCACTTTAACCTGAGCAGAGGTCTTCAAAGTTTGCCTTTTCATATATATAATTGTTTTGTCTGTCCATTAATAATCAGGAATGGACATTGAGCAACAAACCATGGGGAGTGGAGACGCTCTGTGTTTGGACTCTCTAGGGTGAATCTGTGACAGAAGGCAGGAGGTAAGAGAAGAGGAAGTGGGACGTTTAACACTCAGACATCTGAGAAAGGCTGGCTGAAGGAACTTCAAATTCTCAGTTTTTGACATTCAATGCTTTGTCTGCAACCGGTCAACACTGTGATACCACTGGTTTCAGGCTGCATCTTTTTAGGTTTGCTGGGTTGAGGTAAAGTTTTGGTGTGATTCTATGTTTTGTAGACAGTGCAAGTCATGCGTGTCTCATTTTGACTTGTAAACTCCATCCGGTGTGTGCATCATTAAGCAATAATACTTTGAGGTACAGTGCTTGACAGCAGTGAGAAAATCTCAAATTGAATCCTGCATGAATTGAAGCAGAGCAGCAAATCATAAACACAACACCAACATTATATCTCCTGATAGAGTTGATATGGCTAACATGTCATCAAACTGTTTTACACATCCAGAAGAGACCGAGCCACATCAGCATTCATTTGGAGTCGTGTTTGTGTGCAAATGATGCATGTAAGTCCAATAAATAACTCCTCGGGGAAGTATCTGGCTCACCAGCAGCTAGATGTTCCATTTTCTTCATAAGCTAGTCATTACCTTTGTCTGCTGCTGGGTGCTGGGCAGGTAGTGTACTATGGGTTTATCAGAGCTGCTTAGTGGTAAACGTCTGCTGAAAATGTGGTTGATGAAAGTGGTGAGACTGAATAATGCAGTAAACGTGCCATTAAACCAAACCTAAGATCACAAAATGCCATGAGCACAGTCATTTTATACTGTTAGTGTAAAAATAGTGATTGTTGCAGATTTATATTAATTTGGAGGACTGCTCGTCTTGGTTGGCCCCATGGAACTATGCTTTAAGTATGTAAGTTAGGATGTAGTTAGCCTAGCTTATCATAAAGACAGAAAGCAGGGGGAAACAGTTGGCCTTGCTCCATAGCATGGCGCTGTTAGCCCCACTGCAGCGTTCAGCCACTCCATATTTCACTATATTTTCAAACTATGTTTGGAATAATGTAGTGAGCTGCCTGGCATGACAGTCAGCAAAACAAGGGCTCTAAGTTTTGCTTTTGTTTCATTCCAGACAGCCGTTTGCTGTTGTTGTACAGCAGACTTGTGGTTGACACCTTATAACCTCAATCTTGACAGCTCCCATCTATGCAGCATTAAAGAATAGAGGCTTTCCTGTATCTCATGAGTCAAGAATCCTACTTGTTCCACGTATAGGCAACTGTATCTGTCAGTTACAGTGAAATTACTCAGGTGACCTTTTCTGGAGCACGACAGTTTGTGGTTGAAAGTTTCCTCACATGAAATAACAAAGCGAGAGATTTATTTGTTATCAAGTGGAAACTGAAGAAGTGTGAGATTTAATTATCAAGATGGGACGTTTGTCATGTAGTGAGGCCTTCAGTCGGAGTGAACTATGAAAAAAGCAGGTCATGGAGTTACCAGGGAAGCGTGGGTATGTGGAGAGCAGTTTCAACATCAGTGCAGTTATTAGAGGAGTTCCTCTAATGTTGTGGTGTGTGGCCTCACAATACCAGTATAATACTAATAAAATGTACACAATTCTGAAGTGAATTCACTTTGTCTAACGACTCCAGACATGGGCTGCACGTTGGCGCAGCAGGTAGTGCGCATGCCTCACAGCAACAATGCTGCCAGTTCAATTCCCGGGTCGGGCCTTCTGTGTAAAGTTTGCATGTTCTTCCCGTGCATGCGTGGGTTCTCTCCGGGCACTCCGGCTTCCTCCCACAGACCAAAAACATGCTCATTAGGTTAATTGGTGACTGTAAAAATTGCCCTTAGGTGTGAGTGTGAATGGTTGTTAGTTTGTGTTGGTGCTCAAGCTCCTTGTAGCACTCGGGGTGTAGGATATGATTTATATAGGCTTGCAGGGCCATAAATTGTACCCCGCCCCTCACCCGTTGACGGCACCCCCCGCAACCCCGAAAGGGATAGGCAGTATAGAAAATGGATGGATGGATGGACTCCATACATTTGTTCATATATTTACATTGAGTACTTCACCAAAACACTTTTGGTATATCGTTGTGTTGAATGCATTCCCTCTTCATGAAACATTCGCAAATCCATTTGTCTTAAAAGTTTGAAACTAGTATTTAAATTCATGTTAACTTTCTCGACATGTCGCTGCGTTACTTGCTGCATTACTGCCACCTGTAGTTCAGTCAAATAGCGTGAAACCATTGGAATAAATAAACATTTCTTATTAGGATCAGATCAGATTTGTTGTTATGTGCCAGGTTGGAAAGCACACATAAACGATTCTGTCATTTAGAAAAAGAAGTTGTTGGAAAAACTAGCTGAGAATGCTTGTTGCTTACAGACCGTCGCTGTAGTTAGTTAGTTGTACCAAGCACATACTGTATGAGTCAGTGCATGATACAGTGCCGCTGCATTTGTCAGACATGAACATAACGTCTTACATCACATTGCAAACAAAGAACTCTTAAAAGACAGCATCTTATAATCGTTCATTCAATAACTCATTATGCTAAATAGAGTTGTCCTTATATCATTATGTATGGGTAGATAGATAATGAAATCATTCATCAGTCTCACTGTAATCACATAATAAACAAAGACTTAACAGGGAGACGTCAGCCTGAATTTTTCTGTAGCTAATGGTAATGTACCTGAATGTTAGTGTTCGTCAAGACGTTTTGGACTTTTGGCTAAATTCTGCATCATATAAGGCTCTATGCTGTAGTTCAGTAGCAGCAGCACCAAAACAAAGCAGACTTTACATAAATCGTGACAGATTATTAAACAGGACACTGACTCCAATCTCTGAACAGACTTCAAATGATGCGGAACTGAGCAGGCAGGTTTTGAATGCGCTCCTTAATCAGCACTATCTCAGTGGGAGGGCTGACCTTTCTATTCTGATGTAGAAAGTCGGGAAATTGAAATTCAGTGGTTTCCCTTGCTGGTACACAGATGAGTTTTCACTTAAGGTGATTAGTATAGTACCCTCAGCATGTCAATTATAGAATGCAGAGTCGGTGTGTTTGATAAGGGCTGCAGTGCCCATCATGAGGAAGCATGTACTGATGAGTTTGATTTCTTTCCTCCTCAGCTCAATCCTGTACTTTTGCTTTTGCAACATAGTCTCCACAGAAATCCTTTAAGTTTCATCTTCCCTTCAAAATACAGAGAGACAAAGCAAAATGGTATATATCTGGCTTTGTCTTTCTTTATTCTTGTTTAAAAATGTTCTTTTTGTAAGATTTGTCAGACTAGTTGGTAGTATTGGTCCAGTCTTAGGTTTGCTCCCACATTTGCATCCCACACAAGTTGGAGACTGAAGACTGATTCATAGCAATATAGACAGACTTGAAACAATCACTGACACCTGCTGACCAGTGGCACCAAATGACCAAAAAACATGGCTTAGAATTTGTGGTTTGCTAACAGTGTTTTGGAGCGAGCAGTGAGAAGTGAAATAGTTTTTAGAGAATGCAGTAAACCGAGCCGTTTGCTCAGTCAACCATGGCTTATAGATTGAAAAAAGTCTGGATTTACTCACTCAGCATGACATAGTAGTTCTACTCAAGATAGTCAAGGACTATTCTATCTTTGTGAAAATAAGCCACTAGTTTCACTGCTGGGATGACTTCATTTCTCATGAAGCTGTACTGTACATTTTCTTTAGAAGAGGAAATCTTTTTCACACTGATTATTAGATATGTCACCCTGCATCAATTTCAGGATAAACCGTACCAAGGCTTTATCAGGTTTCACACACTTTATGCACAACAGCAAAGTTTCCTGTTTGTACTAGTTGGTGCGAGGTATCGATTCTGGGAAATGTTTCTACGTGTGAATGACTCAGGAAACAATTAATAGTCGAATTTTCCCACGTCTTTCCTTTCTGCTGCTGTCAAGTCACAGTGCCCACTGAGCCTTGACTTAATTGGTAAAAATATTGATGATTTTTTATGAGGACATGATGGAAACAAGTGATGAAAAAAAAATCCAGTCTTTTGAGCCAGATATTTTTCACTGCCACATTAGTCATCCAATGTGTCACCACAGCCAATCAGAAACAACCTAACGCTCATTCTACCATCAGTTTAATCAGTCAGAACTAATATAATAACTCAAAAGTTTTCGTCCCAGAAAGCTGAACTGCAATTAAATATGTTCTAAGCCCTGATTTAGCTTAACTCCCAAGAAGAAATGGGAAATAGGATGTTTGCAGATAACGTCACGTCACTCTTTTGTTGTGGCACGAACTGCAGATGGAAGCCAGAAGTGATTTTTTGCACATGTTGGTTAATGGTGAAAATGGTGTAACATTAGCTATTGTTTTAAATCTATGGTGATGAATTTAAAGTAATAGCTACAAGCAACATAACACATAAGACAGCTGAATACAAATAATGTACCCTGTCTTGTGATACGATGATCCATGTCTTCAGTGGCGTTTCACCAAACCTTTGCGAGTCGTTAGCCTAGCAAACAACTGTAACATCATTCTGCACTGCAGCGCCAAAAGTTTGCTGCTAGGTCATTCCACATTAAATAAGCGTTAACAGTTTCACCTAAAACAGGTAAACGTAAATAACGTAGGACAGGAAACAGGAAAATAAAAGCTTCACACCCAATAAAAAACAAAACGACAGTCATCCCAGAGCACTTTGGTACGGATGTCATCCACCCAGTCACTAACAAGAGAGTTGCATGCCTCCATACTTTTGTCTGTTTTCATTTAGTTTCTAGAGTCGAGCGATGTCTGAATGAACTGGTGGTTATTATACCTGCTGCCTCAGTAGCAGCAAAACTTAAAGTTCAGCTGGAAAATCGCTCCTCATTATTATGCATGTAGTCATTATGTCATTATTACTACTCAGTAGACAGACAGACAGACAGACAGACAGACAGACACACACACACACACACACACACACACACACACACACACACACACACACACACACACACACACACCGAGCAAAGTGCTCAAAACTGCCTCTGTGCTCCCAAATGCAGTACAGGCTCCAGGGCAACATTTTGCCACACACACTGTCGCTGTTTCAAACTTCCCCCTGTCCTTCTCTCTTGAGGGGGCCAGCAATACACTTTCACCAAGGGATTTCCAAGATAACACAATGTTGTGCTGAACAGCCAAAACCCAAAATATATCCATGTATCTGAGACCAAAATTAAAAATACAAAAAAAAATCAAATTTTGTGAAATCTAGGAGGCTCACAGGGGGAAACCAATAAACAGTCAATTAATTCAAAAAATGGGATGTTTTAAGTAATTTGACAGCCAAACATCCTAAATGCAGGTAACAAAACAAGTATGTTGTGCACAATTACAGGGAAAGATCTATAATACATTCCCCCTGCTACCAAACTGCCTGTTTGAGCCACATTTGGATGTAATTAGGGACAACTGAAGCAACATGAGGAATAAAGTGTTTGGCATCAAATACATTTTCATGCCATTACATGTCCCCTTGGGCACCACTTATCAGTCTGTGCTGGAGTGTGTTCATTTTCCTTCATAGGCCCTTTTTGCCTTTGTTGCACATGTCTCCTCTCTGTCCTCCTTCTTGGCAGCTACTGTCACTTATTATTAATTATTAGAAGTCTGCAACAATACAGCTTTAAAGATTCTTAAAAGATATCCCAGTTAGGTCTCAAATTTAGATCATGGACACATCCGTTCTTACGCCTAATTAACTGGAAATATACGGTAATTACTTAATAAATGTATGCATGTACCTTGAACTTAAGTGTCCTCTTTTGACCCACTAGAACTTGGTTCCCAGCTGATCCCAGCAGAGTTGAGTGTTTACTGTACATGACTGAGCTTATCTAAATTTAATCTGAGAATATACATATTATTTTCATAAACGGGAACAAGATTCTAATTTTGGGGGAGATCAGAGTGCCTTCAATTGATTAATTACCAGAAAAGGATGTGGTTATCGGTCAGGGACCTCCAAAAGCAAATACAGAAGTACAGTAGTACAGTTCTTGGCACTCTCTACTATCCTGCAGAGTATTTTCTGTTCCTGATTCTGGCTTTGCTGAACCCAAACTCTTGCAATTATAGTTGTCTGTACTCAAGAAAATGTGCATGAATCGGTTATGGAGTTGCCAGCAGTAGTTGCAGTTTTTAGAGTTCTCCTCCCATGTGCTGATGTTGTGTCTAGACAAAATTAAATGGTCAAAGTTTCTTTCTCTCTCTTAAACATGATGCTGTAGAATTAGTGCTTCTCAAGCTGTTTATGAAACTCTTAGCTGAACAGCTGGAGGTAAAATGCAGCAGCAGTTCAGTTTAGCAACACTCAAGCAAAGTGAGCAGCTTCAGAACTTTCTGCATCAATAAGTAATTCTCACATTCAGTCAGGGGAATCAGTTATTGTAAATGTTAGATTTGTAGATTGTTGGACACTAACATACCGAACACAATCAGACCCATAAAACCCCTTTCAGTCATCTATTCACTAAAATATAAAAGCAGATATAATTGCTCATCTTGAGGCTGCATTGCATTCTGGTCTGTTTATGTGCTGTTATATATTGATGTGGTGTTCTTGCCAAACAGAACAGTGAGAATATTTGGTCTATCTAACATCTTTTGTGTTGTGTCATCAGGACATTTTTATGCCAGAACTGCCATAAAATCCATATACTTGGCATCTCATTTCCTACCAACAGTCATGTCATGTTAGCTGACCTTTTGCTGATGTTAACCAGTTAGTTTCAATCTTAACAGTATCATTTTTGTAACATACTATGCTTTTTTAAGGCACAGACACACATTGTCCTGCAGAGAGGAGCTTCACATTGGAAAACACTCAAATGGGTTGTTTTGGAACTGAATGATGACCAACTGATTTTGTTATGGAGGACAAGTTGCTTGCATTATATTAACGTTAAAAATTTTCTCTCTGTGTTGGGATGGCATGCAACAGGGGTGTCCGAGTTGAACTGAGACTGGTCCACTGTGGTTGGGACACAGGTTTATCACATAGGAACTGTGCTCCACCAGGTGAGCTATCCAGGTGCCCAAATTCTAGACATTTCTCTTTTACCCTCAGGTGCTACAGTATCATTGTTTTTCATATTACCATAAGTCTGTGCGAGACAACTGTTCAGTCAGTGTGAGCAGACAAAAAGGTGAATTGATCAGACTACTAGATCAGAATAGATCTGTAAAAATAGACCCTCGGAGGGGAACACACATTTTGCTCATTCACCAGAAACCCCCCAAACCACACTTTTTACATTTTGATGTGTCAAGACAGGGAAAGTTTCCGACACACACTTCCTTATTTGCTGCTTTATAAACCCAGACTCCATTCACTGTCACATCACTCTGACATCCTCACTGGTACTGAAAGGTCAAAAGACACCGCCAAGATGATGACTAAACCACTGCTCCTCCTGGCTGCTCTGACTCTCTGCTGCTGCATTGCCACTCTGCATGGTGAGACATTTTTCTGTTATATTCACAACAGTTAATGACATACTTGGGTAGTTATTTTAAATATCAGCATGTTTTCTTAACTCAGTAATCCAGTTAGTTTGCTTCCTTAAAGTTTTGAAACAATAAGGTGTCATCTGCATATAAGGACATTTTGCTATTGCTGGACAATATAAAATGCTTAAATATTTTAGGCATGTTGTCTTCCTCTATTTTATGTTTTTTATGTTTATGTTGCTCTTTTGATATCTTGCAGTGCTCTGTTATTATGTTCAAAGTTATTGTTCCTGTTTTTTTATGTTGAATTCTTTAATCTTGTTTTATTTGTCCTGATATTATACTTTTCCTTATTCTGTTGTAAAACACATCAGAATTGATTAATTTAAAAGTGCTGCTACATTTATGCATGTATTTATTAAACCTTTTGAAGTTTTACAGTTGAAAGTAAACAGTTATGTTCTGTTGAGTGTCTTCTTGACCTAAGAAACAAAAATCAGATCTCTCTTGCTTACTTGCTTTTTCTGAGCTTTACATCTCAACAGTTACATCTTTAAGACTTTCTCAGTCTATGGGGTTTGGTCATTGTTATTACATGAGCCAAGTTCCACACTTACCTCATGTAAGCTTTTTCTGTGATAACCTAACAAACTCTGTCCACTCTGGAAGACCATGAGATGTGGTTGAAAGCCTCAGAAACAGCTACTGACAGGACCTTGAGTAAAGTTTTTTTTTTTGCTTTTTTCAAAGTTTACTTTGACTTTCAGGGGCTTCTCAGGGGTTTTATTCTTCTGAGGCTTTATTAAGAAACATCACCACAGACTGGGATAATAATTCAGCTCCTTTTTAAATGTCAAATATTCACAGCTGCTCCCAGGCAAGGGTGTCTCTGCATACGGACGACCTCAAATCATGTTGCTCTTCGTGTCATCGAGAAAATTGAGGTCTTTCCCATTTCAGGACGCTGTCGCCGCACTGAAATCATGTGAGTCATTATGATTAATTCAAAGATTCCTGGACTGTTATGTTAGAGCTGCTGGCAGGACGCTGACTTGAAAGAGGTATTGCAATCCTCTACTGAAGAAAAAGCAGCAATATGTTAAAAATACTACATTATTAGAAAGCCAAGAATTTGAATTTTACTTTAACAAAAGTACACAAGTACTGTATTAAAAGCTATTAAAAGTGAACATGCAGCAGCGTGCCTCTGTTAGTATTCAGTAATTTTGTAGCTGCTTGAGGTGGAACAGTTTTACATACTGTTAGTGTTTGATCTATGAAATGCATCTTATTTTTCAGCTCAGATATTTTCCTAGTACAGTAAAAAGTACAGCATTTCCCTATGAAATGTAGTTAAGTACAATGTGGCAGAAAATGAAGCTACAAAATGGCAAATGGAGCTACAAATTCCAGAAAATTGTGCTTAATTTACTGTGTTGTCATCCATTCCTCTCTCATGTCTGTGCAGTAGACTGTCTGTGCAGTTAGTAGCAGAGCTAACGTAGCATAAAGACTGAAAGCAGGGGGGAAGCTAACCTTACTCTCTCCACAGTTCAAAATACACCTACTAGCACCTCTACAGCTCATTAATTAACATGTGGTATCTCAATTTATATTTCTTAACTTAGGAGAGAGTCAGGCTAGCTCATGTAAGCCAATCTAATCAAACATGGCTCCAGCTCTGCAGGGAAAGATAATATCAAACTGATGATCTCACTCTTGGAAAGAAAGTAAAGAAACTTAGTTCCTAAAATGTAGAACAGTATTTGAGTAAACTTGGAAGTGTCCCTTTAGCACACAGGCATATCTTTGTGAACTAAAGGTACTTCTAGTCACAGAGTAAAAGTGAAAGCAGTAGTGCTACACAAGAACTTTACACAAAATGGAAAAACACGTTATTAACTAGTATTTCAAAATACAGTACTGTACCATCTCAGTAGATGTTCTCTGCTAAACTGAAACGTCTTTGACTGTAACTCTTGCTGTCAGTCACTCTAAATAGGAGCAGCATCTGAATGCTAACTGTGAATGTTTGCACTTTGCTATCTCTCACCTGTCACACAGTTTCACTCCAACGTTCAGTCAACTGTGAGACTTTCTCCAGTGTTATGTGATATATGAAATCCCTCTCTTTCTCCACAGAATCACCAGAAGGAACGGCTCTAAAATTTGTGTCAACCCAGAGGCAAATTGGGTCAAGAACCTACTCAGCAATTTTCAAAGGTAATGACTTGTTTTTATATTTAACAGTGAGTGTATTCTTGTACATGATATATACAGTATATATATAACATTTTTTAGAACCATTTTTAGAAAATATTTTTACTTTAAAATGTCTTGATTTGTCGAACAAAAATAATGCACAAAGGATTTTCAGACAGTTGACTAAAAAGTTATTTATGTCACTGATGTGTGACGAAGATCTTGTGGTTCCAGCTTCTCAGATGTGAAGATTTCATATCACTGTAAACTGAACATCTTTTGGACTGTTGGTTGGACAAAAGCAATTTGAAGTAGTAACATCTGACTCTTTAAATTGAAATGGACTTTTCTCTGACATTACATAGACTAAACGATTAGGCAAAAAAAAAAAGAAAAGAAAAGAAAAGAAAAAAGGAATAATGGATAATAAAAATAATTGTTACTTGCTGTAAGTCAATTGTACAGTGTATGATGGTGGTCATGGAGAAACGTCATTATTTTATTTTATTTTATTTTTTTCAGTTTTTTGTCTGCACCTTTTTCATATGTTCGATTAATACAAGCTACAGGGTGGAGCAGCTATGCACAACCCCAAAATACTCAAATTCTATGTTTTACAAACCACAGTATGACTTTTGTTTAGCTTTAAAATGCCAGCAGAGCAGGTTTGTACTTTGGAGGCCTTGTTATGTTTTTTTAGCTTTTTGCATTTGACCAGGTCTTATTTGTCATGGAAAAGTTTGTTGTCCAAACAAAAAAATTAGAAGCAAAAGCCATCATTACCAGTGCCAGAGCAAAGTGTATTTACTGGTATTCTGTTGTGTCTGAAGGACGGGCTGTATCACAGGAAAGGTCTCCTCTTGTGTTGGTCATCAGGTTTTGCAATAATGGTAATAAAACCTTTACTAGAACTGTATTATATATTTCCAATCAGGTTATCATGTCATCCCTGATAACCTACCACACTAAATCTGTTATTGCTTTCTGAATCACTGTTATTCACTCCAGTCTTTTAATAATTTTTTCCCCTCTTTTTCTGTTTTCATTACAGAAACAATACGACCTCCAGCTCAACCGCAGTTCCCTCCACTGCTTCCACAATCAACTACTGATCACATTTTGTGACATTTGACTCAACAATGGCTTCATTTTAGTTTATTAGGCTCTTACTTTAGTGTAGGAGGGCTGAGCTGCCGTCCAGCTTTTAAAACCTTTATACTGTTTAACACCTTCAATAGACAATTTTTCTGTAGATTGCCCATTCTGGTGCAATGCTTTTGGAAATGCTTGTAATTATACAATAATACTCGTGTTGCTTCCTGATATGCTTGGTACTGACATTTAAACATTTAAACTGTGTTGTTGTAAGTATATAACGTGATATTGAAGAATTAATTCAGCAAGAAAAAGGCATTATTGCTATTATTGAAACATTTTAAATGTGTATGTTGACATTTTATTGTCATAAACCACAGATCTGGACTCAAATCTGTGATTGTTTTAATTAAGGCACCAATCACACAATGCACAAAATAGAGAAGGCTTTCCTGTGAATATGAAAAAAATGTTTTGGATGGTGCTGTAACCTTTGATATGCTTGTGTTGTATCAATGACTTGACTTGTCATGAAGAATAAAGGTAGAGACAAAAAGACTTCAAAAAAATGACGTTTATTGCCTACAGGAGGTGGACAGAGTCAGGGCTTTGTGTGGAGAGATGATACAAGTGCTGTTCAGCATGTTTGGTTTCAACTGAGGTGTAACTGCTCACATATTAAATACAGCTGTAGCCTTTGTAGAAGTGTAAATAGGACTGCTGCAATACAACAAGAAATTCTCCCAGTACATACAAGAGTGTTGTTTGTGCCAGAGCCAGCCCAAGGCATCAGGCACATAAGCAACTCCTTAGGGCCCCCTGGAACCACTGAGGCTCCAAAGAGTTGAACCAAATCACTTCTTTGGATGAAAACCTCCAACCCCAAATATTGGCTAAGGGGAACTCATTTTATTTATCCTCCAGAAAGTGTCATTATTTCCATTTGCCTTCAATTTTATTTTTTGTGTTTTCCTTTTCCTTGTAAACCACTTTATCAAATGTGTTCTCCACTGATTTAGTAACTGACTTCCCTAAAGTTTGGGGACTCACAGGAGACAGATTACAAACAGGTCAAAATCTCAGCAGGAGAGGCTGAGTTACTCCAACTTTCAGTCCCTAGAAGGGGTCAAGCTGCAAAAAGTCCCACAATTCCCATAATGCAGCTCAGTAGCATCTTTCATTGGACCCCCTGATTTGAAATGCCTGCTTGTTCCCCACAGCTTGTCATGCATCCTGTTAACATTTTTAAATTTCTAAGCACAAGCTGAGATAACTATTGTATAATCAGGGTTATTGTTAGAAACTTTAGAAAGCTCCCTCCAGAGCCAAAGATGACATTATACAGCTGTGTGTGCGGGCTCGTATCCTGACAAGTGAACTGAACCTGATGTGTAAAATCTGACTTTATTATTATGAAAGCTTTCTAAATTCACAGAGGAGTATGTAATTTTTCAAATATATGAAAGCATGAATATTCCCACCATTGGAGCAGGTGGTCATCATCCAACACTGATAAAAGGTCCTGCAGTCATTCTTGTTTCAATTTTCCGTATCTATGCCACCCAGTTTTTTGTAAAGTTTGAAGAGAAACTAACGAGGTAACTCAGTGCCTTTCACTGACTTTTCATTAGTCTGTTCATTCAGATGTGCTTGGGCAGGCCCTGGTGACTTCTATCATGAGCAGCTGTCACTCAGTTTTCATAACACAAGTAAACCGGATATCTACAAAGGATAGATCTGTATTTTTTTTCTGTGAGAGGAAAACAACAAAGTCAGCAATGCCACCTACGTTAGACAAACTTCCACACGTACTCGCAGGCGAACAGTAACTTCTGTAGCTGCAGTTCTGCACCTTTTTGACATTTAATTGCCGGCACGATGCACACTTCGGCTCCCACAATACAAAACCTGCTTTATCTAATTTTTGCAGCTCTCCACCACAGTTTTGCTTCCAACCAAACGCTCAGTGGCTGCTTCCTTCTGTCTGTGGTTGTACTGAAAAACTGATGTGGTGAAGAGCTGTTCGTCTGGAATATGATGACAGAAACTGAACACCAGTCGTTACATATAACAGTTTTAAGTGCAGTCCTTTAAAATCCTCTTGAGAATTAATGTAGCACCTTTGTTGGTGACTGCTGGTGGCTGATCATCCTCACCCAGTTTCACTTTACTTACTACACAAGAATAAAACAAAACTGCTGAAAGTCGCTCAAAGGCAGTGACTTTAAAGGACTCTTTGTAGAAATGCTCCATAGAAGTTCTTCGTTTCCAGGAATAACAGCCTGGGATTCCTTGTTCTTGTCACTCTGAATTACAATTTTGAAAGAAAGACGAGGAGCTCAGAGTTGTTTTTCAACTGTCAAACCAACTCGTGCAGGACTTTGACACTGAAGGTGCTGCCTTTCCTCTCTGTAGTCCAAATCATATGGTTTGCATTTATTTTATAATGGCCTCATCCCAGTGCATTAAACTTTAGTCAGTATTGTAAATTAACATACTTTTGGTGTTGTTTTTGAATTCTTTTTCCATATTATAATTATTATTATCAGGTTAATACACTAGGAAGAAAAACATTCATGAAGCATCCTTTAACTTCACCTTTCCTGGTTTGGATGCGTTGTGTAGTTAGAGGCCGTCAAATTCAACATGTAAAAGCAAATTAAAGACAACAAACCCTTCATTAAAATGCTAAATGCTGTGTCAGATAATCCTACTTTTTGCAAGTGAACATGGCTGGACGCCGGCCGCTAAAGACTAGTAACCTCGACTGCACTGCCGTAAAATCAGCCTGAATGAACATAACAGTGGAAGAAAACAAACAAACAAAAACAAACTGGGCCAGAGATTGAACATGATTTTTACATTCAGAAATTGCATATGATGATGGTCATGATAATCCTGTGTAAGATACAGCTCACCAGGGAAACTGCTAACATGTGAGAGTGTGCATTTCAGATATCTGGTCAAAATGAGTGATTTGTCCTTGATGTTATGTATACAAAAAAGCTGTCTGATTAAAAAAACAGAAACCAGTCTGAGGCGAGCAATGATTCCTCAGTTTCAATTCTTCATGATCTCATCCCCAAAAGTTGGTTCAGGAAGGACTGGAGGGATGAAAGCATGGATGGACAGATGGCTGGATGATGGCGCTGGATTAATCTCTGAGCGTCTTGGTCTCATGGGCAGTGCTGCTGTTGGAGAAATTGTACAAACTAGGCACGTTGTTTGTAGAAAAAGTATGTGAGGTGCGCTCTACAGAGACAAAATTAACAGGTTAAATGCTTATAGGTAATGACAGCTGGATATTACTGTGGAAAAAGTGGCTGTGAATGTTGGATGAAGAGTGTGAGGAGAGATGTGAAAGGGCTCTGGAAAACCATATTTGGGAAAACTCAGAGGGGGAATATCAAGTAGAAAGAGGAAGAAACCAAAATAATTTTGCTTAAGCGTCATCTCAGAGCGTGAAAAGCTTTGAGCAGACACTTAGAGGACCACTGGAGAAATAAAAGCCATCAAGACAAACTGCTTTTAAACCTAGAACATTTATCTTTTTTTCTCAAAAACTTGGAAATACTGAATTGTACAAAGTACCAATTGAAAGACTGCATGGTGGTTAGAGACAGAAAATGCCCGTAGTTCAAAAACAATGTTGGACAGAGACTTCTTGTCTCCACATTAGTATCAGAGACAGGTGGTGGTTGTATTCACATGAGATCTTAGTGCACCGGGCAAAAAAAAAGTAAAAGTACATCCTCGATTTGTGAGAAAAAAATATTCTCCCCTTTATCGGAGAATGGTACATTCCCCTCAAAGATGTGACGGACGCCCTGTCATAACTTACTTTATGTACAGCTGTTGTACAGAATCACAAAACTCAGCGAGGTGAGTTTAGGAGTGAAGTATAGGCCTCAATATGCTCACAAAGACAGACTTCCTCAACTCCACCAAAACTGGAGCTGGATCCATTCGCGTTAGTGTCAAATCATGTGCAAATGACGTAAAGCCGATACTGCCCATCCAGGCTGGTAAAACTGATCTGACTGCGGGTTAAAGCTGAGGTTACCGGGTGCCGGTTGTGCTGACACCATTTATCCCAAAATTATGGCTTTTCTTTTCAAATAGTGAAAAGACCAAATGCTTTGACTAATTTAACTAGTTCAATATAAAAAAATCTGGTTTTACTAGACACTGCAGTGGGAGATGTGCCTGATATGTTAAACACTGTGAGTGCGATGTGATGTGCAGGCAGCTATTCTAGAGCCCTCCTGCAGAGAGAGGGCTGGGTGTCACACCACATTATATATATCGGTTTTTTGCATCGGTTTGTTGTGCCAAGTCATAAGCTGAAGATAATGTTTTTAATTCATTCTTCTTCTAATGAGATTGTTCCTGATTTATATCAAACTGTTTGCAATTTTAGATGTATTTTGGGTTGATAGTGGTTACACCAGTGGTTCCCAACCTCTTCTGCACGTCACCCCTCAATACCCCCGTGTCAGGCCATGTCCCTGTGTGGCCGCTGTAGGTCTGCACCTGGACAAAAGACCCCAGAATAAATGTAGTTCAGATTTTTCTTGTTCGGTGTCCTGTTAATGATCCCCTTATGTGTCGCAACCTCAAGGTTTGGAGCCACTGCTTTAGACAATATTAAACATTTCAGAGGTCTGGCCCATTTTGCACGGGGGGGTAGGTGGGGGTGGGGGGGTATTGTATTGGTTTGTGTTGGTACTGAAACTCAGGTACTGCATCATATTGGTGTATTGGCGCAAGTATTGAAACCCAGTCCAACCCCTGCATTTATTTATTGTCGATCCCACATCGATAAAAGTCATAAAACAAAACCAAAAGATGATGTTGTAAAATTCTGTGTCATCTAACCAAATTTATCTGAACGATTTTTGCACCTCTGACGGCTCAAACGTTCGACAAATTTGAATTTCCCGAGTTATTCTTTTTGTGAGTGGGCGCAAAAGTGCAGCAGCAGTTTTAATGCACAAAGACGTGGGACTTCTACAATAACATATATGTATGTAAGTACATACATTACCTGTGCTTATAAAGGATTCTCAGAACAGTAGCTTCCTGTTTGGTTTTGCTCATACGATGCGACTGCGTCTTTCGTTTGAGAGGTACTGCTGGATGCATAGCATAGCCCTGAGTTACAACTTACATAAAGGGCTATTAGTTCTAATCATCTGACACAAATATACAGTTTAGAGTCCACAGGAATCTGGTATTAAGAGACTCCAACAACCAATTTCATAATGAGCCTTTGGTAAATACATTCGGCTGCTGGTCATGAATCAGCAGATTCTTCTCAGGAAGTTTTTTTCCTCGGGCAACAATAAATAAATAAATATTATCTAATTATCGACAGATAAGTCATTCATCCTGGGGAGATTCTTTAACGGGTCAGGTGATTTGACACAGACTATTCTCTTTTAATACCGTAGGTGTTCAAAAGCAAGACTTCAAAAGCTGAAAGTCTAAAGCACATTGTTAGTCAATGTCAGGATTGTGTTACAATTATATCAGGTGTTCAAAGCAAGTCAAAGAGTAGGGGGCTTATTTAGCTGCTTCCAGAAATGTGGGATTTGAGTGCTCATTTGACCTGAATTGATTGTTTTATTACTTCATAGTGCTGCAGAAATCTCACGAGTTGCATCTTTTGAACTCCACTGAGCATAAATCTGCTGCCATGAACACGATACGTCTGCACTGGTCAAGGAAAGGTACAAGCCCGTACTAAAGGTGAAGATATTCACAGAGGTGGATGCAGCAGCTCGTTAACATCCACGCAGCACTGTGATGCAGCTTTCAGTTTAAGATTTGCTACAAGGGTGAGTCAGGTGGCGTCCCTTTTGGGCTTTTAAAACTGGGCCAAGCAGTCCCAGATGATGTGGAAATATGAACTGACAGACAAGTAGAGAGGATGCTCTCATTATTTCCACAAGACAAATCTCAACCTGAAAGCCTCCAAAAACAGGCTGTCATCAATATTATTAGAGCTTTTCAGACCTGCTGCTGTGACATGACATGATTTCACACTATACTTTCCATATGAAACACACCAATTTAGTGTTACACTGGTATTACTTAACATTTAAAAACACCCAATTAGTACTTTTTAACCTTAAAAACTGCAGGTCTTTATTCACATGTAGTTAAATAAATATTTGGTGTTTCTCTGCTGATTAGAATTGAAATTATGGACCTGAGTTTATAAAACGGACTGAAGTGAGTGAACCTTTCACATTCTCATACAACAATCCAAACTTAGATTCAGTTTGTGTTTGACCTGTTACTCCTTTTGCTAAAACCTAATTTGAGAGTGATAGCAGGTTCCAGTTCTACAGACTGACATTAACACAGCGTTCAAGTTGTGCTGCAGCATTAATATCACGTCGTGTTTTTGCTCTAAAAAGATTATTTCACAGCTGTGTGAAATAAGAAAAACGCAAACAAAACTCAGCTCCTCAGCTGACATCTGTGTGGTAGATTTATCTTTAAAACGGTGATAGTATTAGTTAAGGTTTGTTCTTGTAAGAGCAGGATCTACAAGCAGTCATCATCGTATCTAAGGCAAAAAAAAAGAAAAAAAAAGTGTAAAGTAAAAATTGAAACTGGGGGGTTACCAAAGCAACTTCATCCCACACCCATTTGGTATCGAGCCTTTTCAAGGGGAGACAGAAAAAGCAAAACATTTACAGTGTGCAAAAACACAAAAAGGAGCAACAAATGGGCGAATACTTCACTCCTTTTGGGTGGGTGTGTCTTACGGTTGGAGGGGGCGGATGGTGTCTGAGTTTTAACATGAACAGTGAACTGTACAGGGTCCTGTATAAAGCTGGAGGGGGGGACAGTGTTTGAATGTGGAGTGAGAAGGGCGGGCGGGGCACTCTCGGGCTGCACTACCTGTGGACCGGCAGGTGCAGCCCGTTGAGGGGGTTCAGTGGGTGGGGCAGGGGAGGCTGCAGCTCCAGCTGGGCCAGCAGGGAGAAGTGGTCCGAGGGGATGTGGGGGTGGGGGCAGCCGGTGATGTTGTTGTCGATGAGCCACTGGCTGTCCAGTGGTCCCAGCAGGCCCAGGACACTCATGTGGGTCTTGGAGAAGAAGATGTAGTCGATCACGCCCTGCAGACACAAAGACATCATGCGACATTAAGTCCGGGCCGGGCATCCGACCCTAACACGCTCTGAGCCGTGACGGAAATGTGCTCGAATCAGTGAATGCTGAAAACTGGCACTGAATACTTTGTCACCTTCATCATCAGATCAGGTATTTCCTAGTGGCCGAAGAGCTATTTCAAAATAAGAGATTGCAGTGGGCACAGTAGATTCAGTTTTGCCCCTTCAGTGCTTTTCTCAAAGACAGTCTTTTCTCAAAGAGCACAAAAATGTGCTATGTTTGTATTTTGTACTCTTGGCCAATTGTTGACAGATGTATCAGAAAATCCACCACAGGACAAATACTGAGGAAACGATTGTGTACCAAAAATGAAATGTAGATAGACCTGAGGACGGACACGTGTTTGATAAAATGCTGTGGTTTGCAGCAGATGGATGCTGGACTTTTTAGCCAAATAAGGAAATAATTTAGATTTGGACCTGTCAAACTCACACCAATCTTTATTCAGCAGCTGTGTATTTATCTAAAGTGGAGGGTTTGACAACATTTTCTGGGAACAACAACAACCAGTGTAATGGAGGCAAAATGAAAAATGAATGTTTGTGTTTGTCCATCCGGTACAGGCAGGCTTCACGTTGATGCTTACGTGAAGGAAGAAACTTCTGAAACCTAAAGCCTCATTCAGTTGCTGCTGGCTGCGCAATTTTTATTTACGCCCACTGATATTCTTGCTGACTGAAGCACAAACCCACTGATTATTGGGGTTACTTATGTAACCAGAAAAAGAGAAAACATTTGTCTGTGTGACAAATGCCTGAATGACTCATTGGGACCTGAAGCAAAGAAACCACAAGACAAATCTAAAGTGCACTCACAGACAGGTCGTGTGATGGTGTTTTGTAGCACTGTAAAGGGTAAATCACGTTTTCTATTCCCACTGGAATCTCTGACAGCAAAAGCAGCCAAATATATCTATATTTCAGTCAAATGCAAGTTGAACAGTACTAACTTTTGCCAGCTGCATACTAAAATAGACACTACATCAGCCTCAGTGAAAAGGGTGATTCAGACAGACTGGAAGATAATTTGATTTTGTGGCAAAGCATTATCTTTTTCTTTTATTTAAGACTTTGGTTGAGAAATATAGCTGATGCTTGGCATGATCACAGCACAGGTGTTGCAGTGTATTTATTTCTATATGCTGTGTACCAGAGCCCAATTTTGAATAAGCAAATTCCGTTTTTTATGTTTTTGGAACCTCCACCTACATTATCCTACATCTCGAACGAAAGTAATGGTCAGGAGTTAACAGGCACAGTCAAGTTTGCCTGTTCACCAAACTTGACTTCAAGGCCTCAAATAACTGTACCAGTGGTTTTCCATGTTTTGGCTCAATTACTACAAAGCACATTCTTTTCATCGTTGCTGACCATTTTAGAATCCACGCTGCTTTGCCAATTTGAATGCATTTCTTCAATTATTCCAGACATCCATTAGTTCCTGTTCATTTTAGTGCAACCTGGAAATCTGCGAGCAGGCTTCTGAAACCGGCTTGAGTTGTGTAATTCAGTTAGGTCATAAAAGGTTCAAGAGTTTGCTGGTTGACTTGCTGCCTTGCAGAAATGAATGAAGACCAATGGCAGCCTGCAACGGGACACCAAATAGATCCAAAAGTCTAAAGTTATACTTGTCACCTGCCTGAAACAAACAGACACTGACACACACAGAGGAGGTGTCTACCTTGAAGTCATATGTGTAGTTGGTGTAAGGCATCAGATTGCTGTCGTAGGCGCTCTTCAGCTGGAAGCTGTGTGTGATGCTTCCATCTGAGTTGCCGTTCTTGCCGTTGCAGCTGAAGTTGGTCAGACATTCATTATAGCGTAACTCCTTGAAGTCCTTGTGGTTCTCAGCCACTCCTCCGTTGCTCAGGTATTCCACCACACCTGGATCACACACACACACACACACACACACACACACACACACACACACACACACACACACACACACACACACACACACACACACACACACACACACACACACACACACACACACACACACACACACACACACACACACACACACACACACACATATGAGCAAAATATGATTGTAAGGCTGCACCACATAACATCCCTCATATTTTTACAAAGTCCTAGGAATGGCCCCAAAATCTATTGTGTGTGTTTATCTTCATGGAGATGTTGTATCCCACTGCATCCTCTATTGGCTGAAGGGGAAACCAATGAGTGTAATGCAGAGACTAAACAGTGTATTAATTTAGGACAGTCACACTGTGCAAAAAGCATTGTTCGATAGAAGTGCATCAACATATATCGAGTGTGAGACTCAAACGCTAAACAAGCTCCGTGAAAAGTGAGACAGTCCTACCGGAGTCGGGCAGGGAATTGAGGTCAGCACACAGGACGATGGGGATGGAGGACGGGTCGGAGGTCGGCGAACCGGTCGCCACGGAGCCCGAGGCCCTCTCAGCAATGCTCTTCAGCTCCGACAGGAACATCATGGTTTGGATCAACTTGACGTCGGAGTACTCGGGGTCCCAGTGCATGTGAGCGTTGGCCACCAGGATCAGCTGCCTCTCCTGTGGTGGCTTCATGCCTGAAAACAGAGAAGAAAAACTGGATTATGCCACAGATATGTAGTCAGCAAAGGAGTGAAAACTTAAATCAGATCCATTATAACTGCACACTGATAGAAGAGGTTAAAATGTTTAAGACCCCAAAAATAACACAAACTGAAAGAAATGACAATTACAATTTGTCATTTGGCAGACGCTTTTATCCAAAGCGGCGTACATATGAGATTTTCATACAACACAAGCAAGGTTCTAGACGGGAGAGAACAACAAGGATAAGTGCCCTAACGCAACTTTCTGGTCCAACTGGACATAGGTGCTACAAGACAATGCTACGAAGTAGTAGTACGAAGAACAAATGGAGTTTGGTAACTCGTTCCACCACCCTGGGAACCACAGAAGAAAAGAGTCTAGCCAGAGACTGGCTGGCAGCACCAGGCGCCGTTCCTGGGCAGAGCGTAGTGAGTGGGAGGAAGCATAAACCTGAATGAGGGAGTTCAGGTAGGTCAGAGCGGTTTTGGTGGTAATTTTGTATGCAAGCATCAAGGACTTATACTTGATGTGGGCAGCAACTGAGAGCCAGTGGAGGGATATGAACAGCGGAGTGACATGTGCTCATTTGGGCTGGTTAAATACCAGACGAGCCACCGCATTCTGTATCATCTGTTAAGGTTTTAGTGAGCATGTTGGGAGCCCGGCCAGTAAGGAATTACAATAGTCGAGGCGTGATAGTACCAGCGCTTGTACTAGGAGTTGTGTTGCATGCTCAGACAGGTAGGGTCCGATCGTCCTCATGTTGTACAGGGTGAATCAGTATGACCGAGCAATAGAGGCCACACATTCTTTGAAAGTTAGCTGGTCATCAATCAAGACACCAAAGTTTCTGGCAGATTTAATCTAATCATGATCATACACATATTATCAAATTCTAAAAAGAGGAATGTTTTTAGAAGAAAAAAGACACTTAATAAATCCCCCAAACCCTGACGAGAAAAGCACTGGTGCAACTTCAGGAAGTAAAGAAATGCTGAGACAGAAAGATAAAATAAGTAAAAGGAAGAGAGGGATTTACAGAAAATGAGTGAAAATAAATGAATCAACCACAAACAGGGAAGTTATACTGTAGGTGTACGTCGCCGTCACGTTACATGGAGCTCAACTCCTGCATATCACTCACTACAAAGTTTAATGAGTGAGCTGATAAATACTGATGATACGATTTGTTCACAGCTGTACAGATTTAGGAATTGGATGGCATCCTTTACATCTAACAGACCGCTCTTTGACCCCGTATCACTCGGATGATGCAGGATGTGGATTCTGTTGATTTCTACTCAACGTCACTAGTGACACCTTGTAGCACTGAGATGTTACTACAGATCTTTCCTGTCTTACTTTTATCTACTTGCCAAACACGCCACTTTTTGGCTGCAAGCTGACTGCTGCATTATTATTTTTCTCCACAGTTTAGCAACAACTATGGATCCATGCATATATTATATATTAATAACAGCACATGTGGTCTTTTACTGAAGTTACTGAAGTGTGGGTGTCAGTTCTCATGGACAGTACATATACTCATGCTGGATCTGTTAGTTGATTCATTGTTCAACAGAAACTATTATGAATGTGAGGATTTGTGGCTTTTTTTCTCTCTTACATCATTGTAAATTGAACGTCTTTGGGTAGTGGAGTGTTGATCGGACAAAACAAGCAATGAAGACGTCACTTTGAGCTCTGTGAACTTGTGACAGACCTTTTCCCCTTGTTTCTGACATGTTATACACTAAATAATTAATTGACAGGTGAATTGCCAAACGAAAAGCGTACTGAGTTGCTCTCACAGTCTGTTATATTGTTTTTTACAACAATGGACCACATTGGTGGACCGTGCAAAACTGGGTATGTTTCAGGGAAGCTGGAATACTTGGAAGCCTGAAAAGTGTCACTTATAACAGCACAAAAGAAGAAGAGATGGTAACATTACATCCTCTGTTTTGGGTGAGGGTCTGCAGATGCATCACAGACTGAGTCTGTCTGTTCTTACCACCGGAGAACATGTCCTTGTTGACCTCGAGCAGAACAGCCACTCCGATGTTGTCTTTGGTCATCACTCTGTTCAGCATGACCTCTGAGCCCTCAGAGTTGGCCATGGCCACCTGGTTGAACTCCACAGTGTGTTTCTGGACCAGAGTAAACCTGCAGAAACATTCACAGAGCAGCGTAAGCACTTTGAAAACGAACGCTTAGATTTCAGGCGTAAAAATGTCTCTGCTTTACTACACACATGACTTGTAGTGACCCTGCCTGTAGCACAATCAGTCACGATCACAATGTGGTCAGAGTCAGTTTCCGCTCAACTTCTCACCTCTCTAAATATGGCTCAATTCAAACAGAAACCGTAACCATAAGCCTACAAGCCTACAAATACACTAATGTATTCAACACGTCATGTTCTGTACAGTATAAAAAGTTAAGCTCTTATGCTGGGATCAGACTACACAGTATTTTTGTCTTTGACGGTGCTCACCATATCAGCTCTAATGATCACAGTGCCATAAACTCTTGCTGTGTCTTGGCTGGGTGACTGGCCAACCAACACATATGACCCCAGTCAATCACGTCTTATTTCACGATCACATGCGAGTTCAGAGGTCATCGGGGGGGCAGGGGAAGCAGCTGTATGTGATGCAGAAGCCTTGTGTGTGATGCTGGCGGTCTTGTGTCAAAGAAAGTTCAAAGACAGAAAAAGCAGCTGTGGATACGCTCCTGGGTGCCGTGGAGAGGACAGAATGGGCAACGAACCCCCCCTCCTCTTAACAATGCTTGTATCTGACTGCGCTATGGCGAGTGCATGCGATTGGTCAACGCTAAGGGACACACCATGGGAGATGTCACACTGGACCTGTCAAGACAGAAAGTCTGACATGCTAAACTGAAATGTCAAGGGGTGTCTCAGACACTGCATGGCAATCGTTTAGCATGTCAGCCTACACGGTATAGATGCCTGATTGCTGACGGCCAATGCCTGGGTTTGTGTAGTCTGATGCAGCATTACACTCACTTCTCAGTCTTGAAGAACACAGCACAGCCGTCCACGTGTTTCCTCTCCTGTTCAGAAACCAGTTTGGCACGAGACTTTGGACAGAAGTAGCCATCGTAGCCGCGCTCCTTTAGCGTTTCCAGAAACAAAGCGTAGTACTGCTCTGTCTCCACCTCCTGCAGACACACACGGCAACAAGTGTCATCCAAAGAGTCACTGAAACGTTTGTATGAAGGGGTCAGTTACTGTGACTCCAGAGTGAAGAGGGAGCAGCAAAAAAGTGTACTTCCTGGTCAAAATGACAACCCTCTGGACAGTACATGCAGACAAATCCCACACAGCACTTTGAGTTTGTGTGACAAACAATCTTTCGAAATCACAAAGGTATGCGGGGCTCTTCTTAGCGATCTAGTCTGAACAACAGAATCCAGTCTCCATCCAGCATATCAATAAATTGAGACACTCTAAGATCTTATAATCTTTCTGACTGCACAGTCTGGAACTACTCTCACATGCTTGGCAAAGTACTGTAGGTAAAAGGTGTCCAGGAACACATAAATGTCTTATATTAATTTTTCTACCACATCAGCTGAACATAAATGGCAAATTCCCTCTGTCAGAAGATGCCTTTCCATAAAAGTTACCAAAAAAAAAAAAAACAGCATAGGAAAGACGAACCAGCACCAACAGATTTTTCACACATTAATCACAGTCCAGGACTGGCTGAACATTTCATTTCCACTTGTCAGGTCCATCTTTCTCTTTTGAGCATTCCACATTAAAAACCAGGTTCCTCTCATTCATTTTGATGCAATAATCCAAAATTACTTTCCATTTCAAAGTTAGATTTGGGGTTTTGTTGCCTCTCTGCATAGCAAGTCAGATTTAGCTGTGAAAAACTTTGCATTTTGATACTGTTTTTAATGGGATTTCCAGTGCACTAGGCCCAGAAATACCTCATTATTACATCATATTGAAAATCAAGTTAAAATCATTCTTTGCAAATGTCTCTCTCCTGATTTTCTGACCTTCACAATCAAATTCAAAAATCTTCCCAGATGTCCTTGACTGTGCGGGTAGCTCTTAAGACAAGAGACTGGTGCATTCGGTCGGAGAGTGCGGATTGATCTGAGGAGCTGAAATCAGGTGTGCAGCTGTGCACAGAGACTGACAGACGCAATAAATCAGTTTAACGCTCTACTAAAACTGACACCGTGCTGAGTGAAGCCTCCTCCCTCTGTCAGTCAAAGACAGCGGATGGACAGATGGTGGGTGGAGACCCTGTATTAATGGTCACAAGTGAGCTCATGCGAGACTGTGAACTGCTACACTCACAGCCCGTGAAAAGCAGGTGCATCTCAGCGGTGCTTATTAAATTTACTCTTTATTTCAGATCCTGGTCAGTTGGCCCACCCACCACTTTAGTCCAGACTGAAAAATCTGCATGACTATTCGACGGAGTGCCAAATCACTTTAGATCTCCTGACTTTTCCTCTACTACCATTGGCCCAATACTTTAGTTTATGCTGAAATAACTGCAATAACTTAGCTCATTAGCTAATGTTAGCATGCTAACATTAAAAACTAAGATGGTGAACTTGGCAGGCATTACACTTACTTACTTACTTGTTTGTGAGCATGTTAGCATGCTGACATTGGCATTTAGTTCAAAGCACTGTTGACTGTAGACTCACAGACTGGTTTACACTGTAGCTGTCTACCTGAGTATATTCAAAACATGAAACGACATGACGCAGGGTGACTTGTTCCCTTTTCCCTGGAAAAGAAAGTCAGCTTCCAGTCAGAAATATACCAAGTGAAATATAAAGGCTGAGGGGCCCCTCACTTACCTGCAGGCTGATGATGTCGGCGTCACAGTTGGTGATTTCCTCCATGATGCCTTTCTTCCGGTACTCCCAGTTGAGGGCCCAGGACGGACAGTAGCCGTACAGCTGTCGCGTGGCGTACTTGTCACACAGCACATTGTAGCACATGACTGTGAACACGGCTGCAGGAGAGGACGGAGAGGAGATGTGAAATACAAAAACTGAGTGTGAAAAACACTGAACAATTACTGCTGAGATGCACGCAGTTTTAATTGTATTCCTCACACGCAGGGGCCATTTTTATATTTTGGACTTTAAATGTGCTTTATAAATAAGGAATGAGGTTATGAGTGACTTACATCCTAGTTGGCAGCTAAATGAAACTCTACACCCTCTTACATCACTGCTTCACCAAGCCTGTAAGTGTTATTGTTCTGTTTTGACACAAAGATTTCCAAACCAAAAATCCAGGAAGGTGACATTATTATTTTAGCTGGTCTTTTTAATATTGCTATGGACGATCCATCTGACAGATGGGTATTTGATAAGTGCTATAAACATCTTCTCTTATCACTTGTCTCATGATGCCTCAGGCTTATTTTGACCCCCGTCCACCAGCATGTAAGGACGGGAACCACTGCTTTTCTTTTCAATGCTTTTATACTCTGGAACAAGTACATTTCCCAGGCGTGGGATCAATAACATTTTATCTTATCTTCAGCAGACAATTTACAATGAAATTTCATGTCAGCGAACAAATCGGTGACCACAGACTCAGTAGGTGATATGATGCCATAATTGGTAACTTATGATGATTAAAGTGCTTTTTTCATGTATAAAATGAGACAGACATACAGCATTATGAATGAGCTCTACTCAGGCAGGAAGTTGAGGTTTGAACATGCAATAACTCTGACCCAAACGAACTCACCTGTGGGAATCATTTGGTCTCGCTCTTTCAGAGTGATCCAAGGTCTTTGGGGGAGCTGTTCTGGGTGCACTGGAAACAGAGCAGGGCAGGGGGAAATTAGGGCTAAGCGCTCACTTGTCTGTGACAAACACAACAGTATACCTGCTCGATATACCGCCGCTGCTGCCTGTTAAATATGCATGAGTTCCAATAAGCGGTCGTGTGGTAAGGTGAGGCGAGCGAGCCATTTACCTGCTAGATTGTCGAGCATGTAGTTCAAAAGCTTTCTGGTTCCGTCCGGCTCCTGGTACAGATTGAGGATGTCCTGGGACAAAGGGTTTCCTGCAAAGCGACCATGTCACAAATATAAGCTATCTATAAAAATGCAAAGCAGGGAACACTTTGTATTAATTCACTTTCACCACTAGTTTCTTGGAAAGTATTCAGAAATAATGACTGGTTGCAGAATTCACTTGTATTTGGCTCATAACGATAATTAAAAAATATATATGAATGAATATATGAAAATAATGGTAATAATTAAAGAAAAGACTCACCTTTCAGCCCCAGGGTTTGTAACTGGAAAAGCCTCCCAAGTTCATAAGGCAGAACTCGTAAAAGATTGTTGTTTAAAAGCAATTCCCTGCAATAAACGGCACAAACACATCAGCATTTTGTCTTTTCTTTCTTTCACAAACTTTCTCTAACAATGTAAACTTTGACTGGTGTCAAAACATCATTTATCACGTGGTCCTCTGTTGTCACTTCAATTGTGTCTTCCAGTCAAAATGTGTCTTCGCTTGTCATCTTCGCTTTTGTGCGTTTGTCTGTTTGGAGTCGAGATGCTTCTCCGAGCCCCGCGGGATATCTGTTCTCACCCACACATTTCATAATCCTCCTCTTTCTCCCAAGTGTGTGATCAGTGCCTCTTAATCATCGTGTTTTTGATCACTTTTCTTCTCTGCTTCGGGACTGTTTGGCATGGAACCACGTGAATGAATCCAAACGCTCTTTTCTCTTTCAGAACAAAACACACACTGAAGAAATGAATGAAGACAAAGGCTGAAGACATGCACAAGACTCAACCCTTTGTGCGAGCATCTAACAAGCGGACATATGTCAGCAAACCAGGAGCAGGGTTTGTGTGCGGCCATGTTGGAATCAACAAGTATCCTAAACCTTAAAGCAGAGCACTGCGCTGTGCACTGATGTCAGTCATGTCCCTGAGCTCTCCTGAACAGGACCAAGCACGCCTACGGCCTACCTGAGAGAGACCATGTTGCCCAGTTCGGCGGGCAGGCTGCGGAGCTTATTGGACGACAGGTTCAGGTAGACCAGGTTGGGCAGCTTGGCGATGTCCGGCGGGATGCGGGTCAGGTTGTTGTCGTTGATGTGCAGCGCCGTCAGGTGGGTGAGCGTCCATAGTGAGCTGCTCAGACTCCTCACCCGTCCTGCGTCAACATAAACATCGGTCGTCATGGGATTTCTCATGAGAAAAACACACATTTATATTTGAGCCTCGGAATCAGTTGAACCGGGGAACAAGACTTCTACTGAAAACTGATAATGTTTTTGTTTTAAGGCCTTTCAAACCGCTTTAATCCTCTTCATGCCAAAACAAGAGCTACATTCATTTTTTAGACAGTAATGCTTCTGAGGGAGGAAAACCACACAAAACAGCATTTAGACCGTCATGTGAAACTCAAACTAGACCTGATGAGCCAACAGTGGTAGAGAACTGTGGGGAAGATGACTGCATGTTAAAAAAGGAATTAAACCTGATAAATGAATTTCTGAATTGCTCCTCTGTAGATTCAGTCAGGAAGAAACCTCGTTCACTTCAGAGCTCAATGATTTATTATCAGTACGTTTCTTATCAACTTTTAACCACGCAGGGAAAGTTTGTCGGCTCTTTTTTTTTTCAGTTTTACTCGGGGCTTTGGGGTCAAAAGAGTTTCAGGTATGTGCTTTACAGATTTTTCACCTTGGCCTCTTTTTCTCTCTTGGCTGCAATTTAAGATTATTTTCATTATTGATCCATGTGCTGAATATTTTCTAGTTTAATCAATTAACTGTTTAGTCTGTAAAAGGTCTGGCAATATTGAAAAATGCCCACCTTTATGTCACAAAATCCAAAGCATTTTGTTTAGAAATCGATTATCAAAAGAGTCATTTTCTGTCAAATAATGTCTCAGCTCCACTTTCTGGCGATTCAAATTAGAGACTCGGGAAATGAAAAAAAGAAGCACATACAGAGAAATGATGAAATAATGGAACTTGCTTGATATCGTGCTTCATCTGACTGATTAAAACCAAGACTTTCAGACATTTTTCAGTGTTTGCTCTTTAAGCACAGGGACAGGTGGACTCTTAGGAGGTTGGACATGCAGGAGAGCAGTATGAAGAGGATATTGCAAAAAATGTATGGTAGTGATTTTCAGGGCTCTGCTGGTTTTCACTTCTATTTGTCGAGGTACAGATTTACACCTGAGCTTCGGGGCCTCGGTTTGGACATTTTCATGGAAGCGGACACAGAGAGGGCGAGTTAGACTGACCAGATATCTCAAGCTCGGCCCAGTAAGACTTCTTCCCATTGGCCGCCTCCTCGGCAGACATGATGGTGTAACATCTACGGGGATCTGGAGGATCATATTTTTCCTTTGGCATACCTGTTAATCTGAAAAACAAAGCAAGAACACAGACAGAGTTTCAATTCTGCGAGCAGGAAACACTCATTCGCTGGCGCTGAGGTGGCACTGAAAAGAACAGGACAACCAGACTGAGATGATCACCACTACCAACACCGATGATAATAGCAAGAACATTTTTTGTGATAAAAAGCTTGACAGTTCTTACAGTCAAAGGTTCCCTGTGGACCTTTAGACTGCGAACAATGATAAAAACAAACCCTTAAGACCTAAAATAGATTAGAGCTAAAATACTGATAAAAAACACACTTTTTTCATTTTGGCAAGAATAAAACAATAAAACGAAATACATATATGTATGTATGTATGTATGTGTGTGTGTGTGTGTGTGTGTGTGTGTGTGTGTGTGTGTGTGTATATATATATATATATATTTTTTTTTTTTTTTTCGTTGTTCACATATTAAAAGTAGCAGCCATATTTTCAACAAACTGGTGCTGCAACTAATAATTGATCGATGAATTTTCCAGTTATTTCTTGGTTATTTTGCTGATAATTGATTTTTTCTGTAAAATGTCATACAATTGTAATAAAAATTCCCATCATAGTTGCCCACAATGCGAGGTAATATCTTAAAATGACTGTTTTGTCCAGCCAACAGTCAGAAACATACAAAACAGAAAAGCAGCTCCTCTCAGTGGAGATGCCAACCAGAGACTGTTTGGAGTTTTTGCCTGATAAATGACTTTAAATAGAAATTAATTTAAAAAATCGCTGCTGATTAATTGTCTGTCGACTAACTAAATGAGCAATCAACAAATACACACAAAGCTTCCCATCCTCACTGCAAATCTGTGCTTTTCTCAACAGCAAAACTTGAAGCACCTTGAAGACTCAATTCAGTCGTGACAAAGATGTCCATTTTTTTCCTCCAGTGCTCAGTAAATGGCAAGCTCCCTTAATTCCGCAGCCACCTGCAAAGTATTTCCCACACATCAGAAAACCAAATCGATGACTGTCTGCCTTTTGAAGCGGCTGGTGGAGTCAGCGACCTGAGCTACCCTGGACAGCGATTACCAGCACACGGCTGCTGGATGGATGGATGGAGGTGATTTTCCACCACAAAGCCTCCACCAAACCTGAGCCAAACCCAGAAACCACAGAGGAAGCACCTGGAGGACAGTTACGACACGCTGGAACAAAAACTGGCATCCACATGAAGAGCTGAGACACTGATGTCACAGTTGTAGATCATTTGATTATCAGTGTGGTGGTGTTCAGCGCAAGATTTAAGGAATTCATTTTGACTGTCCAAGATAAATCGTAGTGGAGAACAAATTCTGTGAGATCAGCACTTTAGTGCAGATTACAGACCTCCACTCCAACAGCAGCTCACCCACCACAGTCGCAAATGAGAGTCACACTCGACAGCCAACACAGTTTGACATCAGTCCTGCCCTCCTGCGATCTCACCTCTAAACTGATTCATGAGCAAAGTATTTTTGAAATAAAGGTTATGAAGGGTTCTTTTAAAGGAGTCCTTTCTGAAAGCATCTTCGCAGTGATCATCGGACAAAAAAGGAGACCTTGAAGTGAGAAGTGCTACAGCTACGGATCACTCCACTTCTCAGACTTTCAGTTGACTTTTCAGACTTTTTCTTGGTTACATAAACATTCAAACAGCGGTTATTTTACTCATGCATGGTTGATCCGTCTCCCAGAAGTTAAGGCTGGGAAAAGTCAATGTTATCTTCATTCAGAGTTTGAGTGAAATTACATTATGACGACCGAATGACGTTATGATTTTGCAAAATTCTCTTGTCTAAACTAATGACTTCAAGATGGATGCTCAGTTAATCAGAGGGAAATGCAGTGTGGCAACACACTGTGACAATAAACTAAATGACGCAGGTTTAAACAATATGGTCCAGCACAACCTGACACAAAAACCATTTAAAAACTGCAGGCTGTGTGTCACAGATGTTAAACTTTGAAGGGCGGAGCACAGAAATAAATCAGCAACACCAAAGCATGTACAGCAGAACCTGGTTGGCTTTTATTTTAGCCTCGACTTTAACTTAACTGGTCTTTAATCTAATTTGAACTCAACAGATGTGAACTTGTCCACAGTCTTGTATGTATGTTAGTGTATGTTTGAGAAAGCACATTCTTATCCTACCACTCAATGCTTATGCCATTATAACAAAATATATATATTGCTGTTATAAACACTGTTTATCACTGAATATTAGCCAGGATGTATACATTAACAAGATAAAGGATGCATTAAAACATAAGAATATGCTACTAAAATGAGATATAATTGTATAATATCTATGTCATGGTATGAGACAAGACACCACCTGAGAGTCTGATTAATGCAATAACTTACAAGGCCTTAAAGTCGCAGTGTAGTGTAAGAGACAAAGTGTTCTGCACTGACTGCTCTTCCTGATGAAAAATACATGTCTCAGCGCTCATCATATCAACTTTACTGGCTCTTCCTCAGACACCATGACTACTGCCTGAAAGCAGTATTCACGTGCAAAACCCAGTTACTCCATCGAAGACAAAGAATCCTTCTGTCTTGAACATCACACGTGCTGTATTAACAAACCATGCAGTCTTTTCGTTTGGAGGCTGCAGAGCCGCCAGCTTGCAGCAGGAGCTTGCAGGTTATACAAAGTCCCCTGCTGACAGCCTGCTGCTCGCGCATGGCTCAGGGGCACGTGTAGTAAACGCGTAATGTTGCATGATTTTGTTATTGGCTATTGTCTTCTGAAACCACGCATATCAGCAGACGAAGTATGCAAAGGGATAAAAGGGTGAGTGACATTATGCACCCAGCCGCCGTGAGGTTGGCTGAGGCGCACAAGTTTGGAGAGGACTTACATAACCTGTTTACACACGGCTGGGTCACAAGCAAGCGGCAACAGCGGTTGCGGACAGATATATGGCCTGCTGGCCTTGGATCATCACAGCCATACGGGGACTGGCACGAAACTGAAGTTGCAAAGGCGACTTTTTCCATCGCATGCATGCCTGAGATGACATCAACATATAAGACCTGGGGGGCTGTCACACACAGCCTAAATATTATGGCAAGCCCCGAATCTGTTGCTTTGGAGAGTGGGGATTTATTATTTTAACAAGGCGAGAGTCGTTTGTAAACGGAAAAAATGTGGCGAAGGCAACTGCGCCAACAGCTGAGAGGCGAGTGTCCAAACATAGCTCTAATGTCAAAAGTGACAAACACGCAAGTTAGCGTTACATGGACGGGCCCGTTCAGGAGAAGTTCGGCCCACCGCTCACCAGCTGTCACACCTGATAACGACGTAAACGCGTCCTCTGCTCATGTCCACTTCTACATTTCAAAGTGTTGAAACTAGTAATATGTCGTCGAAACAGAGTGTGAACAGGTTAACCGACCAGCGAGCTGAAAGCACGGCGCTGGATTTGTTTGGCTGACGGCTGCAGGGCGCACGCCGCCCGGGCTCACCGAGTAAACTGCGGGGGAGACGGACTTAGTACAAATGGAAGAGGATTTAACTGTGAAATTTAACCCGGGACAGTCTGGACAAAGTGTCTGCAGCGTAAGAACAAAGTCAGAATTGGTATTACCTTCATTCGGGGGCGGTAGAAGACGATTTATAGGAAGAATTGGTAGAGACATGCAGACCGATGTTGAACCCGTTTAGACCCTGAACGTCTCGGAAACAGAAGGAAGAACAACAAACGCGACTTCCGCTCGTACCCGTCCGCACACAGCATGCGTCGCCGTCAGTTTTCGCCGTCAGTTTTCTCCCGTTCATGTTAAAGTCATAACTGAGATTTAACTTTAAGAGTAGAATAAAACACAGGGCGCTATGAGAGAGCTGCAGGTTATTGTCCTCATGTGAATATAGCATTTTCACCAGTAAGTATTAGTTCAAGGTGACACAAAATTCAATTTCTCATTTTAATATTATGTAGGTACAAGGATTACAGAGGATCGAATCATATTTTTATTATATTATTATTATTATTATTATTATTATTATTATTATTATTATTATTATTATTATATAATATATATATTATTTTATATATTATTATATTTTTAGAATATCAAGGAGCCACTGGAAAATTCGGCGTGTAGTTCATGGAGCAAGAACATTTTCTTGTGTATTCAAATTTTGTATTACCAATTTCTCTGTGGATACTGGAAATGACAAAATGTTCCGACACATCAAAGATTTACTAAAGTCGCTAAAGATTTGTATGCCGAATTTGGAAGTAGATCTAAATAAGTCTACATAATTACTTAGTATTTTGTGTAGGTTTTGAGGTTTTAAATTGACTGTATGTGAGATTTTATTTCCCAGGTGGAACTGTTCTACACGTATCGTTGTTTTCACACGGACCAGCCACATTCACAAACATGGCAACTTGCACGCGGACTATGTGGAAAGGTCAGTTGATTTTTGTGTAATTTACTGTAGTCTTACTGTCAGTAAAATAACAGGCCTTGTATTCGTTAAGAGAAGTGCTAGTTCTTCTAGACTTTCCTCTGTGGATTGTCGTTTCGGTGAAAGAGCAAACCAGTCATTAGAGTTAGCTAGCTTGCGTGCAGTCCTGCTCGCTCCTTAACTCGGATGACGAGTACAGACTGCAAAACACCTCCCAAATATGTGCCATTTCTCTGCCCTCCTGTATATTGAAGAATATAACACATCGCACAATATTATGCAAGATTGTGTCCGAATTATGGAGAGTTTCCGTTTAATTCGGCGTTAATCTAATTTACAAGGCAGCTGTTAGTAAAATGAATTGAACGTTTTCTTCGGTGGATTCATCGTTGTTTGCTTTTGAGTCCTTGAACCAAAATAAGTCGTGGTGGGCGTTGACACGAAGCGCCAACGAGTTATAAAGGTCGACATTTGTTCAATGAAGTTGTTTTTTGGTGAATCGTATGTGTGACGAATGTAAGAGTTTGCATAAATCATCCAATCAAGATTTTAAATAATGTTATTTTGGTTACGAGTCTTTACTTATAAGAAAGGGCGTATTTAACCATCAGGTTTCTGGACGCAGGTTCGGTGTTAGTAGAGTTTAACGAACCAAAAAGAGGTAATGCAGAAAACTGTGTCTTCGCATTGGTTACATTCAAACTCTGCACACATATCATGTGTCTCTGCCTCCCCAGGACTAACCACAAAACTTCTATTTTCCTGTTAAACGTGATTTACTTCATTTGTTTTGCATCCTGCACACAGTCAGCGAAGCTGTAACAGAAACAGATGTACAACCACACCAGAGACAGCTTTTCCCAGCACGCATCCCTGCAGGCACCCCGAGATTTATCACTTATAATTAACAGAAAGATTTCAATTTTCCCATTGACGAAGGTGGGCTTAGAGGTACCACTGGGGCCATGTTAACTAGTGCCCAGTTTCCACACGAGCTTTAAATTTGTCTTGCAAATCACCGAGCTTGCTGTCACCTTGATAAAAAAAACATTGTCACAGGCAGATTTTTCCTCCACATGCAAATATTAGCAAGTAAATCCAGTTTCATGCAAATATCACTTACATTGATCTGCTTCAGTTTGGTAGAGATCAGCCCTGATGCATATGCTTTGCATTGGACATACACTCACGTCAAATGTTTCAATGTTTATTTTTAATTTTTTCTATTATTTTTTAAAACAGAAATTTGTTTGAGATCTTAAAAAGCATTTCTCTGCATAATTTGAGCTATATCCAATACACCAAGCTTGACTTTGTTATGCTTGCCATCCGCTTGCATGGCACCCTCTGATAGAATTAAACAGATACTTCTTGGTGCACTTGGTTTATGTGAGATTAAAGTGTGTTTTGTAATGTCACAGGAAACACCTCAGTGTCACACAGACAGAGTGTGTGTGTGTGTGTGTGTGTGTGTGTGTGTGTGTGTGTGTGTGTGTGTGTGTGTGTGTGTGTGTGTGTGTGTGTGTGTGTGTGTGTGCGTGCGCGCGCAGTTGGAGGTCATCATCTGTGCCGTGTGTCTGCTTTCATTTCTTATGCAGCTTTTTTGTCGTTCTCAGTTTTAGCAGGATGTCAGAGGCAGCTGCTGAGAGCCGGCGGTCCTGCCTACACAGGCGCCTCACTGACTGCACCGAGGAATCTACCTGTCAGGACATTTGCTGCTGTTAGGTGAGTTTACAGACCTCGTGTTTGCTAACACCAACTTGGAAGATCTTCATCCGGAGAGGATTTTTTTTTAACTTTGGAGCTGTTTTTCAACGTCATTCTGCTTTAGCGCCAACAGTTTGGCACATTTAGCCGATGGAGCTGTCCACTAGAACTGCTTTGTTCATGTGAACCATAAAATTGAGAGAAGATATAGGTAGGCCTGATGACCCAAATATTTCTCTGTGTAACATCTTCTCTGTTGTTTGTCAGAGCACAAAAGAAAGACAAGAAAGAAGAAACAAAGGTGAAAGAAAAGAGGGTAATTGATGACACAGACAGACATAAGCCCTTCAGCAAGACGGCCTGGGCACCGATGGATGACGTGTACGTTATGAGGTACTACCCCAGGACGGTCTATGGCGCAGCAGACGCCATCGACATGCTGAAGAACTTTCAAGCGTTGGACTTCACTCCCCACAGGCAGCCTGTTTACATCGATCTGAGGCTAGTCATGAAACTGGACAAAAAGGTAGTGGCACCAACGCTGCAGTGCTCTTTCTACATGCTAGAAGTTCAGGAAGTTGTCAGACACAGCTCCTCCAGTCCTCCAACATAGGTCATTTTTTTCAGGATGTGTGCATTATTACATTATAATGCACACATTAGTGTATTATTCTCACATGAAATCATCACACTTATAGGTGGTCAGATTTTATTCTTGTTAGGATGCATTTTGTAAACATTTGCCTGCCTAACCACAGATTTTGACCGATAAATTGGCCAGGCTGATGTACACTCCTTTGCCAGTTTATTAGGTACACTCAGCTAAAATTAATGCAGTCTAAAACAGTCCGGCAGTAGTCCTTCATGAAGCCCTGTTAGTTTGTGGTGCTCTTGAACTGTATTGCATTATACAGTGAAGTGTTTCTGTTATTTAACCTACCATCACTGATGTAAATGGGATGGACAAAATAATCAAAACACCTGCCAAACTACACATTAAAACAACAAGTTAGATCTTCAAATTGAAATGAAACATTTGGGCCCAATAGCTAAATTTGTCACGTCTGTATTGCTATGAATTTTGGGAAATGTGTGCAGAACCATGTCTGGTCAAATCTGCACCTAAAGCTCTGACACTCAGTTCCACGTAGTGAAGTGAAATGATGAACTGTGCATTAGAGCGGCCCTCAGCTCCTTTGATGAATCTGTGGGGAAGTGTGGACATTTGGATACAGGCTTCAGTTTTTAGTCACTGCTGATTCTTTTTCATCAACTGATCACATGCCAAAATGTCTGAGACCAGTTTTAGCACTCAGACTTGGCAGCCTTGACTGTCTTTTTATTTTGTTTTATTTTTGGTGCTTTCCCACCCTGCCTGTTACTGTTATGCCTCACTTACACAGATCCGAGTGATAATTCCTGCATCAGCCTTTGCAACATGAGCAGTTTTGGTTAATCAGCATCAGCAACAGCGTGACTCAGAGGAATAAAAACCTCACGAGCTTGTTTCCACATCACAGGACTGCAGAGCTGCTTTGATGTCCACATGACACAGATGTATTCACTACTTAAAGCCTCTCTCTCATTGGTCTGTCTCCGCAGAACTATGCACAACCAGTGTTCCTATACATAATGAATTAAGAACACTCCAGAGAAATGAAAAATTGAAGTGGTGGCAGAAAAGATTTAATACTTGATTATCTAAGCTTGGTCTGTGGCCTTTTTTCTTATGTTTTCCACCAAATCTGTTATTTGCTTGAGCATGCTGAGTGTTGAAAACTGTAACTGTTGGATCTTCTTTTCCCCCTCACAGAAAAAAGTGGACCCCTTCGTCAGCACGGTTCAGTTACCGCACCGCTTCAAGACTGAGCTTAACAAAGTTTTAGTTTTTACTGAGGTAAAAACTTGTATTTATTTTTTCTCCCCCTTTAGTCTCACTAAATCTTAATTTCATAGCCAATTGATTGCCTGCTGCTGATGAATTGCTTTAATATTGTTTGAGCATGATTCAGATATGCAGCAGCAGCACCTTTCATTTGTCACCTCGTTTGTCTGTAATGAATGGGCTTGTGCGGAGGCCAGTTAGATCACAGAAACCTACGAGCAGGAGCTGATTAATATTCCTGTCGAGCTGCGCAGGTTGTGGGTTGTAACTTAAATGCGCATGTTAACGACCTTAATGAATGACATCGGTGGGGTCTGCCGCACTCTGACACACCCGAATCAGATTGAAGTGGCTAACGTTGTCTCTATTTTTCTCTGCAGGATGCTAATCAAGCTAAAGTGGCGCAGGAGCACGGAGCTGTGCGTGTTGGAGGAACAGAGCTCATACAGCCGGTGAGTAGGTTAAACACCACGTGCTTGAAGTTCAGATCAAGCTTCTTTTTTCCTTCAAGAGGAAATTGTCATCTTTCTCTGGATTTTTATAACAGTATGATTTACATGGCATTTTAAGACTTTTGTCTGAAGCATTGATAACAATGGAGCTTCTTTGCTTAGGACTACAACTAGTTACCACAGCTGCTATATTGTAATAAATATCAATATCTATTGTGATATTGATTTCAGCCACATCATCTGGTCCTGTTGCCCTTTTTAAGACATTTTTGAAGATTTCACACTCTTTTTCAAATGGGCACAGTTAAACACACGTGACACCTGAGCTATGCAGTAAAACTAGCAGCCACCAGGGCAGAGGAGGTTGTAATGCCTTGATCTAAGTCATGTCTACTCCGGACTGTGGCTGGATAGAGCCATTGTTGACAGTGACAGAGGACTGCAGCTGCTGCTGTTGTTCTGCTGATGCACTGCTTTCACTACAGGGTCACTGTACACAAGGGGGAAGGCATTGTACCGGGAGCTTCTGAGGCAGAGGAGAAAGTGTCTTGTTCCATTTTCCTCCCTGTGTTTGTTTCAGAGAGCACTCAAATGAACCAATCAATCAATCAATCACTTCATTCATTCTCAAAGGGCAGTTGGTTACACAGCAGTGAATCACAATCACAAGCACATGAACACATCATATATGGTTCACAAGTGGAAACAATTCAGAAACAATATAAAAGATTTCTATTGGTAAAGATTTTGCTTCATCTTCCTGAAACTTTCAGATCTTATAGATAGTCAGCTGTGTATTGAACAGAAGGCAGACAAAATAGTTGAAACATCTTACATCACAGTAGCTGCAAATAACTAATTTGGTGAAGCTGATAACATGTAATAGACTGTCTTTTGTTTTCTTGATGAGTAAATGTCTCATTAATGTTGTCTTTGAGTCACCTTCAGCCAATGGTTCACCTGCATCTGCTGTGAGTTATTTTTGAGAAGGTAGCGAGACATGTTAGCACACACAGCTACAACATTGGAAGCCTCTATCATCTTTAATAAAAGTCTGCCAATCACCTTTTGTTATATGTGTAAAATAGGTATGAAGAAGCCAGAAAACTGCTGTATGCCGTGTTCTGTTATTTATTGGCTTCTAAAGTCATTAACATGATCTGAGCTTTTGTCAGAAAATCGAACAGGAGGGACAAATTAAGCGGTCACACGTCCGCTTCAAACTCTAAATCTGTCAACAACTGTTTGCTCTGTTCATTGCATGCCATTCAGACTCTGTCTGCGTTTGTATCTAAATGTCGCTTACACTCCCTGCTGGAGCCTTGAAACTTAAATCTAACCTGATTGTATTCACTTCCAGATCTTAGAAGACCAGATTTCAGCAGACTTCTATGTGGCCGTGCCAGATATCCTGCCCAAGATTCTACCATTGAAGAACAAGCTGAGGAAGAAGTTTCCAAAGAGCAAGAGAGGTGAGTTCAGCGCTAAACGAGCTGGACTGTTGAAATCATGTCAGGTAGGGCTATCAAGAGCTGGTGGTTCAACAGGTTTTGTTTATGTTGAGTGTGAATGAAGTGTGTTTTGTGGTGCTAAAATTTGTCTTTCTGTAAATGGAGTCTGGTGGCTTCGGCGAGAGCGACGTTAAACAAAAAGGATCTTACTCTTACTCAGACACTTAGAGTAACAATCTGATTCTGTCAGTGGAGAACACACTTTTAGTGGACGTACGCTGACCGTGTGACATTGTCTGGAGGGATAAACGTTATGTTGCAGCACTCCCACTCTAAACTGATCTGGTTTAAAAAATAGTTGTAAGTTGGAGGCAAAAACATTGGAAAATAATGAGATAATAATGTGATCAGAATTCCTCCCATTTGTCTGGGATGTTGAAATCATCCAGTGCAACCTGTGTGATTTTTTTAAAAACTTTTTTTAGGGGGAGTATTTGAGCGTCATTTTTGGCCAGGTTTAACAGCCCTAATGTGAAGAAGTATTGGGATTTAAAACCTGCTCTTATTCACAAAAGTAAAATCGGTTTTTATATCAGTGTGTGATACCAAGGACAATTTCTCTTTTTGCCTGTTGGACTGAAGCGTTGTCGTGGCTTCATTGACGTTCGTCACTCTTATTGCGGCTCATTCAGCAGCTGACGGTTTTACTGCAGTAGCACTCACAGCCTTTTAAGACAACAAAGACAACTAATTGTCTAAAGTGTAAATCTATTCATAACTATGGAGGACATAAGGACTGATCCTCTCTCTCTCTCTCTCTCTCTCTCTCTCTCTCTCTCTCTCTCTCTCTCTCTCTCTCTCTCTCTCTCTCTCTCTCTCTCAGGCACCGTCGGCACCCACATTCCCAAGATGTTGGAGTTGTTTAAAACAGGTCATGACTACGTGGTGGAGAACGACTGCTACGTCAGGACCCAGATAGCCACCGTACGTTTTTACTGTATTTGAGTAAAGATATGTGAGGATGCACGCACGTCTGTCAACGACACCAAGAAAGTGGAGGCTTTCAGCGTCGAGGGAAGAAGAGGCATTTTTACATTTTGAATCTTTCAAGTTAAAGTGGTCAAAGTTAAGACAGAAATTCTGATGAAATAAGTATAAGTTTGTATTCCTCACAGGAAACTGGAGCAGAAAATCCGTGCACCCTGAGGAGCAGTGTGGGAATGTTGGGTTGTACTGGGCATGAAATACTGAATCAGCTTTAGCGTCGTCTTTTGTTCCTGTGTGAGCGCTTCAGTCTTTTTCTGATCTCAGTCTTATGTTCTGGACCATCTGTGTGGCCTTGAAATGCGGAAAACACAAAATCGAGCACGTTTATATTTGTTGTAGGTTGCCTATGGAGCTCGCAGGACTGATCCCAGCTCAGATCTCATGTTGAAAATACAACCTAAAAGTACCTCTTGAAGGCAGAAAGTCATGACTGTACTTGCATTTACTCAAAGCGTGTTTTATTTAACACTCTTTTCTCTCCTCTGCACAGCTCGACATGCCCAGAGAACACATCTTTGCCAACCTGCAAGCGATCCTGATTGATGTTTGCTCCCACCGACCAGCCAGTATGGGTATGACCACCAACACACGAGCTCAACCAATGACGTAAAGTTCCCTCAGGGCTGCTCCTCTTCTGTCAGCGGCTGCAGATGTGCTTGTTCTGACAGCCCCTATGGACAGAGTGACACCTTGCTGATTGATTTTTATTTGCTAAAAAGGTTGTAGGAGAGAAGAAGCTTTTAAAAAGTGCCAGCTTTTATCTGCTGGCTGGTTTTGATGGTTCAGTTTCTCTGGTGTAGCCAGACTGATGGAGACAACAGGGAGGAGGTCAGCCACATGTCAGCCAGGTGCTCTGTGTGAGTGATCCAGGCTCCGCTGTGATTTCAACTTTTTCACCTCAAAAATGAAAGCGAGTTGTTGATTCACGTTCCCGTAGTTCGACTGTGTTGAGGCAAACACACATCAGTGAAGCTGTTGGAAAGCACTCACAGCCAGCCGGGCGTCCTGTGGATCCACAGGTGAACTGTGTTCTTCACTCAGTTTATTGGAAAACAACTCGTGTGTTTAATCCATGTTTTGCTCGAAAGAAGGGATACGAGTGGATGAGGAGTTGTGAAATGAAATGATTATCCTGGGTGTTACATGCAAGTTAAGTCAAATCTCCAAATGTGTTTTTATATACATGTGCTGGATGCATTTAAAAGATCTATCCCCTTATCCCCTTTAAATCTATGTTAATTGCACTTTTTCGACTGTTCAAAGCCTCCATTGCACCAGTTTCTATTCAGCTCTGAACACTATGAAAAGCAAAAATCAACATAAAGTCTGCATTCATTCTCGTCAAAATATTATGAGGTTTCCTATCAACCTGTTTCTAATTGGTCTCTTCTGTGTGCAGCAATGAATGGAAATTAATGGCGGCCTGCAATGGTCGGAAGAATAAGAGGAAAAATCTGAAACTGCTGAAACTGTTAGCTGAAATGTGAAATGCACATGATGTGTAGTCCAGGAGGACGTGAAATTAAAACGTGAAGAAAGTTTTAAAACACTGAAAGGAGGTGACCCAGACCCAGACTGCCCTGCGGAGGCCGCCCTCACAGTGTGAACCGAGCAGAGTGGAATTAGAGATTCAGCCTGCTGGAGTTCATTCATTTCCGATCTTCTGTACATTTACTTCACTCTCCGTTCGATAATAAGATGCAGAGTGTAATCATCAGCTAATGGGCTGTCGTGAGAGGGAGAGGCTTAAATGATCTACAATTTAATTGATTCTGAGCTGGCTGAATAAAACGTCATTAACAGTGTCCCAACTGCAGCAAACTGCAGAGCTCCCACAAATGCTGAGTGAGGACGCGCTTAGATGTGAGGCCCTGTGTGACCTGAAGCTTCTCATGTCAGCTCGTCACTGTCCGGTTTTTCTTGGAGCTCTCTCTTGAGGACCATAGCGCCACTATTGTAGTTAGGGATGTTTTGTTCTGTAGTCCTTTTGTCAACAAAGTGATGGCTGTTTACAATGACCTCCAGGAAATACAGTTGATATAAATGCAGGATAATTGTGTAGTCCAGTGTTTGGGTGGAGGGACTGACTCATGGCTGAGGGGGGCAGGACCCTCTGTTAGAGGCAGCAAAGAAGCTAAAGCTAGTGGCTGTTCATCAAGACTTGAGGACTGCACTGCTCTCATCTCTCTCTGAATGTCCCAGTTTGTAGGAAATGTGTTCAGGTTGACTCGAGTACAGTTGCTTCGATCATATTTGGAAACACCTTCAAATCAGCACTTTTTTTAGCCAAACTGCTCCCAAATTTTGACGAAACCTTGTGTGTGAAAGCATGCTGATATGTGCTGCCTTACCTCCTACTGGCTGCTGTGACTACATCAGTTCTGATTTTCATGATTATCTCTCCTGCACTTAGAGAAGCACAAACTGTAGAAAAGGCTTTGGGGAGAAAGTGGTAGTTGGGCTTTTGAATGTAAAATCATGCAGCGTGGACAAACAGTCGACAAATCCTTAGCGGCAGCCTCGTCCTTATGTTCTCTTCTGCCCAATAAAAGAGCTGCTTACACATTGTAATTTTTGTCAACAGGCCCTGAATCACTTTTAATTGGATTTAAGAACCTAAATATAAACCACATTACAAAAACTGAAGCTATAGAGCACCCAGAGCCTTTCTCCACCAAGGCTGATCATTCTCCAATCCTTATTTTGATAATAGGTTATGTTTAATCTGGATCCAGATACAGGATACAAGAGCCGTATTCAAGTCAGGGCAGCAGTTGAAGAGAAAAAAGGTAAAATGTTAAAAAGAAGAAATGTCCCAACATTAAGAAAAGCTTCAGGATTTCAGGATTTCAATCCAACAAAGAGACTGCTTGCTTCCTGGCTCATGGCCGATGGGACGTCATGCTAATTATCAGACAAACAAATCAGTCGGGACCAGAAAGAAAACTTCCTTTGCAGAAGCCATTAAACTTTTTCACTCTGCTTCACACCAAAGAGAACGAGCAGCAGGTGTGTGTGTTTGTGACTGCGCTCACAGCAGATGCTTCGCTCAGAGCAACCATGAATTTGTGCAGTTTTCTGCGGGACGATCCCTGTGGGACTCTTCACCGCTCACCCAGGAAGTGTTAACGCTCTGCTGCACCCGCCCGGCTGCAGAAAGCACGCCCTGCGCCACAGTAGCCGAGTGAGACGTTTCACTCGGCGCCTCGTCCCTGCTCTGCAATTTTCAACTCAGAGCGACATTTGGCGATGAAGGCGGCACGAGGAGCCGAGCCACCTGGGCCTTTCTGAAGTCTTTCAGCGGAGAGCCCTCTCTGAGTTTGTGCCAGCAGACATTATGCAGCAGTTCAGCTTCCTGACAAGAGGTGCACAAGCACCCGGGGCAGAATTTAATTACCTCCGCACCCAGAAATCAAGGAGCAGAAGATGTGAACGCACAGAATGCATACTGTTGAGTAGAACGAGCAGTGTGAACAGCTTTATTTTCCATAATGTCTTTAAGAGTCATTTGGACAGAAGCCAGTGGCTGCAGCGTGGGCAGAAACAAGAAGAAACTTCACAGATAAATGCTTAAAACTCAGAAAAGAGCACAGAAATGCAACATGTGGGTGAGGGGAAGAAAAATCCCAAAGGGCACAAAGTACATGCTGCTAAATATAGAGCTGAATGCAGGAAGTAGGAGACAACAGGGAAAATGATGCTGAAATTACTATTCCTAAGTAAATCTGTGAGAGGAAGAAAAGACTGCGGGAAACTGGTGCATGATTTCAAATAAGAGAGAGGGAGGATGAGCTGGTGAGAGAGAGATTGAAGGCAACATGATCTCATGCAACCTGATGCTCAGCCTCATATGTAGTTTTCAAGCTCCTGATTTATTTGCTTTTTTTTAGTGTTGTCATCCAGGGAGACTCAAACAGTTTTATGTTCTAAATAACTTAAAGTCATTTTTCTGTCGAACAGCTCCATGCCGGGTGTAGACTGGTTTACCAGCATTACAGTGGCCTGGTTTTGTTCACTTCAGATATGATTTTTTTCATTTTAAATGTTTAAAGATCCCTTCCAGATATGTTTGGAGATACATCTTTAAATGCTAATTTCTCTGATATCCCTTTTCCACCAAAAATAATCAATTATTTATTTCAAAAATCTTAAAATGATCTCCCTCATTCAGAAATCTACAATGCAACTGGTGGACAAGCTGCCTGTCCTAGCTCTGTGTGTGCTCTGTGTGTGCACTGTGTGTGCACTGTGTGTGCACTGTGTGCACTGTGTGTGCTCTGTGTGTGCACTGTGTGTGCTCTGTGTGTGCTCTGTGTGTGCACTGTGTGTGCACTGTGTGCACTGTGTGCACTGTGTGCACTGTGTGTGCACTGTGTGTGCACTGTGTGCACTGTGTGTGCTCTGTGTGTGCACTGTGTGCACTGTGTGTGCTCTGTGTGTGCACTGTGTGTGCTCTGTGTGTGCACTGTGTGTGCTCTGTGTGTGCACTGTGTGCACTGTGTGTGCTCTGTGTGTGCACTGTGTGCACTGTGTGTGCTCTGTGTGTGCACTGTGTGCACTGTGTGTGCTCTGTGTGTGCTCTGTGTGTGCACTGTGTGCACTGTGTGTGCACTGTGTGCACTGTGTGTGCTCTGTGTGTGCACTGGAGGCTTCAAGTTTCCACATCACCGTGGTCGTCTCCAATCATGATCAGTTTCTCAAACAAGGTTTTGAACAAAGTATCATTTTAGTGTCAGACACAACAAAAAAAATTCACTGATTCCATCTTTTCAGATCTGAGATTTTAAACTGACTTTAAACTTAATGATGACATTTTTTCCTCTTCCTCTCGTCCTCTTCCTCCTCTCAGGACCCTTCATCGAGCGGGCCATCATCGCCAGTCAGTCAAGTGAAGCTCTGTGGTTCAAGAGCGAAGACGTTTTACCAAGACCAGCAGCGGAAGATGAAGAGGAATGACCGCTTTCACGTTGTGTACAGACACTGTATTAAAGTATTTGTTTTGTTCTGACTTTGGCTCCTGAGAGCTGTTACCTATTGTTTAAAAAAATCCCTGGAGAGTAAAAAGAGGACAAAACATACGAGGTGAGCAGGAAAGAAGGGAGCTGTGTTTGTAATCACCCTCTACAACCCATAAATCAGTTGTACGGTTGTTGTTTTACAGGACATCTGGAGGACAGAGAAAGGTTTCAGTGTGTTGTCTGAATTAATACTTAAAGAAGGATTTCAAATCCAGCTCTTTATCCTCATACAGAGCATGTTTGGTCATGTTTTTATTTACTCAGCGCAGTTTGACCTCATGGGTTTTAAATCTGTTCCTCCACATAAAGCCTGAAATATCTTCTTCTTGGCCAGTCTTTAATTCTGCTTGCTAAAACCTGCAAATACCTCATAACATCCAAATATCTGTATAGTACTGTTGAATATCATTCTCTGGATTTGTCACTCCCAAATGTACTCGAATGTGATAAAGTAGTCTTTTAGGGAAAATATTGGGTGATCTAATAAGATGAGGCCTGGTGCTGTTTTGCTGGTTTGAGCTCGTAAATTCCAACAAAGGAAAATGTTGCAAAATTATGTTTTAGACAATAATCTGCTTCTGGCTTTGTGTCAGCAGTTTGTGTTTGTCCCTCTCCTCTTTGAACATGGCGACGGCTGTGTGCACAAAGCCAGCTCCATAAAGAAATGTTTTCCCCAGTTTGGTGTGAAAGAACTTGACTGGTCTGCACAGAGTTCTGGGCTCAACCTCATCCAACACCTTTGGGATGAACTGGAGCAGTGACTGTGGCTTAGACCTTATCACCCAACATCAATGCTGGACCTCTCTGATGCCCTCCTGGTTGAATGGGAGTAAATCCTTGCAGCCAGATCATAAAATCTGGTGGAAAACCTGAAACCAGCAGAGTGGAGGCTGTTGCAGTGGCAGGTTAATGGCCATGGTTTGGTAATGACTGTGAAGTGTGTCCACAAACAGCTATTAGGATAACCCCAGTGTAGTACTGCATGTAAACACCAGGAGGCAGTATTGATATAGCCTGTGCTGCTGCTGACCCCTCACTGAAACACACTGAGGGCCTCCTGCAACCTGTTGCTGCTGAATTAATCGGAAATATGAACATTGTCACCAGAGGAGTACTTAGATTTTTTTCCCTCTCAGAATATTTCACTCAATAATTCATAACGGCATGAGGGGACACCAACACTTGATGTACTCATTCATAATATATAAACCATCTTGTGACCTTCATTGCAGTATATGCGTGCGCTCAGTGGCTCCTACTGGGAGGCTGATTTAAAAAAAAGTAAATCTTAAAGGCTTTTTGAGGCCTTAAGAGATGCTGAAGATGGCTTAATGACCTTGAAAAGTTCTCATCCGTTCATCACTCTGAGTCAACATTCATATCTTGAAGGAGAAATGCAGTGATGGAGATTAATGTTGATATAGCAGCAGGTCTGAAGGGAGAAATCCCACACCTGTGTGATGTCTTAACAGCAGAAAATGCTGAGTTTAGGTTGGTTTTAGTCCTTGAGTTAAAACTCCTGCAGCTGAACTGAATGGAATCTTTATGAATTCATGTTTAAGATTCATGTTGAACCAGCGAATAAAACTTTTTGTTTGGTTTTTATCACCTTTATTTTCCTGTTGCTGTCTGCACAACTTGTTACCTTAAGATTTGCTCTCTCAAACCCCTCAGAAGCATTATCTCTGCATTCACTGCAGTTCAAACACAGCCTCAGATGTCAGTATGAGCTGCTGACAACATGCGGCATGTCTTTGGGAAGGTAACACATCACATTTGACATCCCAAACAGCAAGAGTTTGTCTCAAACTGTGTGTGTGCGTTGAATTAGTGCAGCCAATTACCCACACATCCTCTGATGCTGTGCAGGTTGATATTCAGTGTAAGACTGTGATAAGTTGCAACTTTATTGGTCCCTGTGGGGAAATCAGGCTGTTGCAGCAGCTAATGTGATAGGATTTGGCAGTGGAGAAAATAGTAAAAATGATGAAATTGCCTTCAGCGAGTGTCTTGTTAACAAGCAGGAGCTTCATAAAAGTTGTTTGTTGTTGCTATTTTGACTCTTATGAGCCTGTATTCCTCATATATGTTTGCAGTCTATCTGTGAAGCTCTCATTCTGATTCTTGTTGTTTTGATCTGTCCTGGAAGATGTCAACCTCTTCTGTTGCTCTGAAGATAGACGCTGCACAGACGCTCATGTAACGCTCACTCCATACAGAGAAACCTACAGCATGAAAATGACATGTATGACATGGTTCATTCAGACACAGCTGGGAGGTAATGTTGTGAAATGTAGCTGATGCATTTGAACTTTGACCTCTGTGAAGACAAAGGATAATTGCAAAGAAATGTAACATTATATTCGATCACTGAGGTTTTAGTCGATACTTTCTGGTCTCTGTCTCAATTAGTTCATTAATTGATAAGCTGTTACAAAATTAGTCGGCAACCTTCTGATAATCAATTAGTCATTTGAGCCATTTTTCAAACCAAAATGCCCAAACATTTCCTTGTTTGAGCTTCTCCAGCATGACGATTTTCTCTGTTTTATATAACTGTTAATTGCATGCTTTTGGGTTTTGGACTGTTGGTCTGACAAAACAAGACATTTAAAGATGTCAATCAAATTATAGTTTGATCAATCAACACTGAAAGTAATTTGTTAGTTGCAATACATCAATAGATTGTCTTACTGACTTTTTTTCACCTTATTTACAAATGTTCCCTTCCCCTCTTTGCACAATCTTTCCCAAGGCTAACAGTGTCTGAGCAGCAAACGTTTCAGAGTAATAACAGTCAGCACAACTTTCAATCACACTAAATAAAAAGCCCAGTGAATGATAAAAAAGGAAAACAGTACAGATGAAGTGTTCTCTATCTGGTTGATGAGCCCTTGAACCAACCATGAATAACTTAATAACCATATCTACTTTATGTTATTTATCTTTTTCTTATTAGCATGAAAAAGTCTCTGTGGCTCTAACCAGAGCTGTATGAGGGTGAACCCACCTTACCTCAGTTTGCCCTGCTTATTAAATCTGACCTCAATGTGAGAATAAAGTATGTGTGAGTTCTAGGAAGAGCAGACTCCACATGAAGTGTCAAAGTGATGACGGTTAAAGGGCTCCTAATATGGAAAACATTAATTATTCGGACTAATTTCTGGTCATGTTGTCAGGTCAAGGTTTACCCAAATTTTTAAATCTTCCACTGCGTCACTGGGTCCTCGTTATAAATAGCTGCAGGGTGCAGACAGCAGCACCAGCAGACAGCAGCAGCAGCAGCAGCAGCAGCAGCAGCAGCAGCAGCAGCATTAAAGCAGAAGAAAGAAAGCTTGTTCAAAGGCAAAACTGATTCTGATCCCCTTTTGGCAGAGGACAAAAGGGCTGAGTGGAGATCAGGTTACTGCCATGTGACACTGAGGAATCTCAGTGTTGCACTCCCTCTGATTAAACATTACACTCACAGACAGAGAGCTGCAGACGTCTTACTCTACACTTTAGAGAGACATTATACAGACATCAGCTTAACTGAACACCTTGCAGCTACAATGGATGACAAATAAGTCTGTAAGAAGTGAATCTGTAATACTTTATGAAGGCAATGCGCTATTAATATACAACAAGTTCACTGGAGAAGCTCCACGAAGACCTGCAGGGGTTATTATAGTTGTAAAAACACAATGTTTCATGAAAACATGTTGCCAATGGTAACCATTATTAATAAAAGAAATATTGAGAAGCAAGAAAAAGTAACCTTCAGCTTCCACAGGAGGTGTGATAGTGATGCAAAGGAAATAAAAGTGTTAAAGTTTTAAAAAAAAAAGTTAAAAAGTGCTACAAATAACATAGAAAGTAAAAGAAAGTGAAAAATGGAGCACATCAGCCACATCTAAAAGCTCAAATAACACAAAATATGACGTTTTAATGACAAAATACATAACAAAAATAGGCTTATGTATAAGAAAGTCACTGTTAAAGCTTCATCTTTCTCCAGTTTCTCGGTTCACCTTCTTCTCACATCCAGAAAAGGAAATCTTCAGAGAAGCTTAAACACACTTTATGAAGTAAAAAAATACCACTCACAAATCCTGCAAGCTGCACATGTCTATGAGCTGAGGAGCTGGCAACATTTCAGAGGCCCAGAGAAATGAAACTGTCCAGTGTTTCATGAGAAAGAAGAAATGACTGTGTATGAAGAATTCTGTTTTTTCAACCCTTTAAATTATCCTGGAAGCCTTTATTTTCACGTGGAAGGGTCCCGACCCCTGATTTGGAACCGCTACCTTATAATTTGAATAATTTTGAATAATATATGACACCTGAAGTGCCATAGAGTGCAAACTCATTCATCATTTAGAAACATATAGAGGAATAAAACAAGAATATAATAAAGCACATTATTGTGGCTAAAATGCCATTAGGTGAGATAAAGTCACCAGAAATTCCCCACAGGAGGAGACTAATAATGATTTAACAGGAGATAAAAACACATAAGTAACTTAGGGTCACTATAAACTTACCATAAAAACTTGGAAAAGTTAGAAGACTAGAGGTCCGTAAAGCTTTCCACGTTGTAAAAGGGAATATTAGATGCCACAGGTGATGAAATTGTATTGAAGTGGGCTGAAGTGAAACAGTCCACTGTGGCGTCATTTATTTTGGGAAAACCTCAGATTTTCAGCTGTAAAATGATTAAAATGATAAATCCCTCTGATGATTTTTCATTCATTCATCACCAGCATTCTCCTCTAAAACGAATTGTCCCCTCGTGCTTTAATCCCCAAGGAGCAGAGTCCCCTTAATGTGAGATTATGAGCGAGGTGGGTGGTGGAGGGGGGGCAGCAGCAGAGGAGAGGTGGGACGTCCTCCTGGAGAGAGGAGGGGAGGACGAAGAAAGAGAAAGAGAAGAAGAAGAAGAAGAGGGAGTGGGGAGGGGGGCTCTGGGAGCACAAGAAGACCGCTGCACCGCAAGAAGTGACTTCAAACACCGCGTAACATTCGCTGCAGGAGCGCGGAAAGTCTGACCGCTTCTCCGTCTCTCGTCGTCATGCGCCTCGGCTTTTAAAAGCGTCCCGGCTGCTGCTTCTGCTGCTGGGGAGAGGACAAATCACCTTGCATCTGGTGATCTTTTATTTTCGCAGAGTTTTGTGCCCGTCCGACCGGCAGAGCAGTGAGCAGGCGGAGGAGGAGGAGGAGGTGGATACTTGTCCAGGTTTCGGGACCGCGCTGCATTCCAGCCCGGAGCGCAGCGCTCAGGAGTCGGACCCGGTGCGCGCCGTCTCTCCGCGCCGCTCCCGCTCCTCTTTAAGATTCCTGGATCTCTCCTGGTTGTTTCAGTGTACATCGGGCCATCAATAATGCACAGTGTGAACTGCCGTCATTTTAGCTAGAGAGAAACACAAACACATCGCGCGTCTCCTCCGACTGGACTTGGATTTAATGCCCTTTTTGGCTGCGACCATGGGTGGATGGTGGATGTTTGTTGGCGCTCTGGCTGGAATCCTCACCGTCCCCCTTGGGATACATGGTTGGTATTCTTGGTCTCTTTTCACCAGACCATTTGTTCATGTTATTATGTGGGTCAGGGGTTATCAGGGACCACCAGGCACACTCACGTTCGAGCCACAGACCCCAAATTTGATCAGATTTAGTTCCTGATTGGCTGCTTTTGCTTTTAGTCAGCCCAGGCTGCACATGGACACCTTACTATGGAGAGAAAGTTCTGGCCAGAATTGTCATTTTTCCTTCTCCATTGATCCAGGCAACACTGAGTGTAATTGATTCCTCAAGTTGCCAAGGACGTCCTTTGAAGGGTCCGCGACCCTGAACAGGTTGTTGTTTCCCAGTGACATTGATTCTAACTTCAGGATTTGCCCAGTTAAAAAGTAGTGAATTTAAAGTAAGCTCTTTCATATCACACAGACATCATTTGATAGGATTAATGAATGAGCACCCTCGACCCAGGATCATTAAGTGGAGATTTAACTGTTTATGATGCTGAGCAAGCAGATAAATTTGTCCTTTAATTGTGTTTCGATCCCCTGAAAGCCCAGATTAGGCCATTTGCAGGTGAAAATACGTCTAATCATGTACATCTGGTTTAAGTTTCCATATGTTGTTTAAACAGCATTTCAGTGGCTACATTTCAACATGGAGTTAGAACCTGCTTGATGTTGATACATAGCTGTTGAAACAGCAGAAGCATATGTCCTTGATCTATTAAATACCTTATTTAGCCCAAAGAAGTCTTCACATCTCCTGATCTGCAAATCACCAAAACATTTCTTATTGAGACAGCAGTGACGACAAACTTTAAAGTCGTCAGTTTGAGAAAGTCTAACTCAAAGAACATACAGGCTGGAATAAGTTAAGGAAGCTGAAGTAAAGCCTGTTGCCTTAGTTGTTGTGCATTTTCACTTTCTTCATTATCTGCACACATGTCTCTGAATCTGATCCTGCTCGTGGCCTCTGTGCATTAAAATATTCATAACTCCGCATCACATCTAAAAGATTTGCACATGCACAGCTCCAGCATTCCCATCAGATGAGTTATAATGCAGAAGACTGGCAGGAGCAGAATGTAAAGCAGGTCTGTGCAGCTGTTATACTGAACTGACCCATTCAAGGTTTCATATCATCCCTCATATCAAACTCGGGCTTGTTAATATCACAGCCCGCTACCTGCTGGGAAGAGGGCTGCATGTTGAAATCTGGAAGGGGAAAGTTTCTCCACTTGCATGCAGCAGCAGAATTTGGCTCCAGACTTTCTTTTTTCTACCAAATCATTAGCATCCTCTCCTTGTCTCGGCATGCATCCAATCTGCTTGGCAGCACTTGCTTCAATAAGATTCAAAGTTTTATAAAGCGAGATACTCCTTCGCCCCCTTCCACTGCGCAGAGAGAGCGCGTTGGCACTGGCAAGCGGAGCAGGATCGTTATAAAAGTTGAAATGTTATCGACATTAAGCTCTGCCCGGTGGATTGGGTGGATGATTTGATGAAGAGAGGACTCTCTGGACAAAACTTTGGAGTCAAAGCGGGTTTACCTCACATGCTGCTTTTCAATTTAGATTTCTTTAGTCTGTTGAACTTGGCTGTGAGCATCTGTCAGAATTATTATTCCTGATCAAACCAGATTATAGTCTCACTCACATTGGAGATTGGGTTTGGTTGATGATGACAGCCTAGATACTGTATATTTGAGGGAAGTAACTGTATTTATTCCAGCATGGGTCCACTTTAAAGTAAGACTGCACCTCTATTTCATGAAGCATTTATTTTTGTGATTTGCAGGTCCAAAGATGTGGATTAAAATAAGCGATTTAAATGTCTAGCACACATAAAACTGTTTTTGCAACAGCATTTAAATGACTATATTTCAATGTTAAACACGTCCTCCCTCTGAGTTTAAATATAATGACTGAAACAACCATAAAAAAAAAAAAGTTTCACTCTTCAACAAAATTTAGCTCCGCTTTAGTTTGGATGTGCTTTCACCTGTAAATCACCAAATCAGTGCTTGCTGGGTTACAAACACAAGAAGAGGAGTGTGGTTATTTTGAGGACAGGTGCTGCTTTCCCAGCATCATAAGCAGTTAAACGCTTGATGATATATAATTGAAGCAAAATTCCTCTGTGGTGGAGGGCAGTCATTTAAAACCTCTATCAAATGAATGTTTGTGTGATATTAAGGCAGCATTCAGGAGCGACTGTAGAGAAAAGGTTCAGGTTTGCCAAAAGTGCAAGTGTTCTGTCTCTCTGCAGAAGCTGAGCGTTGACAGGTTGCTCATAATTCATGTGGCATGTCATCTTAAAATCGTGCTGTCTAGAGATATTGTCATCACAACTTCATTATCTGATTTCTTGAAACAGGAATAGTGGTAAACTAGACAGGCCTATGTATTTTCTCATTTTTATGTTGTCCTTTGATGCCTCTTTCTTTCAAGGATGAGAGGAACAACTCTGTGATGAAACTCATTTAGACCATGATCGTCCCGAGCTGATGAGTCATTCAAGGCTTAATCACAAGAAAACAGCATTTGATATCTCCAAATTCTTTTTATCAGGAGTCATCTTGTGAAAATGGGTTTTTAAATTTCAAAATGAGCAGCATGTCTTATCTCAGGTTTCATCCTCTGCGATCTTCCGCCATATACCAAACCTCCATTCAGAATTTCTACATGTCTTGAGTCTTCTGGAAATCCTTTCCTCCCTTAAACTGTGTCATATCCAAAACATGAAGGAAGAAGAGAAGACTTTTTTAAAAATGGGACAGGCATTGTTGCAGTTTCAAGCTTGCGGTATTACTCACTGACGGTGGTTTTAAAGTAACACTGAAAGTTGGAAACTGCAACAGTGCCTCTGGCCTCCTTCAGAGTCGCTCCATAGTAACTCTTCAAAATATGTGTGATGAATTAAGATTTGTGCTATTTAACTACAGTAGCTTATGTACAGAAAATGACCTCAAAATGATTACCTTAAAATCTGCAGCGCAATGAATTCATTCTCTTATAATAACGAGATAAAATGACACGCTCACTCACCTTTGTTGTGTTAACTAACACCGCACAGGGTGTTAGACCTGATGCCTGTTTAATTGTTTTTTGGCAGCTGTTTTCTTGAGCAGCAGATCTGCAGAGTGAAGCCACGTCTGTATATCTGCCACAAACTGATTAAAGTGCCACATTCTATTTTGCAGTGCACTCGTTCTCCCACACAGAGACATAAAGGGACAACAGCATGAAGCAGCAGCATGAACAGACTTTAAGTGTAGGCCCCGCTCTTGTTTTGTGGATGTAGATCATTTTGGTAAATGTTTACCTCTGGCTGAACTTTCCCCTGAGGGCTCTCAGATTTCTCCAGTCTGGTTTCGTGAGGCTCAGACCTCAGGCTGGGATGACGCTCATGTCCACCCGTCCGTCTGTGCTTCTGTCTGTGTTTTCTTAACATTTAGCCTTCAAGTTGAGCAGAGATATTCATCAGCACCCTGCCATTTCAGACTGAAGGTTGCATATTTCCCGACTTTTAAATTTCTAGAAGCTTCAGTGCTGCACTGTTCATATATACTGAGTGTTCATGTGGGTAAATGCTCAGTTTACTGAAGTATCAGGTGTGAAAAAAACACAGGTGTTATTTTTTATTCCCTCAAGACAGCTTTAGATAGCATACAGTTCACATGTCTTCATTATGAAATACATTAATTAATGTTGGTGCTTTTTGATAAATCAGGCCTACTGGTTGTTTTTTGAGAGCATTTGCCTCAGGTGTCTGCTAGCATTAGCAGAATGCTAGTTAGCATTGATAGGTGAACAGCCTTGTCGAGAGTGGTTTCTTTGAACATGTGCTCTTGTCCTTTCATGGTAAATTTGGATTACCTTTAGCAGGGCTCTCAAGTTCAGTGAGATTTTGGCGGCGGCGGGGGTGGGGGTTTGGATGGGGACAGGGGTCTGATCCGATAAAGACACACACATTCATACAAATAAAAACATTTGTTCAATTCAGCATTTCTTAGTGCAGGCGTGTGTGTGTGTGCACGTGTGCGCTGTGTCTGTAACCTCCGCCCCTCCTGCTCAGTGCGTATACACAGAAGCCACCACAGATCATGTAGTTGACCAATCACATGAGGCTTGAACAGAAAACCTGCACTTGTTCTGGTTCCCAGACAGGCTCTGATCGTTCACTTCAAAGAGCCGGCTCTAAGAGCCGTTTCGTTCGCGACCGACACATCACTAATTCCTCTACCTGTTCCACTGTTAGAAAACATAGCGGTGCAACTTGGAGGGCTTGTGGTGTGTGAACGTGTGAACGGGTTGAAATGCGTGTGTCTCATGCCCAATGCGAGAGACTTGAGAGCTTTGCTTTAGCAAAGCCCCCCTTTTTTCCAAGTGAATCACTCACCTACTTCCAGAGGCTTTAGTTATCCAAACAGTGCTCGCTAGTTTTAGCATTAGCGGGCAGTGTTGATTGTGTGCGTCTGTGTAGGTAGGATTGACTCCAGTGTGTGTGTCCTTATTGTGAAATGAAGTAATCTTAGTGGGTTTAGATTAATTTCGTGGCGACATCTGCCTTGCATATTTGTGCCAACTGCTACTTATCATTGTTAGCGCAGTCGTGATTAGCATGCTGCTTTCTTTGAATGTGCCAGCTTTTGTCTTGTTGGGTGGTAGAGTTGGCCGTCATAAGCGACGAGCAAAGGCCTCTAAAACTTGTGTTAGCCAGACACTGCTGTGTAGCTTTAGCTTTGGGTGGCGGTGTTGTCTGTGTTTGTCTAACTAAAGAGGCAATTAGTTCTGGTAAATTAAACACACTGTTGAACCTGATCTGATAACCCCTAAGATTTACCTGCACACTTGTACACTCAACTTCCCGGCTTACATTAAGTGTAAAGAGCTGAGTCTTCTGTCTTCAGTCTCAGCGTATGGGGAGTGTTTTGGGTTACATGTGAAGTCTCTCTGATGTAATGGATGTATTTAGGCGAAACGTTGAAGTTGGCAGGGCATCTGAGCGGGCCCTGGCGTTCAAGTGAAAATGCCAGTCAGGCTAGTTGACATAGCTGAACTTAGCTCAGCCTGGGCAGTTACAATGTGGATGTGACCCGATCAATCAGCCGAGTGTCTGAATGGATGTAGAATTCAGAGGAAGTGTGCATATGTAAGTTCAAACGTGGGTTAATGTAGGGATTGACACAAGCCCTTTTTAAACGGAGGTCGCATTACGCCAGCTTTGCTTTTATATGCAGAACCAAACAATACCAATACCAAAACCAAAAGTCAATTCGGCTCTGTTATGTCCTTTTAATGGCGCAACAACTCTGTGATTGTATGTTATACAGAACAGCAAGGCGGGATAACAGCACAACATTCCCGCCTTGAACAGACGGCATGAAAGCGCCTAATGTCTTTTCTTGTCAGAGCCTGATATACTGTATCTGTTTCTCAGCCAGAGGAAAAGTCAAGACTGTGGTGGCCCTTTTAGTCCATCTCAGACTCCTCTGCTACACATTGTCAGTCTTGGCTTCTGCTGTATCTGGACTCAGCTGATGTTAATGTTGAATATGGCCATGTTCAGCTGAGCTTGACAAGCTGAGTGTGAGATGTCCTGGAAAGCTCACACCCAAAATTAGGCACATATAACTGTATTCATTATATCACGTAGGTGATTTTGGTATTTTAAAGCTTCTATTATTATTATTGTTAGCATCCTTGCACGTCCTGGCGCTGTAAACTATGTTAATTCATGCATGTGTTATATTATGTCATCCATTAAAGAACAAAACATCAAATGGGATTCCAAATTGACAAACAAAGGGCATTCAGCTGAACCTGAAAGTTTTAAAATGAGGAGAGTAAGGTGAATCAGCTGAAAAGGAACCTGATCGATTGGACGGATATCAGTGATTATTCAATGAGGAGAGACCATCAGGATTGTCCAGATGTGTTTCTCGTTGTTGGTCTGCAACTGAAAAAAAGGAGGGGTCCTGATGAAGAAATATGTTTCAGTTCAACTCCTCCAACTAAATCAAATGTTAAGCACGCTGTAATAGTGACATCTGAATTCCAGGAAGGTGAGACCTTTTAAAGTGCTCTAATTTCATGGCTTAGCTTCAAGTCAGGGAGATTTTAGATATTTGCTCCTGGATAAGTCTCCCGCTGGGATTCAGAATCTGTTTATTCACCCCACATGTTTCTGTGTTGCAGAGATGTATTGACCACTTTCAGAGTTTGACAGGACACAGCGACACACTTGACATAAAGGCCTTACAGGAACTCACATCCCAGAGTCTGAAGGAAATTGATTCCTCGTTTTCATGAAGCTGATCTTCTGTTTGATCAGAGCGTCTGTCGGAATTCTAATCACAGATTTACATAATCCTTGACAAAAAACAGCTGCATGATATATCAATACTGAAGGTGTGATCATGACTGGACTCTAATGCTAATGATATCTTTCTGTCTTTCCCCCGACCTTTATCTGTCTGTCATCATAGGAGCTTGTATCTACGAGGGATCTCTGCATGCGGTAGGTGCACCCACTCTTATCCTATTCTATCTCTCTAGTATCACTGGTTTGCTCACAGAACTAGGATCTTGTGTCCGTTTGTAAAGTCTAATGTGTATTTGCTCATGTATTATTCACAGGGGACATTACCAGGTTAGCATGACTGACGGTTGAAGCCGCTAAGTGTGTACATGCAGAGATAGGTGGTAAAAGGTGTATGTATTATCAGAAGGGACCGCTGCTCATCCTCTGTTGTCTGCGAGAAGATGTGTCTCATCTATAATGCATGCCTCATCCTGACTTTGTGGATGATAATGGCGATGAGAGAGCATGATGCAGCTCGGTGGCGGGCCTGGCTGCTGAAAGAAGAGCAGCCGACTCCCGCTGCTCCGCCGATTGAAGGTTAGGCTCTTTTCAAAGTTAGATGGAAGTTTGTGATGAGCTTTATTCCAGCAGTTCTGCTGGGTATTGGGCTTTGCTGTGAGATGTGCTTTTGTTTTATACTCTTTTAAACCCTGCTGCAGGATCCTCATATCCTGGCTTGCAACTTATTTTAATGTTTAAAGTTATCATGTTTGGCTTGAGGCATCCACAGATGAGAAGTCGCCTTGTTCCTCTGTGCGGGAGGCCAAGGCTGAACCACCGTCACACCTTCCAGCACTTTAAATATAGGTTTAAGCTGTAAAAAGTTTGAGACACAGATAATAGTCAATATATTATTCCGTTTCCCATCTCACTGCCACAGTTTACATATTGCTTGCAGTAAGTGGAGGGTCTTTGTACCCAGTGATGTTTCCAGATGCTGTTTCAGAAGATTTTGCACCCTAAGGAGGATAAAAGATGACACAGAGCGGTTTGAGACATTGAACACCAGGTGATTCAGCTGTGAGGTATCTCCTGTCTCCTTTTATCAGCACTAACCCAAGTGAGAAGGAATGACATTTTCTGCTGTGCACTTTAGAAAAACACCACTTGTGTCTCGCAACAACTGGTAATCTCTCCTAAAAAGCCTTAAACATGGTTCTCTGTGGTAGAGTTGTAGTTCCCAGGCTGAATAATGACAATCTCCTGCTTCGTTCCTGCTGTAATTATAGTCAAGCTTAAAACGAGTGAGCAGTAACATACCTAAAACTACCTTCAATCCTGTAAATGCACAAGAACACATCCTGCCTCTCCATGTTACTTTTCCCCCTGCTTTGAAGTGGGATAATTGTTGGAGCAAGGATGTAAAGACAGAAATGGTTAACTCAGGAGGGAAGAGGAGGAGGAGGAGTGGTGCTGGAGGAGAAGGGAAAGGAGGGGGTTTGTGGGAAAAAGGAGAGGGCAAGGAGACAGGTGGGATGTCCCAGCATGTTTGAACACAGTCAGGAAAAGGCCCTGCTGGAGTTCAAAGTGAAGAACTTCCCCCCCAACACCTGGAGTGGAGAGCAGATAGGAACAAATGGAAAATAAAGAACCAGGCAGATTAAAGTGCAGGCCTCTGCAGAAGCCTCCAGGCCTCTTTGTGAGATTAAGGTCTGTGGCGAAAATAATCATAAGAGCAAAACAGCCTTCTCGCACATGATCAGTTTCCTCTTTCTTCTTTTTCCAGACTTTCATTTCTTTATTTAATTAGACTTGGTGTTCAGCTTGATTTATGTGACTAATAACTCTGTCAATCCACCAACAAAGATCATTCTGATCATTTTACAGAGCTAAATTGAAAAAGACATAAAGGCACAATTATATATGTGAGACGATTGCTGTTTCACTGCCCTAATATGCCCGTACTTTTCAAACGGTTCCAGACCTGAAGATAACCAAATTGCTCTTTCGTGCATCTGCACACTTTTCTGTAGTGTGTAGGAACCCTGTGCACTGAATGCAGACAAGGAAACTCTGATCCATTTTGTCCAGACAGGGAGTGTACATGCACTTCATGAACCAGGTCACAGTTTTCCAGTAAGCTGTATTCTTAAACATCATGTAGAAGAGAATCCTGGTTTATGTAGGATTAGAGAAACTTAATATCCCCAGATAGATTTCTCCTGGAGAACGCTGATTTCTTGGCCATGTGTACAGGTAAACAGTTATCTAATTGGCTTTTTACATTACACACGTCCATGACAAAGCTTCAGGCACAGAGAGTGACTCTGGAGCTGGTTTGGTCAAGACCGACACAGGTCTTTCATCTGTAACACAGCGAAGCCATGCTCTCAGAACAAAAGCTGATTACTGATCTGCTGTATGTATATGCAGATTTACAGGAACCAGGTCACTCCAGTGCATGTAAACACATTCTCTGATTACATGTGTAACCTTGTTTCTCTGCGTAAGCTGGTTACAGTGATTGACAAGGAAACAAAATATGGACTCACATATGGCTGGAAAGATGTGGACAATATGGTCTGTCTGTTTTGCAGAAAGTTGAGGTTTATTTGTATCAGCACAGTCTCTGTCAAGACTGCAGGTGCATACACAAACATAGCTTTGTACTTGAATGATACTAAGGCAAGGAAGTTGATAATAGATCTTTTGACAGCAGCCATATGGGAAATCTGATCAGGGAACTACTCAAACTCTGAGGCAGCCAATCAAAATCCAAAAAAAATTCTGATGTGCCAAAAAGCTGATCGTCCAACAGCCAGGTCTTTAAATGTTCAGGCCATTAATCCTAAAACAGGAAGACACTACAGCCAGTTTGGTGGAATTTCTTCATAGTCATACAGTGTTTGCTTTTCTTAATGTACTGATGGAGGCCCTTAGCATGACTGCATGGAGATAAAAAAAAAAAAAAAGCTCAATCAAATGTCTTTATTCTTTTTAAAAAGCTGCTAATCACCCATTATTTTCATCAGTGTGGGATTTCATGGATATTTATTTCCGCATCAGTGGAAGGGTTATGCTTGTCAGTTTTTGGAATTTCTGAGACAAAAAACCCCTCTTGTTCTGGTGTTCAAAAGTCCATATTGATCCAAGCAGTTTTACATGTGGTACAATGTGTGAGATGGATTAAAAGCAGTGAGATACAAACACTGAAGAGCACATTTTCCCAGAGAAGAGACTAGTTTCCACGGCTGAAGTGGTTTGGATTGATCAGACCTTCTCACTGGTTCAGTTCCTACTGACAAATAGCGGAGGCAAGGGCAGACTGATGTTACACATGCACTCTAAATCAATCACCAGTCAGCTACCAGCTCCAGCCCTGCAACCCGATGGATCAGATCAGACCCTCAGACGGTTGTGCGCAGAGGAGCGTGTGTCTTCTGGGTATAAACAGAAGTCTTAAGTGACATCACCCTCAGGCTATCCTAAACATCCCAACCTCGTCAGCGAGGATGCGTGCATCATGTACTAAAACATGGCTGCCAGTGCAGAAGGAAGCGCTCAGATTCTTTACTTAGAGAGCGGCGCTGGAGCAATAGGAATGGTCTCATCTTGGAATTTTTAGAAAGTGGCACATCCACTGGCTGATGGTCACCTCAGTGTGAGGGCTGTGCAACTCTCTAGATGCGCTCTAAAAGTTGTCATCAAACTAACATGTGGAGGAAAAGTTGGCAGTACTACCAGTACCTCAAACATGTGCTGAAGTACTTGAGTAAATGTTTGTGCATTCTCCTCATGCATGCTGCCCATTGTTTTTACCCACTGATGTACATCATGAAGCTGAGGGGATTGTGGGTAACATGTTATACTTGCATACTGACAGATTCAAACAGCTCAAGGCTTATTGCAGAGGTCCAGTGTGCCACCAGGCCTGACATGCTGCTGAAATGCAGCATATAGCCCGCAGTGAAGGACAGCAGGGCTTGGCAACATGCAGCACCATGTCCAAATATATCACCTGCCCCTCAAGGCTTGAATTCCTGGCATTGCAAGTTGCCATTTCTGTAGGAATCAAAATATAGGGCACCTCAAGAATAGCACCACCGGGACGGATTTCCAGACAGGAACTCCAAGGCAGAGCGGGGATTTAACAAAGCGTGATCCTGAACAGGGCTGGAACGCTACAAACTCTGAAGGGTTTGTATTTTAATGCGTCGGCACCAGACCAAACCCCTCGATCACACTGGCTCTCTAGAGTTCACTCATTACAATAGGAGCTAATTTGTTGATGCCAAGAGTGTCATTCAGGGTGGTTAGAAGTACAGGAACGGCTACATAGTTGGAGAGGTTTAACTTTCTTCCTGTTTTGACTAGTCCTAATTTATTACTCCTCCCATTCCTGCCTGTTTTACTCCTCATTCAGTTTCAGTAATGATTTATTTTTCTCCCACAATGAGCATTGAGAAGCTCAAGCCCAAAGAAGTGCCTATTACCAGTTCTGGATTGTCTCTAAACACATTAGAAATATCACTTTTTAGAGAAATGATTTTAGAATCCACTCAGTAGCTTTTTTTTTATGTGCATTTTGATGAATCGCATTAGAAAAGGCAAAATATGAAAAAAGAGTGAGGGAGCTTACTGGTTTACCTTCTTCTCATTAATGCATACAACAAACAGAAAAATCGTGTTTTCTGCACCATTTTAGATCTGACTGGCGATCTTTTTGAATTACATCATCTTGTTGTGCCCTCTTCTGTCATGGTTTTCCAACTGGAGAATTGCAGCCACCTGCTGCTCATCTCCAAGAACCGACTGGTAATAATCGCATAACGGTAGGGGCTGGAAGCTAACGGCCATTCACATTTACGGTTGCTGATTTTCTCTAAATTCATTCAAACATGTAAATTCCTCCCTGTTGCTGTGCACTTTAACAATCTGAAGTAGACAACATGAAATAATACTGCTTCCATCCCAAAAAGTCATGGCACACTGTAGTGTTGGAAATGTAAGGGATAGTATATGAAGAGGTGTTGCTATAAAAGTAATGGCCAAGGGCAGTCAAGGTGGCCTCTGGGTTTAAGGCCCTGGCCATGCAGCCCCCATCTCTCACATCCTCCTGCCAATCAATTAAGGCTGAACTGTCCAAAAATGCTTGCCATGGTGGCTGGCTTTTCACTCTGCCTTTGATTGGTCCGCCAGCATGTTCTGTTCAAGTGTAACTCGACCCCTTAAACCATTACACCCCAGTGTGTTTGTAGTCAGTTTAACGCATGATTAGTTTAGTGTCATTAGTGAGAGTTAACTGTTAACGTAGTGTGAAGACTCAGTACTGTTGCTAAAGGTAACAGCATTAGCATACCTGGAGCACTGATGTAGAACAGTGGGAAAATAATTGACTGACCCTCTGCATGAGGTGTCCTAATAAACAGTTTAACCTACCAGCCAATCAGAAATGACCATGTTCTTTTACTTTTCTTAACAACCACATGGCTACGTAATAAAACCACTTTTGACAGTGAAGAAAATTCAGCAAAGCAGTTCATTTTCATATTTGATATTTATATCTTAATTATTAATGTTTTGTCTTTTTAATCAGAGCAGCCTTGATCACTTTTATCATAGTAGCCCCATTCTTGAATAAACCTCCATATGGAGTTTTCTGTGCCTGAATATAGTGTCAGTATGGTTGCAATGCAGCAACTTGATCTCTCAGGAAAGCAGTTTTGCAGAACACTTCTAGCCACCGTCAGAAAAACAATCTCAGCGGTGTCTGACTGCTGCTGCCTGACACGCTTCACAACATGAGTCTGATGATGCTTACTAAAAAATAAAGGCTCAAACTCTAATTAAAAGTACAGTGAAGGCAAATACAGTGAGCTCTTTCAAAAGAGACTATCTCTGACTTCTGTGTGCCGAGGGGTAATATCCTCAGCACGGGTATTCATATCCATCGACGCTGTGCCCATTGGGGTTAGGCAGTGAAGTATAATATTAAAAGCACTAATAGGATCTGACTGCTGTTGGACAGAATATGTATATTAGTGGAAACTTCCTTTTTCAAGGCCCGTTAGTGGATTAACGCTCGAGCTGTAGTGATAATTCCTCTGTGACCACCGGGTTGCCACTGACTGGTGTTCCCGCTGCCGTTTCCCCCCCGCAGGGCTCGAAACCACTCATGTTATCTGGGGAAAAACCATATTGGACCTCATGTCCCCCCGAGGGTTGAGGCATGCACTGCAGGCACACTTCAAGGCTGCAGGAGAGAGACAAGAGGAAATAAACAGCAAAATACCGAAACTGCAAGAAAACACTGAAGGGCAAAGGAGGCAAAACAGAAAGGGGGGGGTTAAGGAAAAACATCATGTGAGGCATGACAGCCTGGGACAGAGTAAAGGCAGGAGGGATTATGTCTGGCACCCAACTTCACCTCAGTCGTATGAGACAGAAAGACTGTGTCAGCATTTTCTTCTTTCAGCCTGGCAGGTAGGGTCACCTGACAGGAGAGGAGGGAGGGAACGTCAACCACAAACTAAGCCGTATGAAGAGTGCAGCGCTTCCGACTCGGTGTGTTAAAACAAGGAGGTTTTTAATGGTGAACTTCAACTGAACTGTTTTATGAAGTTCAGAGTATCAGTGGCCATTTTGTTAATAGTGATGAGTGATAGAATTTTGTCTTGTTTAAAAAGCTAAAGCTGGTGGTGTTTTTCTGAATTTTTCTGACTGTCAACAAAACTCATGAGAAGACCAAAACCAACAATGTGTTAGTCCGTCTCTCAGTTTCTGACTTCCTGTGGCTCTCAGCTCCAAGCCCATTTGTTGCTCTGTGTATATGGGGCAGCAGGCCATGTGGGATTGAGTTAAAATGAATTATACTATGTGTGTTCAGTGAAAGAAAGAATTGTATTTTTTGAAAAATGTTGATGATGTTGACGCGTGTCACATATTATCTATCAGAGCCTCAGATGCTGTGGTTTCACTTTAACCTTATGACTCAATTGGAGGCTGTTTGTGTTTGGTGCTCAGCATTAACATGACATCAAAAACAACTTCAAGCGTACAGTGAAGTTCGGCGTGGGACATGCTGTTCTGCATCTTCATGTGCTGCCACTGTTCAAGTCAGGTCACTGACAAAGGCTTGTTTTGAGCAGCAGACTTCTTTTTTTTTTTTTTACCCAGTCAGGCTTATTGAGCAGTTTTATGTGTTAGATTCCAAATCCTGATTTCTCCAAATTAGCTCCAGCTCCAAACCCAGCACACCCTGTTCCTCCCTGTTTATCCCTTTGAGAGGTTTTCCCTGCTACTGTGATGTGTGAAGCTCCCTACATAATGAAGTGAGCGCAGGCCGTGCTGCTATCAGGAGAATAGGGGCTGTTCAGAAGCACGGTGGACCAGGACACACAGAAATAGATCGTTTGAGGACTTGCCATTTGTGGCTCTACCACATCTGAATTATTAAGTGGCCCGAGGCTGTGAAGTGCCTACACTGGCTGCGCTCTTCAAGATGCTTTTAAAGCTAAACTGCATCTTGAATTCCTCTGTACTTTTGGGCCAGAGCAGCAGTTTCCCATTTGTTTTGCTTGAGGGAGAAACTCATGAAGTGCAGTATAGAAAAAGTGTTGTTTTATTTTCATGTCCATCACTGAAGTTAGCTTAGATTGCGTAGAAGCATTGAAGTTGCAAGACACCTTGAGACGTACACAGTTAGGCGCTACAGGTTAGAATTCTAAACATCTTAAAAACCTGATGGCTTACTATGAAAACATTGCAATCAGGAGATGCAAATGGCACTTCTACTGTAGATCAATATGAACACCACTACCTGTTCTCTTCAGCCTTCCATGCACACTAAAGCAACATTTGTTCCCTTCAGAGTGAAATGAAAAACAAAGCCCTGATCAGACTTGTGTGTGAGTGATTGGAGATGTTGTAATCTGGTGAGAGGGTCCCCGGATTGGGTTTATGGGTAATGAGGCCAGGCAAATGGTGTTGTGTCATCTGAACTTGTGTGAGCTGGTACCTGGAGAAGGGTGGAGAGAGGGGAGAGCTGCACAGAACTGAAGCCTGAATGGTAAACGGCACTGCGTTTAAAAAAAATCCAACAGGCTTTGTTGGTGTGGACGTGTTGCTACAGGTAGAGGTGAGAAGATAAAATATGATCCAGGAAGTCCAGTACTACTACTAGATAGTACTACGAGGCAGGATTTCACACCTCATTTACCAGACTGTAAAGACTTATTATAGTTCATGCTGCAGAGTAATCTACCAGAAATGTGTACACTCACACGTCTTTGATTGGCCATTGCAGTGTGTTGAGGGATGATGTTGAGTTGCCTTGCAGCAGAAGTTCAGCCAGGTTCAGTTGTGTTTTTTACTGCAGCCTTTTCTGTTTGGACCCCTGCTGTGCCACACTGAAATGATTGAGGAGGCTATTTTACTAGGACGGTGCTCACGTTGCCTTGGATAAAGAAGGATATATATAGATAAAAAGGGAAAGCTAAGACAAAAGAAAAAAGAAAAAGGATGGGTTTATGAGATGCAAGGAGACTTTATATGATTAAAAGCATTAATCAGGAGTTTGGATATTATTTTTTTCCATCTTTCATGTAACGACCCCACAGAGGCCCTCAATTTGACAATACTGTCCCACGCCTCAGCAGTGCTGCCAGGGCTAAATGAGAGCTCGCCATGCTCCCTCGACTGGAACTAAGCCTTTTTTCCCCCACCAGCTCTCTGCAGACATGCAGAGCTGTGGAGGACTGGAGTGAAGTGTTGCAACCTTTGGCAAACACCCAGTTGCTGGGCTAATGGGCAAACAAACAAGCTAGCTGCTCCCCTTTCTCATCAAGCACCCCCCACCTCTGACCCCCCCCAGCCCTGCAGGCCATCCGGTGGTGGCTTTGACAGTTTCATCGCCGAAGGTCTGGGAGGTCGTCGGCCTTTTGTCTTCTCACTTCATTCAGAGTGTTTGATTCCCGGCTCGCCATTCAAGCCAGTTTGCCTCTTATCTGTAAATACCAGCATGCAGCCCCTGAGCCCTGGTTTGTCTTTCTTGCTCTACTTTCCCTTCTGTCTGTGCCTGCAGGCTCTTGGAGCTACAAGTGTTTATACAGAGAAGCCTTAAACTGAGCCAAGTCTTTGTCCCCGTCGGCTCCGACGGCCGTGTTCACACACGCTGCAGATCACAAACCTGCTACCCACAGGGTTCATATTTTCAGCTTTGTCCCAGGGTTTCCCTCCTGTTTTCTGTCCTGAATACAGGAGGAGGAAGGAGAACGTCTTCTGGGACAACTGCTTAAAAAATGTATTCTTTTGTCTGTAAGAAGGGACTGAAGGAATTCTATGGCTGTGAAGAATGAGAGCACACAAGGGAGATTTTCATATTTTGGAGATATTTGCTGATTCTCTTGAGTTACCGAATTATTTCTTGTAAAAACTCCAACATTCTGCAAGGCCACAACATCAGTCTCTTGTGTATTTGTTAAGAAGCACCGTGAGAATTAAAAGTTCACAAATTAATGAATGCACAAAGTTTCTACCAGTTTTCCTCTGCAAAATGAAAGAAAAAAATATCTGAAAGCTACATTAACATCACTTCAACATGTGAATTAGGCCTCATGCACGTGGGCATAAAACCTGACAGTAACCCTCAATGTTCATACCAGAAAGACTTTGAAGTTCCCACAGTGTACTTTGAGACTTTGTACTGTGTTATCTGGCCTGCTGGCTTCAAATTCTGGGTTTTAAAACAACAGAAATTACGCAAATTTTTACATTTCTGAAAGAAAGGTTGCAAGAAGAAAGTCTCAAATAAAGCCTGAAAATACACAAGAAAGACCATTTTTTATTATATATTTTTTTTAAAATCTATTCATGATTAAAAAAGTAAAGGACAGTACAGTCGTACACTCTTTCCCTTAAAAGCATTTGCAAAATGCAGTTGGTGGAAGTGAATTGTGGTCTTTAGCGAGGCGGTAAATCAGTCTACTTCAGTAAAGTGAGCACTAAAAGAGCGAGAATATGCAGCATAATGTCTGACAATCATGTCAGCAGCCTCTTTTTCAAATTCCACAATTATGTTCCAACCCCTCCCTACCTCAAAATCATTTCCTTGTGCCCCCCTGGGAAGTCTGAGCCGCAGGGTGAGAACCAGCACTGACTTAATAATGCTTTGATTTCATGTGAAGTTCTCCATGCCCCTTCAAACGCCACCCATGGTCCACTAACAGCTAACAGTGCTGGCAGGATTCACGCCGAGAACGTGGTTCTGGTGGAGGTGGACAGACCCTCTTCATCACGTTTGTCCTGTTCTTCCTCCACCCTCTGCTTTTGGGCAGGAGTGATCATCTGCCGCCAATTGCAATGATTCATGATCAGTCCTACCCTCCTCCTCCTCCTCCTCCTCCTCCCCCTCCTCTCACAGGAAGTTTTTTTTCCTACTATGAAGTCAATCTTTGGTCAACCACATTTTCCGTTGTGTCTGTCTTATTGGTGAAGCAGGTGAAGCAAAACCAAAGACACTATGTGGAGAGTGAAGCCTTGAAAAGGTTCAGGGAGTAGACAGAATAACACAACCTCTTCATGTTGATGTAGGAAGTCACAGCTGCAAAGGGCCCTGCTATTTTAGGTTCAGGGCTGCAGCTATTGATTATTTTCATGAAGGATTTGCTTCCATTCATTGATTAATTGTTTTATCTATAGAATCTCTAAAGAGTGCCAGTCACAATTTCCTAAAACCCAAGTTGAACAGCGGTCAAGAACCCAAAGATACTCACTTCACAGTGACTCAAACTGTTGATTAATTGCAACACGTTCTCATGTCTGAAGGACAGAATAGATGGTTTGGCAGCGCCTTCTGAATCCATGAGGCAGTTAATGGCATACATGTGAGTGTTTTCTGATCTGCCACCTCTGTGGTTCAGGTCTGGTGAAGTTCAGCCAACCAGAACTACTTTATTACCGTTAGGGAAAGCTCATAGCCATGTTTAGAAATACGTTGGTTTTAGGCAACAAACCCACTTTGGTTAGTGATAGGAAAAGATTGTAATGTAGTTATTTTAACCCAAATCATGATCTCTTCCTAACAAAGTAGTTTTGTTGCCTCAGCCAAAGCAAACTGTGACTGCTTCTCAAAGTCAACCACATGACAACAAAGGTCTGATACGTCTGTCACTGGTTCTCTCCAACAGTCGTTTTGGCAATCATTGGCAGTCGACCTGTTCAGCTGTTTAGGTATGAGGAGGTGTTGTGCGTGGCAGTGTGGTTGGAGAACAGTCCCCAAAATATTTGTTGAGTAACTTTCTGTTGAGTAGCTAACAGATTAATTGATTAATTTTAATATTTATTGAGGATGGTTGCTAATTTTGGAGCCCTGCTCCTCTATGTCTTGGCCTTTCTTTGTTGTTTACATATTTACCGTGGTTGTTCAAACTGCTCCTCTTGACACATGAAATGATTTTCTTGACATCCAGACATCAACCTTTGTTACTGTGGCTGTCTTTATAACCTCACACATCAAAGTGATACTTGCCGCAACTGTTCTAAAGCTGACAACAGCTGCTAATTGATGTTCAGCCTATGTGAGTCATCTCTGTGGCAGTGTGTATAGCTGAGAGTTAAGCCCCCTTTCATTGGGTGTTTACAGTATTTCTATTTCTAGTGCAGTCTAACTCTTTCAAAGTTTTTTTTCTAAACCTGTGGACAGCAACTATAAGTGACCACCAGTCAATCAGATGTTTTTGGTGCTAGTGCGAGTACAAAAATGGACACTCGTTGTCAAGGAATCCACCCCTGCTCTTCCTAATGTCAACAGATAATCAGATGTATGCTTGAATTCTCATCTCATACACTTTTGATCGGCACAAATATCACAAATCCACAACTCTGAGATTTAAAGCTAAGCCGTATAATTGTGCCTGAGTCTGTCAAAGAGTGTTTTATGAGTGCGGCATGATTATCTTTGTGTCTCTGCACTGTTAACCTTTTACTGAAAGGAGCCCGGTGGAATCGCAGCCTCTAAGATAAAGCTGATGATGACAGTTTGAGGTGGATGTTTGCCTCGGGGTAACATGTTGGAAGCCAGACTCGACCTGTCGATGACTTCATTTCCTCTCCTTACCTGAAGGCTGCTGCCTCCCTCAGCAGAAAACAAAGCCCGCTCCCACTCTGCTCGACCCCACAGGATGCTGAGATTACTCCAGCGCACAAATCTTGGCACCCTGCCTGACTAATAAGAAAGGAAGGAAAAATAAAGACTCCTGGATCGTCGAGGAGGGGATCGATCCTTTCGCTTCCTAGCTGTTATTTGAAGGCGTAGATGAGATGTGTGTTTATTCATGATTGGAATGTAAATGTGACTTCATGTGTCCTGGCCTGACATTGTGTGGATGTCCTCTCATAGAGTGAGAGTAATGACTTTAACAGGTTACAGTGGCAGGATTTGCATTTCCCACCCCTCCTCTCGCAGTCAGACAGTCAAGAGTTGAGGTTTTGAAACAAAAACCTTTTATTTGTTTAAGAGAGCTGGTCTTGGCGTGGAGACTTGTTTTCAGACTAGCGTAACCAGAAACCTCTCACTCATTTACTCATTCACTATTCCCTGTGTAATAGTTCACCCTATGCTCAGCAGTAACAGGAGACGTCTGGCACTTGACAGCTCCAGTGTCAGCTCTAATTTCACAGCATTGCGAGATTGTTAGCAAAAAGTAGCGTGCATAGATGTGTTGACATGACATTTGTACATCACTGAGGGAATTTTTGTGAGCAGTATATATGATGGCTAAATTTTACACTGAAAGTTTGGAACGGAAGGGGCTCAGTTTCTGGGAATCAGAGGAAGGAAAGTTCGTCCAGGGGGTTCAACACTGAATTGATTGATGCATCTTACTGTTGACTAATGGCCTAACTGCCTAACCAGCTCAGTTAGAATGATTGTAAGGATTTGCAGGCCAAAAGATGTCTGGTTAAAAACTGGGAAGAAATTTGCTTGAAAAGTGTCATTTTTTTAGAAGTCCATGTTATGTAAAGCCATTGTAATGACTGTGTGGTCAAAACCAATTTCCACTCACACCTGGGATGAGTACTCTTCTTTTATTTGAATGAATTGTAGACATGTTGTTGGTGTTTGTAAATCAGCTCTGCTTGAACATCACGGACGGTCAAAATACATTTTCAAGACTTTTCCTCACTGGGCCGTATCTTTTCAAAGCAGCTCTGTTTGCCGGCCTATAATCCATTGGCCTTTTCTCATGTCCATAAAAAGACACTTGATGTGTCTTAGCTGGTCTCTGCACTCTGTTTGAATGATCTTTTCCCTGCAGTTAGAGAAGGAACATGCCTCGACTCGCTTTGTTCCAGGCCGGTCTGAGGTAAAGACGAAAAGCTTCTGTGTCTTTGTTTTGCCTGTGGAACGAAATGAGTTGACAGAATTTAACATAATTTGAGGCCTTGAGCCTTTTAAAGTGCTTTGATTGCCTGCTGGTTTTGTCCAAAGGCGGGTAAACAAGATGTTTAAGGATGAATTTTAAGTTCAGTGCCAACTTTTTAGTGTGTCCTATGCGTCATAATGTAGTGACTTCTGCAAACAATTAGTGACAATATGATCTATAATCCAGAGTTTTTCTAAGAGAACAAGAGCTAACACTGTGTTTGACCCCGACCACCCGTTTCATTGTCAGTGTGAGAACGAACCGTGTGTGACTGAATGAGGACGTTAAATGTTTATTTTAACAGTCACGTCTTTGTCCGGGCGAAGTTGCTCTTTTGTTTCGGTTGTTATTTCGGGCTGTAAAGACCGTGAGATTTGTGTGGCGGCCACTGCAACAAACAAGACATTTTTTAAATTCCTTCCAAATGGAGAAGTTCTCTGTGCGTCGTTTGGGGAGTCCGCGGCGTCAACATGTAGTTGATCCCTTTCACTTGAGTACAGTGTGTAAAACAATATGAATGCCTGTCTCGCAGGTGTTTGCTTAAATGTGATGACAGTGTACTCTGTGGAGCAGGAGGAGAGGCATGAACATTTGTCTCGGAGCAGAACGTGGGATGAATCTTTGATGAGCTGCTTTGCACGAGGCGGACGCTGTAATTTGTTTGCTCTGATTTGCGGACGGAACATCAAATGATTTCATTGCAATTAGACCGTGGTGTGAATCTGCGCCGCTCTTATCGCAGCATTTATGTAATAGGGGAAAATTACATTTACATGTCCCATTTTTCCTGCTTTGTTGCCTCGGCTGAGTCAGCTGTCCTGCTCGGTGACACCCTCTGGGCGTTTGACAGCTCTGTCTCTGGTGGGATGTTAGGCTTTTATTGAGGGTTTCTACCTCCCCACATGCTGCTTCTCGGTGGGGTGTCTGTCGTTTTTAGTGGCAGAGAGACATGCAAACAAAGCCTTGACTGGAGGAGGGGGTCAGGAATTAGGCTTCAGACTTAGTGAATGCTTGTTCAGTGACGAGGTGCATAAAGGTATTAATTTCAGGACACCCCAGGAAGATGCATTAGGAATGGCAGCTGACATGATTGTCGTCTCATAGAGGTTTGCTTGAGAAGCTTTTTTAGCTCTTTTTTCCTACAAGGGAGACATCAGAAAAGTGATTTATTCATAAAGATTCTCATTATGTCAACTACTGAATATTGTCAAGAGAACATCTCAACATTACATACTAGTTTGGGAAATCCATTCACATGTTTTCATTCAGCCCTGTGGATGGATTTATTTGCTGCTGTGTTCTGACATCATCAGTGATTTGGATATTAGCCTGCTTCCTTTTCCATGTCTTGATTTTTTTTTTAACCTCTTTTAACTAAAAATCACTGCATCTTTAAAAAATTGCCAGGTCATTTTAAACAGATTTACGTTCCCATTCACCCAAAGGTTGCTATATCTTCTGCTGCAGGAAATCAAAAGTACACTATCTACAGTAGGTCCTCATGTGATGAGACTAACTCAGTTTCTGATTGTGCTCCCAAATCCAAATAATAGATGGTTCGTGAAGAAAACAATCTCTCCAGAAGGCCCTTTTAGTTGGCATTCATATCATGTGATCTTTATCAGCAGGTGGAGTTTGGGCTGTGGTCGTGGAATTGTTGATGTTTACCGCTTTTTCCTCTCAGAGAAATCCTTTAAGTGCCCTGGAGAAATGGACGAAGATGAATGTTGAAGCTAATGTAATGATCAGAAAGCTCCTGAACAGCTACTAAATGCACCATGTGGTTAGGTTGTTTCAACTGCTGCTTCCAAGGGTTAAACTGAACTTTGAATATCAGTAAATGGTTGAACTCTAGAGTAATGTGCTGAAAATTTTTGAATGAATGTTTTTCTGAAATTCATATGCAGAAACCAGATAATCTCATGGATTTTTTGGTATAAAAGAATTAGATAGTGAGGCCTGAATAGTGGTGAAATGAAACTAAACCTCTGACTGAGAACTTTTTAGAAGTGCCTCAAGAACTCCTGAGGGTCCTTGGTGCTCAGGTTGGGACCCACTTTGTCGCTACTTCATGCAGACATGAATGTGTTTTTTTTTTATTATTTTTTATGAAGGAATATAAAGGGTTGAATTTTCCCACAGTGACGATAAAGTGCTGTGGTTTGCAGGTGCATGGGTACCGTATGAATAGGTATCAGGGCACATCTGCAGCCACACAGAAAGCCTGAAACAAGCCTCACAAGGGGGGAACTGCATTAACTGTCTCTACAATAATGAGTGATGGCTTAACTTGTTGTCAGCTCATGATGACAACCTCCCCAAATAACAGCCTAACAGTTAAATCTTCCACGCTTGTATCACCTGCACTGTAAAAATATTTCCTTGTCAATAGGCATCTTGTAAATTTTATTGGCTCTGCCTCCGTAGCGTCATAAAGCAGAGAAACCATTTAACAACAGTTTTGCTTTCCACTGAACCATTAATTAAGTGTCCACTCTTTACACGAGCTCTGGTGCTGATTATATGGTACATTATGCGCGGAAAAGCTGGGGCGACCTTTGGAGTTAAAAGTTGGATGCTAAAGTCTGAGCAAAAAAATCGAGGGAGACACTATGCTCATCTCAACAGGGTTGAAATGCCACCAATAAGCCCGGAGGGACAATAATAGCAGGCAATTACTGCTACCCAGCACCCCGTGCCTCCCACGTCTGAGCACAGCAAAGTGGGCATCCTTTATCTTGTCCACTGGAAATAGCACAGTGCTTGCCGTGCCTCTTGCTTGCCGTTCGGCCTCAGTAGACCCTGGAGCCTCTGCCAGCGATGGGTGTGAAAAGGTAAACACAGCCTCGCAGCTCCCCATCGCCTCATCTCTGCCACCTACCAACCCTGTCGGACACATGGGCCCAGCAATCATTAATCTAGAGCATAAATAGCACCACAGCACCGACCAGCAAGTTCGCTTCAGGAGCTGCAGCGTCTCACCGTCTCCTTCTTGTCCTCCTACTCCTGCTTTCCTGCTCTGTGTCTCTTCAGAACTTTTAGCACATGAATGATGAATCAATTATCAAGTCGTTTCCATTAATCAACTAATTCAGCGCAAGACTCAAGTAAATGAAGTAAATTTAAAAGTATTTGTTCCATCCTTTTGTGGGCGAGTGGGTCTTAGGGGTCTGGTAAAGTAGTGCCCTCACTCCCACTAATTTCACAATGTAAAAAATTCCTCTTTGACAATGCTTAAAACACAACACAACCCTCTGGACCCCAAAAAGCACTGGACACAGCTGCTCTGCAAACTGGCTCTTTGACTCTCAATGTTGCAATTAGTGCTGCAGCGGAGCAGCAGTCATCTAACGTCAGGCGTCGCTGATGCTGCCGTGCAACATCTGGACCTGTGCACCGCTGAGGTCGACTCCACTGTAATTTGTGAGGGAACGGCAGTAAAAACAAGGTGAGGTGCACAGTCTGGAAAAACACAAGAGGTTGGGCTTTTCGTTATCTGTCATTAGTCGGCCGAGCCATTCATCTCTCTGGCATGTGTGGGTGAAAAATACAGGTCGGCAGTATCCTGGAGAGCCTGGGAGATGTTTGAAACACTGATGGGAAAGGGCTAATCCTCAGCATAGAGGAGATGGGAGCGCAAGAAAAGAGTGATAAACCAAGGGCAAGTAGGCCACCGGGACCTGAGAGGCCAGCTTTCTGCTGTACGTATGTTCTCAGATGTATCGTTGGAAGAGCTGCGATCAATGCCAGAGAGGTATTGATCCTGCTCATAATAGTCTGTATGAGAGGCCTTTTACAGGATGATTCAGGTCTTAATGAAGAGCATCCATGGTGGCAGGGGTGTCCTCATGTTGACTTTGGAGAATGCTGATGAAGAGCACACATAAAAGCTTCTCATGGATATCATTATTTTGACGCAGTGGATGGAGAAAGCCACTTACATGGCTGCTTTTCTGTCAGCAGGGGCCTGTTCTGAGCCTTCGCAAATATATCTGTCTTCTCTACACAGCCAAGCAGAGGACGTCGTTTGAAAGTTGAAAGAAGACGTTGTGCAGGTCTGTTCAAGACCCTGTTGGTTCGAAGGTGATGCCATGCGCCACATGAAAGAGCAGACAGAGGTGGAGCCGTGGAGTTTGCACACCAAGTCCTGATTTTTCATATGCATGTGCGCACTGAAATTAAACGCAATTAAATGTCATTTACTCCTGATGAGACAAGACTGGAGCTGCAGAGTCACTTCAACATCTCCTTTCTGAGGTCAGGAACCCTGTGTGACTTTGATCAGCTGATTTCAAACAGCAGCTAATGGACACACATGTAGCAACACTTCATTTAAGGGGAATGAGATGTATACTTCTAAAACAGTTAAAATTTTAGTTCATCTTTTTGAATGCCTTTTGTCAGACAGGAAAAGAACACAGAAGGTCATGATTGCTCCAAAACCGGACGTGACCGACAACAGTTTTGTGGGGTTTAAAGCATATTGGACCAATTCTAAAGTCACATTTAGATTTGAATGTCTACATAAAATAACAGACTCGCTGTCCAAAAAAGCTACATATGCACACATACACACACACACACACACTGTCTCACACTGCTGCTTGCTGTTTTCTATGCCAGACCACACACACACTGGTGGCATTTTGACACCTTGTGCGTTAGTTTGTCAGGATGTGTCACTGTCCTACTTCCCAGCATTGACTCATCAACTCTATAGGAATAAGCATGTCTCATAGAAATGATGTTTATCGACATGGAATATCGACACTTTTGTGCTGCTGCTAGTGTAAAGTAACCACAATCTTTCCATAACCTGAACCAAGTGCTGTGCCTAAACATGTAAACATGGATAGAGTGCTTGTCCAGCCGAAAAGCAGCTGCAAAGGAGGAGGAAAGGTTGTCTGCACTCTGAAAAGTGCAAACTCCCGAGAGGTTTTATTAATGCAGTGTTTCAACCTACAATGTCTTTGTCAGGCTGTTTGCTTTTCAGGGTTAAACTTAAAAAGTTTTTGTTTTTTTGCCAGTGTCAAAGTTTTTGTGACAGATTTGTTTATTAATATTTCCTCATTAAGTTGATAGAAAACTTAAAGGAAGGTGTTACGTTCGCTTTTGTAAAAGTTAAAACAGAAAAGGAGAACATTGTAATTTTCGCTGCTCGGCTTTCTGCATCCTGACGACCGTGTTCACATGCAGTCTGCGGTATGAGCTTCAGTTGAGACTGTCAGAAGCATTAAATAAAGCCACCTGCTCCTCATTTACTTCTTGAAGTCTTCAGAAGTTTTGCTGAAAATTTGTCCCAGAGAAACAGACCCATAGATCGTCTCTCTCTGGTGTATCACGCTTCTTGCTTTGCTTTTTTATTTCCTTCCTAATATGCATTCATTCTTTTTATAAGTCTCAACTGGATCATTAAGGGGAAGCATCTCAGAAATCTATCCGCAGTTTGCGAGTGTATCCATTTGCAGGAGAAATATCAGTGGCATTGAACACTTTGAACGCCGCGGATGCGGTTGTATAATCTTATGTTGATGTCTTTATTTCTTCTGAGGGAGCTGAGGAGAGGAATTCACATGTGATGGTCCTAAATGACAGAAAAGAGAAAAAGAAGAGGTGATTTGAAGTAATACATCCTTCAGTTTCACCATTTGAATCACCCCCTTGAAACTCATCTTTACAACAGATTTAATGTGTTTTTACCTGTTTTATTCTGAGTGCTGGATTGTCAGTTTTACTTCTTGACATCCCTGCAGGATAAGCAATAAAAATCAATTCCTGACTTTTATTTTATTGCTTATCTTTTGAGTTTTCACTCATTTTTTTTTTACTATCTGTGAAGCTTTGCTCTGCTAAGTTCACCACAAATGAGGTTTATCCTTTTTAGTATTAGTGTGCTTGCATGCAGCATTGATGAACACAGATATTCTGATCCGGGATTAGTCTTTAACTGTAGCGTAAGCAGAAAAGAAATGCAGGAGGCACACATCATTAATAAAATTTGTACACAGGAATTAGTTTAGATGCCTGTCTCGACAGATTTCCTCACAGAAAGTTTGACAGAATCAATTTCTCGCTCGGTTCTCGCGGCACGTTTCAGCTGTGCTCCAAAGCTCTCAGCTCAGGGCTTTGAAACGTCCACCCTGCATTAAGAAAGTGCCCTCTGTGACCTCCGGAAAGGCCAGCGTTGACACAGTTCGGCTCACACAAAAGACCAGTTGAATGGAACAGGTGAAAATGGGGCAGCTTTGGGTTTTATTGAGTGCAGCCAGAGAGAGGCAGGAGGAGGAGGAGGAGGAGGAGGAGGAGGAGGAGGAGGAGGAGGAGGCCACTTGTTGTTTTCTTTTCACGGGACTGTGGTCTTGTTAGATGGCAGTAATGCTTTAGCTGTCAGATTAGGATGTCCAACCTGTGGCCCAAAGCCTCTTAAGAGGGGAAAGTGCTGCAGTTTGTCACGTATTCGGCCATACCGATGGTAATTTGGGGGGTTGAAGGGCAGAGAGAAAGAGAGGCTGCAGTTTAATCCGTTACAGCGAACTCTGTAGTCACATTTAGAAATGCTGCCAACTGGATCAGTCTGGTAATATTATAGATTTTTCTAATTTTGAACAGATTCTATGAAGGACTAAAACCAGTAAAATGATTGTGTTTTTATCCAAAGCCTGGTAATTCTTCTTCCTCTGTGCCACAGAGCTCCATTGTTGTCCAAAATCTATGAAAAACATCATCAAGGAGCCACACTCTTACACTGAGTTCATCCATTACCATGAACACACACACTGTAGTTCGTTGTAATTCAGTCACACATACACCATCCTGCCGCCCCAAAAACTCACTAGAGCACCAAATCTGGATTAATCCACCGCTGAAAATAGTCCCTAACAAATCCATTGTTTGCTCCTGTTTGAGTATGGTTGGCTATAGACTTATGTCTTCAGTAGGAACCAACGGACTTGGAGCTTAGAGCCACGGACAGGAAGTCAGAAAGTACTGAGAGACGGACTAACAAATGGCTGTTTTGGTCTTTTCATGGAATTTGTTGATAATAACATAAATGTTGATATGATAAGCCTCAGCCTTTAAGTGTAAAGCAAACAATTTCTGGTTCCAGCTTGTCAAATGTGATGATTATTTTCTCCGTTAATGTGATGACATCTGGAGCTTTAGGAAAATTTAAAAGCCAGTTTCTGACACTGTTTTAGACCAAGCTTAGAATCGGTGAGTTGAACATCTTTCCGCCCTTTCTATGATGAAAATAATTGTTTGTTGCAGTCCTGCTTAAGTGCAGTCTGATGCAGTGGTGAAACAAGTAGATCTTTAATTGCTTATTTTACCAAAAGAAGAGTAACTGTCAGCAATACTGATGATTAGCTCATCATTTATGTCATTTATGAAGCAATAATGCCAGTTATAGGTTCTCAAATGTGAGGAATTTTGTTGCTGTTCTCTAATTTCTGTCATTGTGAATCAAGTATTTGGGCAGTTTGGCATCTTAATTCACTGAGCAGCTTCTTCAAGGACTTTTGGACGTACACCTGGAAAAAATACCTAAAGCTTTTGAGAAATTTGCGAGATCACCTGTTGTTTTGTCGCATTTGTCTTTCCAAGTTCTCCCAAACCTGTTCTCTGTGAAGCTGTCTGTGTTTGTTAACGCCTGCCAGCAGCGCGTCTGATTCAGCTTAATAAGGTATTGATCAGGATGGAGCGTGCCAGGAGGACATATCAAGGCTGTCATGAAGAATCACTGTTATTCCACCACATATTGATTGTTGAGCTCCTCTGGTATCAGCTGGAGATATCATTATTATTATTATGATGTATTGAAGGGGATAAACCTGTTTCGTTTGCATTTTTCAGTGGGTAAATAGATTTTCCACAAGAGAATATAATATGTTTGAAATTGAATTAAAATTTCATCAATAGTTTGTAAAAGATATCTAGAGTTAGATGTTGCACAGAAGCTGAAACTTGTGTTCAAGGCTGCTTTTGCATCATAAAGGTCTGCAGTCTCATCACGATGCTGTGCAGAGCAGATGAGTCGCTTTGCAGGCGGTCATCAGGCACGAGTGTGCACAACCTGTGTTTGCTTCCCATCTGAAGAAGGAAGGGTCGCCTTTTATGACTTAGTTACAGGAGGCAACGGAGATGGATTGTTTTTGCAGGAACAAAGGTTGCTGTACCTCCGTGAGTTAGTGTGTATGACGGGAAAGGACTGAAGCACGGTGACAGTGGAGAGCACTGAAGTGCTGAAGCATTCCTTCTCTTACAGTTTCAGTATTGCAGATGCTTTGGCCAGATTCTTTATCTTGATCTTGATTTCACTCAATTTTTTCTTGATAAATTAGCACAAACGTTCTTGTATGTATGTTTGTGTTCAAGCAAAATTAAACACAGACGCGTGTGAGGAGCATTTCTGTTTGATTTATCGTCTTAAGTCAACTTTAAGAGGAGATGGGCGATTGTAGAAAAAACATGTTTACGCTCAGCTGAAGCTCTCTTTGCTCACACGCTTCAAGTCACCCTGAGCATGAGTATCTATCAGCTGAATGCTTCAAATGTAAATGTGAAAGATTTAAAAAGAAAAGGCTTCATCTTTGTAGCTCTGCAGTATATGGAAATGCAGGACTGTGATTATGAATTATTCATGTTTCACTCAAAACTGAGTTTGGAAAACTGACAAAGTGTAGGTTTTTGGCCAGTCTTTAATTTCCGCTGCACAAAGCTTTAAAACCTAAACTCTCTTTATAGGATTCTTGTGAAAATCAATCGACCCTCTTGAAGATCAGTAAATGTCTGTTAAATTAGCTTTCACGTGTTTGACTGGGATGAAGTCAGCGCGCTAAGTGTACTTTATGATGGCTGATCCTCATGGGGTATTTTCTCTTCAGCTGTTTAATTACACAGTACCCGCTCTCATGCCTTTGCTCTGATGGGAATCAAAGCACTGGAGGGCAGGAAGTTTTCAAGCAGAAGGCAGAGACCACTCTCTGACTCTGATGAGTCAGTCGTGACCCCGAGGCTGCCGCTTCTCTTGTAAATTAGCCTTAAGAGGCCCGAGCAGTCGGAGCATCCCTTCCCCACAGCACTCGATGACAATGGGACATTAATGAGCACACAGGTGCCTGAGGCCTCAGCCAAAAGACTCCACAGTAAGAAGGACAAAAAACCCCTTCATTTCTTTTGGCTCTTAATCTCTGTAACACTGAACTGTGACTAAAGATAAATGTAGCACATCATCGGCTTCTCTTTTTCCTCAGCGCTGGTGAGAAGCAAATAAAGTGGAAATGGGACAATGTGACATATTATATTCACTCACAAGTGAAAGTCGTGCAGCCTGATTTTATAGTATATCTGTAGTAGTTATAGTTACGTTTTCAGTGTAGAAAGTTTCTCCAGTTCTTGTGATTTTCATGCTTTCATGTCATTTATAAAAATAAGAGGTGAACAATAATGGAAGGATACAGGAAACTCAGTAATAGCACAGCAAAATGTACAAATATTAAGTGATGAGTGCAATCTTTGTATCGTCAGCTGAAGGTGAAGGAGGAAAGAAAGAAATTAACAAAGAGACACAAAATGAACTAAGAAAGAAGGAAAGCAGGCAAGCCATTGACTTGAACCATATCTAAAACTAAAGGTAGCACTTCATTGGCTTTCCTCCCTCTTCCCTCTGAAGCCCCCGCAGAGAGGGAAAGGATTAGGGAAGTCAACCAGGCCAAAGCACCACCAGGAGACCTGGATAGGAACGGGGTTGTTGCAGCTCGGGCCTTCAGCACTACTTTATGTGTGTCTAAAGTCAAGTGAATGAGGCAGGAGACGCCCTTTTTCTCTCTGTGCTCGAGTTGCGTGTGACAACAGGAGCTGAGAGGGAAGACTGCATCCTTATGTCCGTGTCAGACAAGATTCTGCTTCCCCTCCATGTCTTACCTGAGGTTGCCTTTTTCCAATGCCACTCTTTTTCTTGTCAATGGGAGGTTGTTGCTTAAAATGACACAAAGGCAGAGGGTTGTCGTGTAGTTTGTGTTGTGACAGTGTGTGAGATGAAGTAAATGTCCTGCATTCACACTGTGGCTTTAATGAAATAGATTCAAGTATTTTCCCCCCAAATTACTGGTAACAAATAGAAGAAAATAGAAAAATAGGAATGAAATCGGGAGCAAAAGAAGCCAAGAAGAATAGCAGAGGAAGCTAGAGGGAGAAAATGAAGAAATAACAGAATAAAATAAGGAAGAATGAAAGAAGTAAAATAGGAAGGAAAGAAGCTGAAATTGAACAGGAAGAAAGAAAGAAAGAAAGAAAGAAAGAAAGAAAGAAAGAAAGAAAGAAAGAAAGAAAAATAAAAGAGAGGACATTGAAAAAGAAGAAATGAAATAATGAAAGGGGAGAAATTGGGAAATAAGGAAATGAGAGGAAGAGAGAAAAGAGAAGGTACAAGGAAAGAAGAAGGAAGGGAAGAAGGAAATTACAAAGAAAAAAGATAAGTAAAGGAGAGGCAGATGGACAGAAGAAAGGGAAAAGGGGAGAAGGAAATTTAGTAAAGTAGAAAGAGAAAAATGGAAAGGATGGGAAGGGGTGGAGGAAAAAAGAAATAAAGAAAGAAGAAATTGACAGGATAAGAAGGAAACGAGGAAGGTAGGAAAGGAGAGAATGAAGGAAAGGAGAAAGGGCATAAGAGGAAGTAGCATGGAAAGAAATAAATTACCTGTGCTGTTCAGATAAAGACATGTCCCAGCGACTTGTAGCAGAGGACGGTATGAAGCCTCAGCTCTGGTCGGACTGTAGTACTATGAACACAATGTTTTTGCTGACAGTCTTTGAAGCTGTTCAGGAGTAGTTTCTACCATAAGGACTGCAGAGCACAACCCTGCCGAGCTTTTTTGTCTTTTTGTCTCAATGCCACTGTCTCTCCGCAGGCTGAGCGCTGTCTGGCGAGGACTCGCAGCTATAACTGTCAGAGCTCTTGAATAACTCCATAGTGACCTTCACAAACCACGTCAGTTTGAAACAATGGAGCTCCATCAGTGCTGTACATCAACAGAATGTCAGAGAGGAGCGGGAGGCGGGGGAGGATGGTGAAAGTCAGTGGACAGAAATCTAGTCTGTCTGTGTTGAGGGCCAGATGGATTGACTGCAGCACCAAGGATGCAGCTTTTTGAGGACAGGAGTCAAAAACAGCCTGCAGAAATATGATCCAAAATAACTCTCAATGACAACTTCAGATGAAGGATACAGTGGACTAAATATAGTAGAAGTCAAAGTCATCGTTCACCAAAGCCTTAAATCTCAAGACTTTATGTCCAACCAGCCCAGTGTCCATACCATGCCGGACCGTGTCATAGACCTGTCAGTCCAGCGTGTCAGTGCCATGTTCTACGTCACCTAGGCGTGGAAACTACACCTTCTCGCTGTGCAGTCACGTCATCAATGATAAATATGTAACGTCCGGATCTACTCTTAGCGTACTGAGAAACATTTCAGGTGACGGTCAGCACCTAAACTCCTTGGCTAGCTTTGGGAAAAAGATCACGTTTGGATTCAAAAAGGTGTTTCCTCAAAACAGTCAACATAAAAGATTGGTTTCATACAGGAATCAAAGCCTGGTTTGCTGTATGAAAGTCGTGCGTGATCCTCAAAGCTGACCTTCAACCCTAAGTTGACGTCATTATCGCCCCCTGCTGGTCTTGCACCCTCACACACGCGCTTCTTTCCCACATCGCTGGGGCAGACTGTCACCCTGACATGCTATCCTCCAGTGGATTGGCGTGCTGAGACTGAGCTTGTTCAACATGAGATAAGATCCTCACATATAGCAAAAATATTTCCTTTCTTCATTCAGTTTTTTCTCCTTTTACATTCTTTCCTTCATTACTTCAAATTCAGATCTTCTGGGATGTTTCTGTCCTTCCTTTTTCCCTCCCCTCTGTTCTCCTCTTTCCTTTTCACTCTTTTTCTTTTTATATTACATCTTTCCTCCACATTCTTTCCTTCACATTTTCCTTATTTTCTTTCATTTGTCTTCTTAACTTTGTTTTTAATTCCTTCTTTGCATTTTTCATTTTCCTTTACTTTTTGTCTTTTCCTCCTCCTTTTCTCATTTCTTTCCTCCCTCCATTCATTTTCTATTTTCTGTCTTGAAAAATAATCTTTCTTTCCTGTCTTTTGTATTTTTTTTTTTACTTTTTCTGCACTTCTTTTCTGAACGTTTGTGTTCTTTCATTCCTCTGCTTTCCCCTCTTTTCTTTTCTACCTACTTTTGTTCACTTCTATGTTCTCCTTTTCTGTTTTCTCTGTTCCTCATTCTTTCGTTCAAGTTTGGATACTTACATACACTGTATTGCTGATATTTGCTTGCATGTCAGTAAAATTCGAACTTTGAATGGAATATCTTGATACTGTATTATTCGGACTCCTCCTTCCTCCTCGGCTGTGTTACAGTCTTGCAGTATGCCTAGCTGACAGTCACTTTCACCGGGGAAATAAACAGCTCTGTCCAAAGAGCCTTGTGTGTCGTTAACACTTATTTTCCTCAAGATGACAGTCACGCAGCTTCGGCTCTGATCCAAGCACCAGCCTCTCTTCTGTCTGAAGAATTAGCAACATCAGAGAAGACACGATCGAAGAAAACGCGCTTTCATTTCACCTTGTATTCATTGCACACTTGGGAGGACAAAGGGATGTTCGCGGATGAGCTCCGACCAAAAACCTGGCTGGCGAAGAGCAGGGGCCATGAATGAGGCCTTTGTCCTCCCTGAGTCCTCCCAGCGCTTCCAAAGCGACCAGACTGCCTCCAAAAACACGCTTTTGTCCAGCCTCATTTGTTCCCCTTTTGGCTTTAGAGTAACTCCGCTGTCCCTGTAAGAGGTTTACAGTGTCGGCCTGCTCCTGGAAGTCAGAGCCAACCTGCAGCTCCTTTAAGGGGGATGCAGTGCCTACATCAACCCCAACAACACCTCCACACACCTTCCCTCCCTGCCTGCACACACGCACAGCTGTATAATGAAATTCAAGGGTGGCTGATCCGCAAGGCTCCGGCTTTGTGAGGAGGCTTTGAACTTGCACTGATCGACAGAAGGAATTCACTTTGTTGTTTACACCCACAACACAGCCTCGTCTTTGGAGTTCATTCACCACCACCACCACCCCCAACACCACCACCGCCACCATCCTTCTCTCCCTCCAGCGCAGAGAGAGGAGGATTGGAGCAGAGGGAGAAAGCAGAGGAGGGGGGATTTGTGCAAACACGGTCCTGTCTGAGCTCATATCAGTGACCAAGCTTTGATTTTGGTTCTTTACATAAAACCAGAGATGTGCTCCTGCTGACGCTCAGTGATGTAGAGCTTGTCACAGAGTCAGCATGTCAGAGGAAGCAGAATGGAAACTGAAATCCAGCAGTAATTACTGCACGGAGTCGTTATATAATTATTGGCAGAATTGCCGTCCAGCACTCAGTTAATTAGGTTTTGTTCAGATGGGGTTTGTATTTAAGATAGAAAAGCTCTTATCTAAAATGGTTAATGTGAATTTTGGAAAGGTGCTGTTATACAAAATGTGTTCCTCAGTGTTTCAGCAGACAAATTTCCAATTCAAACTGTACTGACCAATATTAATGTAATTAGAAGACTCATTGTTTTGTTTATAAATTGTCAAAAAAAAAAACAAAAAACTGGAAATGCATAATTTCACAGAGTTTGCAAACTGCTTGTTTTCTTTAAGCAATGCTCAAAACTCAAATATATTAATTTATTATATATGAAACATACATGAAACAAAGAAAAGCACCAAATTTGGACATTTTACAAGCTGGTACCAGACAATATTTGTCACATTAGCTTGCAAATGTTAAATGATTAATCACTTATCAGTAAATAGTTTTGATTTCATTTCAAGTCTGTTTCTAAATGACCCATGAAGCAAATGATTTTGCACAACGTGAAAGAGGTTGCTCGCAGTGACAAAGCCTCAGGCAGAGTTGTTAAGTAGCTTTTGAACATTTACCGTTACGAAACAGCTGGCGACCAGCTGGTGAAGAAAGTGGAACATCTAGCAGCTACACAGCCAGATGTTCGTCTTAGGAGTTGGTGGAGACCAAAGCAGAGTTAAAAAAGGAGGGAATATTGCATTTAGATTCATCAGGTGGACACAAAATAAAACACACCAATGTGTAGATAGGCAACATCTTGCTAACATGTTCGCCATAGAACATTTTAAGTTGCTGACATGTCAGTTATGTGTCTGTCAGTGTAAAAAAACAACTAATGCAGCTTTTTGTTCAAATGATTATTTCTAAGATAGTAAACTTTCAAGCTGCATAGCTGCCACTGGACAGCAGTGTCATTGTGTACTAAATTCATACTGTGAAGAAAACATGCTTGTTTGGGTTCAATTTGGTGACCTTCAGCGTATCACTGGCACTTGCCAGATATTTTAGCTCAGGTCTTTAGATGACTCACACAACTTTAATAATAACTCTGAGTTTGTCAGCGGGCACAGTTTTTCTTTTCATCTAATGTGGATCTTATTTGGAACACAAGGTCTGGAAGGATCAGTGATTTTGAGCCAGCATTTCCTGCACTGACTGTACATTTCATTTCTTATCCAAGTACACTTCAACAAGAGCGAAGGAGCTTAATTCAACTTCGGATTTTCTTTCTGCCTTTTTCCTTCACTTTTTCTTCCTGTAGCAATGCGGAGCATCAGAGTCATTCTGGCTGTGGTCCAAACAACCATCTCTAACACATCCTGGTTGTTTTTGTATTTCACTGTGGGCTGATGTGTTTGGCCAAAATCAAGACCATGCAAGCCCCTTATGTACTCAAATACGTTCTTTGAGCGCTCACCTTCTGCACAGCTGATGGGCTTCTCCTCAGCATTTAACCACTTCCCAAAAGTGCTAGAAGTGCAGCTGTTTCCCCAAGCGACAGGTTAACTTCCAGTGAAGTTTTGCCCTTCACTGACGTGGATGAGTTGAGGGCTGCAGCAGCTGGGTGCTTGGCAGGGATGCCCTGAGTTTGTCCTGAGTGTTGCCAGATGGAGAAGATTTTTAACCTTTGTTTCACAGATTTGCAGAACACATAAGCTCTGCTTCACACTGACACTTAAAGTCAGTTAGAGACAGTCATATCTGGCAGCCAGGGGCCTCCTGGCCATCTGGAGTGGTGGGAGGCATTTCCTCGAGGGACAGCAGTGAGTGCATCAGTGTGGATAAGAATAGATAAAAAGCCTGAAGCTGTTTGGCCTGTTAGTTCGTCCTGGAGAATGATCTGCTTCAGGGCTCAGGAGTCGTAAGTGCTTTTTATGCCACTGGCATGAAATATTCTTGTTTGTGATTGGCTGGCAGATGTCTGTTAAAACTGTACAAGACCCGGTAACAGTAAAGCCATTATTCTTGATCAAAGCACATTTTGTCCAGAGCAATGAGACCAGTGCTCAGTGCTGAAACAGATCTAACCTTGAGTCAACCTTGAGTTTTCAACCATCGCTCATGGTCTTCATCAGCAGATGGAATATGGGAGTTAAGCCATGTGAAACCAGTGAAACAAACCGTATGTGGATTAAAAATGTCAGAAGAAGCTTGAAAGAGGGCCCTGAGTTAAGATTCCTTTGTCAAAATATTTCCAAGGTCAAGAATGAAATGAAAAGATTAAACTTTGATTTGATTATATATTATATCTTACTTTGGAAAGTGGCCATGGTTTAATGCATTCAGAGGTGTACTGTTGCAGACCAAAGCAGACCTGGCAGGTTGTCACATATCAAGATGCTTATTTGTCACATATTGATGCTTATTGGGAATAATGTATAGCAAGAAAGAAAGACAGGGCCGTGATTTCCACTATAATTGGTGTGTCTGTAGGGAAAGCGACTTCACGACTACAACTTACAGCACTGTTTCATAGCAAGCGATGCAAAACAAAGAAATGTGCAGCTACAGCTGGAGTCAAGTTGAATTTCACATCTTCTGACACGTGGAGCAAAAGATCAAGTGAGTTTTGTTAGAAAATGGGGTAAAAAAAGTGGGTACCAACTTCCCTCAGTATGCCAGGATTTTGGGTTCAGACCCAAAAACAAACAGAATACCTGACAACCTTGCAGCTGATCAGATTCAGTAATGAACACGTTCACATGTTCACAGCCACGACTAACGATTAATGGTTGCCAGAATTATTGGTTCATCTTAGATGTTTTTTATAGTTTCTATAAAAATATAAAAAATGTTCTGTTTGGATTTTCTGACTCACGCTTTAAGCGGAACCTTCAGGGAACATATTTCCTGGCTGAATCTCTGTTGCTACTCCACAGAAAACTGTTAAAATGTACTATTTCTGATTCTGGAAATCAAAACTTCAACAATTTCTCTGTTTTTTGTTATTTGGAGACCAGACGTGGTTTAAGTCCTGCGTAACAAAGATGTGGAGGCAGATTTCTACCATGACGAGACTCAATTCCAGGCTGTCAATATTTGAGTATATGGAAGCAACAGCCCACAGTTGCAAACTGTTTACATAAAGCAGAGTCCATATCCTCCAACGATCAAGTGCCTTTCTTAAGTCATCTTTGGCACCATAGTTTTTGTTTGGTAACTCAGATTCTTCCAAGTGACACTCGAACTCGAACCCCCTCCAGTCTGCCTGTCACATTGACGCTCCCCGCTGCACTTTCTCACCAGCCGTTTATCCTCCGGCGGACCCCAAGGCCTGAGAAATGTGCTGCAGTCACCTGTCAGGTAGCCTCTGGCCTGAGGATGATTTGTGCCGACATGCTCGGCTGCTTCCTCTCATTCTCCCGCCATCTGTCCTGCTCCTTCCTCCCACAGGGAGGTCACTGTTGCTGCTATTTCAGCCACCTCTCCTGTTGGCACACAAAATGTGAGATGCTGCAAAGGCGCTGCGAGGGGCAACAGGTGGATATGCGCCACATCAGCCTCTCTGTCGAACAGCAGGAAGCGACGTGAGCCTGACTCAGCTTTCCTGTCTGCCTCTGGAATGATCTTTTTTTCCGTGTGTCAGCCTTATACTGGGCGTCAGGTGTCCTGCATTTAGGTGGTAGATCAGTAGAAGTAGAAGCAGAAAGAAAAACCTCCTACAAGAAAAATCGAACTTTCAAAATTCCACTAAAAAGAAATAATAAACTCCAGGAGCATTTTCCATGAAGAAATGAAAGTAGAGTTGCAGAATAGATTTCAGTGCCACTGAAAAATATAAAGTTGTCAAATGAAGGTAAAGCCAAAGGAAACCGAGGACATTTTAAAGAGCACTGCTCTCTGAGACTTTGTGGGAATGGAATGAGGAAAGTATGGTGATTTACAGAAAGGAGGAAGGGGAGACTTCATTAATTACAGGACCGATGGTTTGATTCCCAGTTCCTCCACACGCTGAAGTGTACTGGAGTCCTGAGTTAGCATGAGTGTGTGTGAATGAGAGGCACATCATGAAGTGCTTTGGGTAAATGTGGTTTACAAATGCAGTCCACTTAGAGATATTTTTAACTTGTGTCTTATTTGTAAAATGTCAGACTGCAAAGTAAGCAGTAAACCCTAAATTCTGCTTCTCATGCCTGCTTAACTGGAAGATGTAAATTTCATCATCCGCTCTCTGCGTACAGCTCAAACGTTCTGACCATGGACTGTATGCGCCAACAAACGGGGGGACAGGTCTGTGTGTTGACACACCCAGTGTCTTATCAACACATGTGCGTGTTCAGTATGTCCACTACCTGTGTCCTTTTTGGACTGTATCAGGCCCTTAAATCCACCTCTGTCTATAGATTGATGTATCTGTGTACATTTATTTATTCATAAGGGCGTGGTGCTTGAAAAAAAGTGATAACTCAGCCTACACACACACACACACACACACACACACACACACACACACACACACGCAAAGTTCAGATAAAGGCCTGGATCATCGTGGGACAAGCCATCCCTCCTTCACTTTTCATCCTTTCCTCCAGCCTCTCTCCCTCCATCTCCTCCTCCTCCCCCCTCCCCCCTCCTCTCGCTGCTCAGATAGACCCGCGGGGAGGGATGAGGCGGGCAACACCGGGGTCAGGACTACCCTTCAGCTCTGGCTGCAACGCTGAACAGCGGCGCTACATTGAGTGTTTTTACATTAATAAATAATGACTGTGTTAGATTTGGGATATTAGTGTAAGTACAGTAAACAGATGAGACACAACTGAGCCGACTGTCAGCCTCAAGAGGCATCTACTCTGCATCTAATGTTATAAGACACAGGGCTCAATGTGGAGGGTGTCTCGTTAGCATTAAGCAGGAGCAGAGTGCCTCAGCAAAGCTCCAGCGCTCTGGTTGCAGCTTCCACTGAATGTTTGTTCTCTACATGGACGGCAAGGAGGGGCAGTGATGAGGTTAATGGGAAAGTGGTCTTCATTTTAAGCGGTTAAATGATGCAGTCAGCTCTCGATTCGGTACAATTAACCCGACAGTGTTCATGGTCAGTGATGTTTTTGCGTATAAAGTTAAAATTTCAAATAGATTTAAAATATAAGGCAGACTCAAAATAAAGTAGTGTTTTCAAGTTTCACCATTTTATGTTTCATATTGTGGATTTGGTACAAATCATAATGAAAACAGACTCTTTTAAAATACACAGTAAATGTGTGCCAGGTGGTTTCTGCAGCCGGATGATTGAGCTGCTCTTAACTTGGACACCTGGATGATGTGATATCTGTCAAAACATGGGCAGTAGTGTCCTGCTAATGATCCGGAGTATCCAGTCATGCTAAGACCTTATTCAGGTTTAGAGAAACCTGGATATACCACAGGATGCTGTGACATCTGAAGGCAGACGATCAGACACCCCGATGCTCATGTTATGATCATGTATATAAGGGTATGGATGACCAGGTTTCGCATGTTCCATGTAAACACAGTGTCCTGAGTGTGATTAAGATACTTGTGTGGATATTGCAGAACATCTCCAAAACTCCTTGGTAAATATCTGCACGTCTGCTGCAGTATAATCATTCATGTCAGCACTCTGACAGGCTGAACTGCTCAAACATGATTAACTGACCTTCTTCAAGACTGTGGCAGAAGACACAGACTGTGTCTTCATCTCTGGTCTTACACCAACCACAGGATGTGGAATTGATCCTCAGCCTCTGCGCGTAGGGCTGCACTGTGCACTTTGTTGTCATTGATAATTTCAGTGTTTCCTGGCACCGTGCAGCCTCCTATGGAAACGTTGGTATCCATCCACCTGCCCTGGGAGCTTGTCTTTTATTCTCAAATATTTTGTACTGACGCCATGCAGCCCCTCATCCCTGATTACTCAGTTTTCTGTGTTTGGAAATTTAGTGATGGATGCCAGATCCAGGAATTATGCCCAATTTCTCTTGATTGTTTCAGTCAGCCCAGATTAAATGGTCATGGTGGAGGAGTAGCTGTTGTCTGTCACAAACAGTTTTAATGCTGCCCCTTGGCAGCAACTGATATCGCTAGTTTTTAGATCAAAAATAATTTTTTAATATTTTAGGAAACACGAGTAACCAAATCATTTCCACCATGCTCTCATTTGTGTAATATAATTATGTCTCGATTTCATCATCGATTTAACGCTCTAATCTGTGGTGATGCTTTGACTATGCTCCATGTAAAACCTTTAACTGCATCACAGAGAGTCAGCTGGTGTTTTGGAGAAAATGAGACAGGCCCAATGAAGTGTTAGATACCTTCCTCCTTCCTCCCTGAACTTCACCACATCCTGGCAGATGAGAACATTTCCACTCGCCTCTTTGATTTTTTTTTTCATCTTTTTGAATTCAAGGCCGTTCTGCTCATCTAAAAGCCCAATTTATTCCTCAGCAGAAGTTGAAAGAAGACTTTCCCCCCTCAGAGCTCTTCCTCCCAATGTGAGAGTGGTTTTTCTGAGGAGGAGGAGGTTTTCATGAAAGAAAGACAAATCTCAGCTCGTCAGCTTGATTATGGTGGAACCCGCCGGGGGTCGAGAGCTGGGATTTCTCCAAGAGCTGGATTCACCTACGGATGTTGAGGTGCAGAGCAGTGGGGTTGTAGGAAATGATACACAATATGAAGAAAGTTGTTCAGCAGAGGGATAAGATGATGACTCTGGCTTTGTCAGACATGTTTAAGGGTGTTTTGTGTCTGCTAGAATAAAGGTGAGCACTGCTTCAGAAGCAGTGGCGTCCTGCGAGCCTAGTTTCTCTGAGGGGGCACAAAAGAAAACGGTGATGCAATTTTCTGCAGTTTTACATGTATATTCAAAGACTTAGGGGGGATTATTTCAAAACTTCACTAAACCACTTTTTCAGTATATTTAGTGAGAGATTTTTTTGTCAACTACGTGTGCAGATATGGTCATTGAAGATGACTCACTAAGAGCTAAATATAGGGAACAATGTGGCATAAAAAGACTTTATCCACAATGCAAATGAATGTCTGTCCAAAAGGAACCTCTAACTCTCTCCACACTTCACTTCCTGCCTCTTCTCTGCCTCGACTGCAATGACCATCTATCACAAGTCACAACTAGCTAACGAGCCAGAAAGCTTAATAACCGGATTGAGGGATGACTTCTAACTTTAGCTGGTGTTCGCCAACAATCTTACAAACTATGCCTATATTTCTCAAGTGAAATTAAGTTCATATAACTAATTGCATTTCATTTTCACACGTTTGGGAAAAGTGATAGATGCTCTGCTAACACACCATTAAGCTGCAGCCAGCGTCTCCTCCAGCACTGATGTGAAACAGAGTGCTGTGTGTGTGTGTGTGTGTGTGTGTGTGTGTGTGTGTGTGTGTGTGTGTGTGTGTGTGTGTGTGTGTGTGTGTGTGTGTTGGGAAGTGTTTTCATCCTGCAGCTGCATGAACCAAATATCAGGGAAGCGAGTGTGTGGCTTTTTGAGGTACGATCTATAACCTAATTAGAAGTGTTTGAAAAATGATAAGAAACCCAGATATCACAAATCTGGCGCCCCAGCTTGAATGGGCATGATGCTCCTGGTTAGAGATGTACTCCTGTTTAAAACTAGGTTCAGCCCACTCCGTTGGCAGCTCGCATTTTCTTCCAGAAGGCACGAAACAAATTGTCATGTACTCGAGGTCCCAAGATAGCGGTCATCAGAAGCTGCTGGCATGTGGTGCAGGGCTGAGTGATGATATTTCCCAAACTCAGGAGCTGGATTGTAAAGATCAATTTCCTTTTGAGTCACCATGTCAGAGGGGAACAGACAAACCCCGTCAGGGAGTCAGAGAGCCGTGACAGGAATGTGTTCAGGTCTGAGGGCAGGAGTAGAGAATAAAGGACTGGAAAGGGGTTTCGGGTGCAGATTTTGCATCATCTCCTATGCATGAAAAAGGTTCCACTTATCTCTGACAGTGCAGTCTGACACAATCTCAGCGGCTCCTCTGTGACTGGACTGGTTATGTATTGATGAGCATGTCTTGCTGCTGCAAAACATCTTAATGTGCCGCGAACAGAAGAGTGAATGAAGCAGCCGTCGGTCGTGGTCAAGGTTAAAGGAAGCTGAAATGGACTGTTGCTCGTAAACAGGATGCAATCAGCGACCTACTATGTCACGACTATCTGCATGACCTGCTCCAAAGAGGGGTTGCGGCAGCTTGTGCTTTTGTTCCTGAGAGATAACGTTCGCAAAAACAGAAGAAATCAATTGTCAGATAAACAGAAAAATATGCCATTCTTACGCATTTGAACAAATAAGCAATGTCAGTGGGGTTTTTTTGTGAGGAAAGTCAAGAAAATAAATTCATTTCTAGTCCTGTGTTCAAATTTCACCGTATCAAAAGTGAAAAATGGTTCCTGTAACCAAACACTGAAAAACCAATACAAATATTATTTGAATGAGTCATGGGTCTTCTGAAACTTCTCAGAGTCGCCCGATTATTACACTGCAGCATTTCCTGATTATTAGTATCTGCAATCAGTCAAGTTACTGTGACAGTGTGATCAGCTCCAGGTCTCCATGTACAGAAAATATGAAGTAAGAGACAAAGACAGGCTGCTGCTGTTTTTCACTTGAAATAATGAGTTTTTTATTGAAATAAGTTGGCAGTCAGCAGTGTGTAAAGTTTTTGCGCCGCTTCACGCTGAACTTTTGACCTTCTCCTCGCTTTTCTCCTCTACTTGCAATTGTTTTAGTACGTAGGCTTTTTATTGTATCAAACTATATGTGGGAGCTTTTCAATATTTTATAACGAACAAACTTTCTGCATACAGAATAGTTTGGAAAGAGTTAGGGATATTTATGTGGTCTTTGTGGTGGAGATGATGGTCTCGTATTGATTTCCTCTCAGATTCTGATGGAGAGGTTTTGGCCTTGGTTGTAGGCTGAAGGAGCAGAGACCAACACGACTCTCCTAACTCCGCCTGCCAACTGTTTACATGTTTCACATAACTTCTGCTGTTGTGCCTCGGGGCACCTGCTGCGCCTCTCAAAACGCCTTGCCGGGAGCAAAGTATCCCATAGCTGCTCTGTCAGTCTGCATCTGTTTGATAACACAAGAAATTACAGCTTTCTGTCTGCTTCCTGAGTGAGATTTCTCTATTTTGACAGGCTGTGGACAGAGTTGTGTCGCTGCTCTGTGTTTAGTGTGTGTGTGCATGGCAGGAAGGACTTGTTTCACCTTGTTCTCAACCTTGTCTCCACCTCTGAACCTTTATTGATTTGCTGACAGATGTGCAGTTGACACTTTGGACTTTGAAAGAACCATATATCAGTGATTTTGCATGCTTTAGCCTGCTGAATGAATGGATGAATGTTTCTCTTTTGTTGCAATGGCTCATTCCTTTATCACATAACATGTGGTGGAAATAATAATACAGATGAAAGAAAAATTCCAATCAGTGATGCATAGCAGTGCTATATTACATCATACTGAAATATTTCAAGTCATGTTATACGAATGAAGTCATAATTTCTGAGAAAAATTATGATATACATGGTATGTAATGATATTACAAGCCAACAGAACCAGAGCAAATGTTGTATGTTAGGCTTAGAAAGAAAAACACTGATGTATTTAAAATTCTGGCTCATTTGCTGATATTATAGCTTAGTTTGAGACATTTTTCCTAAAACATCATGAATTTAATTTCACCTTCTTTTCTCCCATCAGTGGAACTCAAACTCTGATTTAAGATACTCTGTGTGCTATAAAAACTACAGGACAAAACCTTTAATCCTTTTCAGCCTAGTACATTCAGATCTTTTCCTAAAAAGAACTTTCTCTTTGTCACAAGGCAGCAAAAAAGGAATGGGTGGATATGGATAATATAAAGTGTGAGGCTGTGCAGGAAATAAAGAGGCAAATTCATCTCAAAGCTGAACCTTCTTATGCAGTGTTTCCCACAGATCAAGGATCTATTTGTGGTGGTGTGGTCCGGGGGGATGGGGTGGGGGTAGGGGGTAGGGGGGTGTTAAGATTAATAGATATACATACAGCCAGGATTTAAATTGAGGCATGTTTAGCCACTCAGGGTCAAAACCACTGACCCTGTGTTTTGCTGTTGTCTTCTCTATAGGGCAAAAAACATTCTTTAGAAAATATTTTTCTATACTCATCTGTGTAAAGGAGTGAACATCCAAGTTAATTACTAATGAGCAGAGATTAAGATTAGGGCAGCAGCTCTGATGCCTGTCGGCTAAGACAGACACTAACAGTTAAGGTCTCTGCACATGTCTCAGCTTCCAGGTATGATACAGACACAGGCTGATATAACATAATGAGTTAGAGTTGTTCGGACCACTTTTGGGCTTATTTGACCACTTTGTACTGGCACGTCTTACCTTCGTCGTTCGAGCCAGGCCTCTTCCACCACGACTTTTTCTTCTGCCTCTTATTAATTTATAGGCGGCGTTAAGGGGCCTTCACATGGTAAGAAATTTGCTCTTCGCTCACCGCCAGGTAGGGCGCAGAGGCGCTGAGCGGAGGCGGCGGAGCTCAGGTATACGTCATCAACAAGTACGAGCAATTCCTTTATTGATCCCCAGGGGAAATTGTTTAATCAATGTTAAATATCAATAAAGGAATTCTGATTCTGATCAACAAGTGCGAGCAATTCACTGTTGCTAGGCAACGCAAGTACTTCCTTTCACTCCGGAAAGCTAATCGTTGTTTGTAAATTATTACACACAATGTATCTGAGTTTGTTGCAAAAGAAGGCCCTTGCAGTAGCGTAGTAGTAGTAGTAGTAGTAGTAGTAGTAGTAGTAGTAGTAGTCGCTATTCCAGGCAGACGCAGTGACTACTGCGTCTGCCTGGAATAGCGAACGTACACAAACAGCTAAGCTAACGTTAGCATTGTATTTAGCTTAACGGTAGTTCGTAAACGCTGCCTGGAGCTGTTATCTTATTGGTTGCGCTTTGAAAGGTCAGCGGCAAACGAGGTCAAAGTTCAAGTAATTTGAACTTTGATTCTTCAAGTAATTTGAACTTTGAGCACAGCGGTAAGCGGCAGATCCGAGCGGTGCGCCACGCCGAGGGTAGCGGTGCCGCTTAGTCGGGCGCCAGCGCTCTCTCCATAGGAAAACAATGGGACAGCCGGCGCAAAGCGTTTTTACCGCTGATCATGTGTAGGGGCCTTTACAATGCATACCGCCACCCAGTGCGCCAGAATTGTAACGACACGCGACATTCTCAAAGCAAACAGTCCGGAGGCGAGGTCGAGTCAAAAGCCGAAAAATGTATTTGTGGCGGCTAAAATTTATTCGTGGCGGGCCGCCACAAATAAATGAACGTGTGGGAAACACTGTTATGTTCTTACTTATGGCTTTTTCCACATGACTGAAAAACAGAAACTTTAATCAAACCAAACATAAATCCTCATATCTTCATGTATACTGTACCATTTTGCATTTTGCAGTTCAGTCCAATCAATGATATGAAACTGAATCTGAATTTGCTGCCTTCACAGTCTCTCAAGGTTATTGTCGTGTTGTAACTGAGTTGCAAGTCATAGCTTTAAAAACTCAGACTGCTGGCGCATTCAAGGATGCTCTTGGAAGACTTGCAATGAAGGAGTGCAACGTCACATCATCCTTCTCATCATGACATCCATCTGCTTATTCTTTGTGTTCTGAACTTGAAAACAATCTTTGCATCAGTGTCCAAAATGGTTTTTCTTTGTAAAATTATCCTGAAATAACAATCAAGATGACAGAAAAACACAGATATGTTCCCAGCAGGAGTCACTGCCACTCACACATCAAACAGCCTGTGTGAGATACATATTCGATGGCACATGCATGTTGTGGTCCCTCATCAGTCCCCTGTCATTTGTCCCTGGAGCGCTGATTAATGCCAGTTTTCATCACATTGTCCGTTCTCTCCCTGCTGTCCTCACTTTGGCATTCGGAGCATGTGTTTCACATGAGTCTGCAGTGAGCTCCACCACTCAGAGTCACGGTGCAGGCGATTCTGGTCCAGCTGTCTAGTTCTGTTTGTCTGTGGTGACCACTGACTGGTAATCCCAACAAGTCGATTATCGACTGGAGACAATGAAATATAAAACCTGCAGTAGAACCATATGTGGACACAATAGCACATTTTAACATGACAGCAAATAAGGAAGTCAGATGTAATCTCTCAATTGTTTTTCAGTGAACTGTTTATTCTTATAAAATAAAAAGATGCCTTCATGAGCTCCCAGAGACCAATGTGACATCTTTCAATAGCTTGTTTTGTTTGACCAACAGATTAAAACCCAGTGATATTTAATATAATACAGTTTGTCGTGGAGCTGAGAAAAACTGAAAATCCTCAAAATTGAGAAGCTGAAACCGCCAAATAATTAATCGCTTATTAAATATAAAGTCATATACAGGCCTCAGATGCCTGACAAAAATCAGATATCACTCAGTTTGTGTCTTCCACCTCTGATGGGACCGAAGATGCTCCCTAACCTCAGCTCCAGAAAGTAAAGTCTTTATATATTTTCTGTTCATCTGAAGATGGCAAACTTGGAAAGTGAGGTGATTTGGATATAGTGTCATGCTCTGTGATGGCAAAAAGTCTCAGGGGAGAATCAGTATGAGACAAAATTGTGAAATTTGTGCATTAAAATAAGGGAAGTTTGGTTGGTATTATTGAAGAATCTGAACTGATGATATACACTAAATGGCCAGAAGTATGTGAACGCCCTTGTCCACTCACTTTTGTGTATTGGCTCTTGAGTTCCAACGAATGGAAATAATAATACGATAGCATACAGTGATATTTTTGTCCTTTTGTTCTTTCAACTTTGTGTCAGCAGTTTGTCCCTTTCCTCTTTCAACATGACAGCATCCCCATGCACAAAGCCAGCTCCATAAAAAATGGTTTTCCCAGTTTGATGTGGAAGAATTTGACTGGCCTGCATTGAGCTGCGAGCCAGACCTGATCACCCAGCATCACTGTAGATCCTGTTTGCTCCAAATGGGAGCAAATCCCTGCATCTGAAACCAGAAGAGTGGAGGCTGTAATAGGCGTAATGTTTGCATGTCCACATACTTTTGGCCATGTAGTGTAGAAGACAGAAATTTTCCACAGGAAGGAAAGGTATTTATGGCAAAATTAGAAGACCTTCAGATGTGTGTATATGCTTTTTTGTTGCAGTGACATAAAATTAGTTGACAAGGTGAGAAAGTCACCTTTAATCTGAAATCATCTTTAATCTCGTCCTCTTTGTATGACGCCTCTCTCTCGAGTGCCTCAGGTCTCCTCTTGGGCCACTTTTGGCTTTACGCGTTACAGATGTTGCCTTCGCAGCTTACATGTTTTATGATCTTGCCCCTTTTTTCCTCCTTTCTAAATTCAGGCTGCTCCGTCTCCAAAAGAAACTGCAAAGACAAATCATGATGTGCTTTCTTTTCATCTGTCAAAAGCTGCACTGAACGCTCGGCTAATGAGATGCTTGAAGGACACTGGAGATTTTTTTTTTTTTTGCAATATTACAATATAACTACTTACTGTACTAGCAGTACTAATGCTGGATACACACAAGAGTGGATGAATATGGATGAATAAGAATGGAGGATTGAAATTCCCTTAATGTAAATAAAAAGAAAAAGATAAAAAGAGGCGTAGTGGAATCAAACCTAAGAGCATTCATGATGCTCAGATGATCTTTAATATGCTTCCCTCCATCCATCTCAGACAAAGTGTTCCTGAGCCCAAGCAGTACTATACTTTATACAGTCATGTGTTCACAAAGTGGTGAACCTCACTTGTGAGTGACTGAACCTTTCCAGGATGCTCCTTTCATTCCCAATCATTAAATTATCACCTGTTAGCAATCAACCTGTTTACCTGTTGAATGATCCAAACAGGTGTTTTTGGAGCTTTCCACATCTTTCCCAGTCTTTAGCTGCTCCTGTCCCAACGTGTTTGAAGCATGTTGCTGCATTAAATTCAGAATGAACAGATATTTACAAAAATCAATGATGAGGTCAAACATTCAATATATTACTTTTGAAATGTTTTAAATTGTTAGAAAGAACAAATTGTTCCACACTTCAGTTCAGGGCTCTAGTGGTAACAGTTCCTACCTTTGATATGACAACTGACTGACGTGAGGATGAAAACAATCTTTCAGATTGAATATAAACAGGATGGAAGCACAACAGCTGGGACTCTCCTGCAAAAGGTAAAAATCCTCAAATGTCTTCAAAACAAACCCCGCGTAATTGTTCAAAGGCCTACACAGATCCTTGATTTCAGTAATCCTTGCATCACATCTCTCAGTTTTTATGCAATATTAATCTGAAAAATAATGAGTAATTATAGATTTCAAGATATAGTTTTATAGTGCTTTTATCTGAAGAGCTTTGTAATTTTGCTTCTCATTCACACACACACACACACACACACACACACACACACACACACACACACACACACTGATGGGTGTGTGTCATGCAAGTTGGGGAGTAATTTGGGGTTCAGTATTCAGTGCCAAAGGACACCTCCTGTGGGCAGAGGAGCCGGGGACTGACCCGCCAACCCTGTGATCAGCAGATGACCCCCTCTCTCTGCTGACTCATGCGCCCGACTGAGTCCAATATGCTCGCAGCCCCCTCTCACTGGCTCATTAGATACTTCTTCAGTGCATGGACCTTTAACTTTCAAATGGAAAACTGACTTGCTTTTCTTCAAAGACCAGTAAAGAAATCATTTCAGTCAGGAGAGACTTCCATAATTCAGTTTATTTGACAAAGTGCACAGCAGGAAAGCTGATGACAGTCTTTCTTGTCTTGATTAGACCCCATCCTAATGTTGTTATTCTAAGGTGGTAGTGGTGCCATTAGCTGAACAGGAATACCTCCCAGTGGAGTCTAGACACTGGAGGTGACGTGATGCTGAGCTGGACTTCTGATGAGCTCAGGGGAATCAGTCAGGGCAGTGAGTAGGAAGCGGGTTTGTCCACTCTGAACCTAACTAGGGAGGCTAAATGTCTCTATTTTCATAAGATGATTGCATGTAAAAATATTCACCTGCAACATAATTGAATAAATGTCCCTCTGAGATGCAGCACAGTATAAGTTGAGTAAATATATCTCCCACCTCCACATGCCGAATATTCAGTCTTGATTGAGAATGGATTTTCAAGCATCTTCCTCCTCCCTCCTCCCTTCATGGCTTCTTTCCCTGTGGCAGGAAAACATTTGAGCCAACACGGATAAATACAGTATGGCACATTGGCAGTTTCCTTTATGAGGCCACGAATAGTTGGCTTGTAGTATCGTGTTTGCTGCTGCGATGTAGGCCACACCACGAGCAGCTATCATCTGATTCATAATGGCTGCCTGCCTGCCGCGGTCGTCCGCTAAACGGCGTCAGGAATTTTTCACTCGACTGACGTCTGTTATTAATCCAGCTTTTGTGTGAACGTGTACATTTCAAGACATTTCGGAACACATGTTTTAATCCATCTGTCCAAATACCTCAAAGTCTGGTGACTGTATTCCTCCCCCGATATTCAGTTACAAAGTGAAAGTTAAAATAGCTGCCACGTTTTCCTCATGGCGCCAGGCTGCAGCTGTTTTTTCGCCGGTGCCTGCGAAGTCTTTGCCACCAAAATAATCTGGGTTGGAGGCAGAGGGACAGTATGTGGAGTCATCACAGAGCTTTACTAAATATGGACAGGGCTGTCACAGGTTCACACCAGCACCTGCTCATGCCAGCAGCAGCAGCAGCAGCAGCGGCCGCCCCTGCAGCGGGATGAGAAGTTCAGCTAACCGTATTAGCACACGGGCTCCACACGAAAACAAGGTGCAGAAAGAGAAATGATGCACGAGAAGAGATCAGGTGAAATTCTCAAGTATGTCAAAGACACAATTGAAGTGGACAACAGAACACAGAGGGGACGAAGTCAAAAGTTGAACAACCAAACTCCTATTTTGAAGTTTACTGTTTTAAGAGAGAGTCTAAAGGTCAGAGAGAGACAGCAAAAAGAGCAGGATTGCATTATAAAGCTGACTGAAAGAAATAGCAGCAGCGGAGTCACATCAGGACAGCAGAGAAACTTCCCATCTCCTGCCTGTAACCCAAAATCTCATTTCTTAAACAGTCACTTTCAGGCTGCCCTTTCCCACCTGAGCCACGAAGCCCTCCCTCATGCCTTCCTCCTTTGCTGGCTTTAATGTGCTCTAATTTGTTCCTGTCTTGAAGTAAAAATATCCTTTCCACCTCTTCTGCTCAGCTCTTTATTTCCTTAGCCAGCACTTTTCTGCTGTTCTCAAGGGTCAGAGAAGTATTCTGTTTCACTTATTGTCAGGACGCAACAGTGGTGACTCTGACTCACAGCCTGCTTAACAATTGATTGGATGTAAAGGGAGTGGTACAGAGTGTACCATTACGCCTTTGTACACTGGATATTCATTCAAAATTAAGCTTCTGTTCCTGCTGGATAAGTCCAGTTGCCTAAAGCTGTATTACCTGATATTTTTTCCTGTCAGACAGTCTGGATGGACCTACTCATAGCTGTGCAAGATAGAGGCTAAACAGAAATGCCTAACACTGAAACTGTGTCTATGGTGGGAAGTTGGGATGTTGGTTTAAATATTTCATATCGATATTCATCTTGTCTGCTGTTATAATCAGACCAAAACAGAAGTGACACGTCAAAACCAAAGAAATGGTGCCGGTGAAGGAGGGCCATCTTTCAGTCAGTCACCTCCGAAGCCAAACCTGCTGCCTGTATACTTTGAGATATATATGTTAGATGGTGTTGCATCTAAACTTTATGTGTCTTGACTTTCAATGTAGACTGAAAATGTGATGGACAGCGTGTTGTTGATTGTTAATTTGAGCTTCTTCTTGAAGCTTGTCTTGGCCTTGCATGGAGTGGACCACTCTGTTCTCCAATTTAGGATTTCCTTTCCAGGGATTGCATGTTGAGGTTGACTTGCTGTTTCACCTGAGTGAAGCTGAAGGACACCAACTAACAGTTGCACCACTGACAAAGGCCATGAGTTTATCATGTTTTGCTTCATCATGTCAAAGATCTAAGTGGAGACCATAACAGTTTCAGCTCATGGATTTTTTCCTATGTATTCCTGACAGAACGCATCCCCCTAATTTTGTATTTTAAAAGGTCTTTAAATGCTTCACTGATTTGGTAATTTCAAATAAATTGATTCTTTGGAGTTTAATAACTTCTCTTTGGTTTTGTTCAAGCAGCCTGTCCACTAAACTTGTAACTTATTGGAAACTTGGAGCATTAAATCCAAAGCATTAGAGGGGCTTAATTTTTTTTTTTTTTAATGGTAGATTTTATACCACATGGCATATTTTTATACAATATAATTGATGGAAGACATGTTTAAGGTTTTTAAGGGATTCCTGTTTCAACAAATAGGAGAAATAATTGCTCTGCTTGGATTGAACAACCTGGAGAAAAGTCTGATATTCCATATAGTTCTTTTTGTTAGCAAATCCCATGAAAAGATCAAAACCAACAATGAATGTATCCTACTGGCAGGAGGAATTATGTGTTCATCCAAACTGGATAATTCCTCTGTGCCACAGAGCTACATTGTTGTCCAAAAACTATTAAAAACACATCAGTGAGCCGCACTGTAGCACTGGCTGACATGTTCCTTCATTACCATGAACACACACTGTAGTTTATTTTGGCTCAGTCACACACACGCCATCCTGCTGCACCAAATACTCACTAGAGCACCAAACGTGGATAATCCACCGCTGAAAATAGCACTATTTCTTCCTGTTCAACATTTGCTAATAACTACTCTGACCAGCTGTTTCAGGAAGTGACTGAGCCTCGAAAAAGAAAATATATATTCATTTTAAAGATTTAGATCTTCAGCAGGAACCAATGGGCGCGAAGCTGAGAGCCACAGACAGGGTCAGACGGTGCTGAGAGACGGATGAACACATGAATCTTTTCATGGATTTTTGTTGATAATGACATAAATGACATCATAAGCCTCAGCAAAAACCATTCAGCAACCAGTCATAACACAATGTTGGTTTTGTTTTTTTTTAATGTTCACTTGTCCTTTAAATCTTCTAAAAGTGCAGAATGTTAGATTGACTTTTGTGCTGTTTATAGTCCATTTATTCCTGCATGCTATAAGAAATGAATAAGTCATAGAAATGATGGGAAAAAAATGTTGAGAGAATTAACATAAAGCTCTGATTTAGAGGTTTGTCACAGTGGAAAGTATGTTTTAGATTTGGGGAAGTACATAAAGTACACAAGTCTATAAACCCTGAACAGTTCCTCAAGAATCTTTACTGGTTCTCTTGGGGTCTGAAGCCTGAAGAAGCCCTACAGGTTCCCGCAAGCTCTTGTACTTTCTTGTCAAGTATCTTAAAGTAATGTCATGTCGTCTTTGTTGGCTGATTCGCCCTGCAGACTGGATGCTGTGTTCACTTGACAGTTGATGACTGCAAATTGCTCTGAGGGGTATTGATTAGCGACAATGACCTTAAAGGTGATTTGACTGGTGCAGACACTTGATTTCCTCTATAAGCCTTTTGGGTCTGGTACACAGGAGGGCCACGTGTCAATCATTTCCAGCCCTGGTGTAAAGATTTATCTGGAATGCTGAGGGTTGTGCACGCTCCCACTCGCACACACTGACACATCCACAGGTAAATGCATGTACATGTACAGGTCAGTCAAATGTTTTGAAAAGCTTTAGAACCATTTATTTACAGTTAAAGTGGTAAAACTGATGAGACCTGATTCTCTCAGGTGTATGTTGATTTTGTCATGCTGAGCATTTTGGTGTGACCAGATGTTAGCATTTAGCTCAAAGCACTGTTGTGTCTAAGGACAGCCTCACAGAGCTGCTAGCATGGTTGTCAGCCTTGACAGGTAGCCAGAAGTCTACCTCAGGGTTCACCAGGGGCTCCTATGACAGCAACAGAGCCAGTGGTACACCAATGTAAGAGTTCAGAGAATTGAAATAGTTTCTCAAGGTAAAGCTGCTGTTCTAATGTAGGAATTCTGACACTGGTTGAGCAAAAGCATCAGTGACTTCTGAAGAAACTCAAGAATAAACAGTAATGCAAATATAAATGGAAATAACTTGTATTTGCACCTCTAGCGGTGGAATCTAAAGGTGAAGACCTCTCAGCTGTGCTGCAGCATGAACAGAAGCTCACCCCAAATAATTTTCTTTGGGACATGTGTGAATCACAATTAACTCTTGATAAAAGAAGTGGTGGGCCTCTCCACGTTCTTCAAGACACCCAGAGGGTTTTCACCCTTTGACCCACGCCAACACCATCTCTGGCATGTTGATGCAGGAATGCCAATGCTTTCAGGAGTAGCTAATATTTGCACCTGCAGTCAATGGTTGTACAAAAGAGGAAACAGTGATATTCTCCTCCACAGACATTTTCTCTCATAAAGGTGCAGATGTTGGTTGATTGGTTTGTTAAAAAAACTGGTCCAGAGCAAGATGTGGTTCCTAATATATGCACAGAAACACCTGATGTAGTCTCCAGTCCACTTTGTGTTTAAAGTCGCTTCATTTCTTCTCATTTGTAATTGCTCCTGTTCTGTTTGCCTTCTTTCAATGCCTGGCCCCCTTTGAGAGTCTGTGAAGTTCATATTTCATCACGCCCCTCGGGATCAGGACCAATCGACTGGACTCAGACTCACACACACCCTCCCAGTCCTCCCAAATCCATAGTGGCATAACGGCCTGTGACAGTACAGATATTACTGGACCAGCGCAGCGGTCATGCCTCATCCTCGTCATAATTGCAGCTGTCAGATCTGTTTCGCGATGTGTCTTCTGCCAAATAATTACCCTGGCGCTGTGCTCACTGGGGGGAGAGAAAGTACACGGCAGACTACTTCTTGGCTCTTGCTTCTCAGCGAAGTCATTCAACACAGAACAGTTTGTTGGCTGGCTTCCCTCCGTAAAGACTTTTGGACCCTGTACGTGGGACTTAAAAGGCTGGCAGGGAGACAGCTGAGTGCAACGTCGGGATTGACGCAGCAGAAGTCCTACTTTTCATTGTGAGCTGCACCTTGTCTTAGCCAGGAGGGGGGGATAAAGCCAGTGCTCCGTGCCTTTTATGGCATCACACACTAATAAATCCATACATCTTTCATAGCTTTTTCTGACAGCTACATACCAGTGCATATGGCATACAGTATATTACATTTGTAGCAAAAATGAGGGAGCAGATGTAGGAACATTGAAACACAAGACTGTGTATTCAGTGCTAAATCATGTGTTTTATTGCCTACATGCTTTTACTTGTACGTTCCAAGAGAAATTATTCAGAAAAATCAAGATAAGCCTTCCAGGCATGATGGGTTTCAGCAGACTTTGTTCACTCACACAAGTTATCATGCTTGATTAAATATGGTTTTAATAGGAAAGGTGTAGAATTGCACATACAATTCTAAATTGTAAAAAAAAATCTGTAGGTTAGGTCTTTGCCTTGTTTTATTTACACATGCAAATGATGCCAACTGAGAAAAGAAATAAGGAGTCCAACTTATCTCATTGATTCAAAGAGGCCACAGGAGGAGGAAAAAAAAACTTTCCAAAAGACAAAACAGACACAGATTTGTGCTGAGAAACACCAAGACATGAAAAAAAGAAAGAAACAAATTAGGAAAATGAAAAACTGAAAGAAAGGGCTGATGCAGAGTGAACAAGAGAGGGATGAAGATCATACCTCAATAACGTTGTTACCGGAGAGTGTCAGGTGAATCGGTTGCTTTTGAAATGAGGTAAGACAAGAGGAGATGAGGAGATTACAGTATATCACACCAGATGAACTTTATTGATCCCTGAGGTCGTTACAGCAGCAAGGCACAGAGGTGGAGCTCTGGAGAGCAAAGTCAATAACGTGATAAGAGAAAAAATAACATTAAAGATGATATCTCCATCATTTCTCTAGGATGTTGTTCAGGTTTTGACACACTTCCAGGCATCAGGTGAACAATATCTCTGTTAATACAAGGTCTAGTAAAAGGATTAGCATTGATGTATGCAGACGTTTCTTAAGTAATAAAACATTGTGTTTTTAAAGGATTTTTTAAGCCTTAAGAATCTGAGTCATAAAACTGAACCGTGTCCTGACACTGATTTGGTTACATTTTCTCTAAAAGCACGACAGTAAAATTACTTTGCACATTCCAGTCCTATTTTTAGAAAGTGCATTATCTTGCTCCATTTATCAGATTTTTGTCCTCTTGAATTATTTTGCCGTTTGGTTGGACGGTTGGCGTCTGCGGCGAGCTGGTCTGCTGTTTTGATCTGTGAAGTCAGGAACAGCCTGAGTCCTCGAAGCGGTCTCTTGATGGAGTCACTGAATGTGACAACTGATGCAGATGCTCCTGCCGTCAAAGCATGAATTAAAGATTGGATCATTTTAGTTGTGATCATTAAATTTCTATGAGGGATCCCAACCTGATGGCGGCCCCCACTGGCAGCCTCCTGCATGTGTTCGATTTTGAAGTCAGGATGTCCGGAGAGGAGGTTGAACCATTGTGTCGGAGACACTTTTCCATTTTTACGTACAACTAAATTTGCCTAAGTGACCGAATTGAAATATGACTTTCAAGTAGACAGATGGGGTGAATCTACTGGCTTTCTGTCAGCATGGATAGATGTTCTCACATGTTTTCGGCTTCATTTTTGCATGTTCAAGTCAAAAATACTTCAAGCCCAAAGACTCTTTGATGACAAAACAATCATGCTCAAGGTCCACTTACTTGCTTTTTGTCGACCTTTCAACCAAAGCACACATTCTCGGTCAGCAGATGAACTCAAACTTACAGGTGTCGTACAGGAGCTCAGAATCATGGAAAGTGTGAAACTCTTCATTTCTTCATCTAATTCAACCTGATGATGAAGACTGTGCAGTATAGCTGAAAGCTCCGGAGCATGTAAGTGGATCATGAGCCCAAATCGTTCTGTCAGCTGTTGCTTCCAAGGTCAAGAATGAGCTGTCAACTAATCATTTTATGTATTTTATGAAAGAATCTCCAGTGTGAGGCTTTGCAGCTTTCCTCTGATGAGCTGAATCTGTTTGGCTTTTTAATAGTTTTTCAGATGAAATAAGCAAAAGGAGCTCAGCACTTTAGGCTCTGGCATGTTTGATGGCCATCCATCCTTTTTTGACATTTTGTAGACTAAATAATTCATGGACTTGTCCAGAAATAATAATTGATAACCCAAATCTGTAGTTATAGCCCTGATTCAGTGCCGATGTGATGTGTGTGCACTTTTATTGTATTAAGCAGGTCCGTGTCCTCCCTAAGTGACAAAAACAAAAGTGTTTGTGTGTTTTTGGGTTTGAATATCCCTGCCAGCAAAATAGTGGAAATGTTCGGTTGTGATAACTTGGATTATCAATCACCCTGGGGGCAAAGCCGCATCTCACAAACACACACACACATATATAAACACTCATACATACACACATATACACACACAAAGCAGTGCCCGCCAGCACTCCTGTTAACACCAGTACACAGCTTGGTGCTTGTAACATCATGTCTTGCACAAACTGCAGAAGTATCTTGTCTGCGATGGCAGGGGGTGTTTGGAGAGCCTGTGAACGTGGAGGTATGAGTGTTTGTTTGTGAGAAACGCAGGCAGGGGGTGTGTATGGGATTCTGCAATGTGCTCTGACTCTCCAAAAAGTAGACAAAACCTCCCCTAAAGGAAGATCCTGCCAGGGTCTTAGCTGCTGAGCACAAAACCCATTTATATAGCAGGGAGAAGGGAGATTGGATTATACACAAAACACACACACACACACACACGCAAAACATGGACACACACACACACACCCACACACACACACACACACACACACCCACCCACACACACACACACACACACACACACACACACACACACACACACACACACACACACACACACACACACACACACACACACACACACACACACATCAATACAGCACAGTTTGGCTCATTTGGCTTCTTCAACAGTAGCTGTGCTCCACTTATCCTAATCAAGACACTAATAGCACACAGACAGGAGGAACACCAGGCTGTGTGAGTGTGTTTGTGGGGTTTTTGGCAAAATTGACTTCTGTGAATAGTTAAGCCCTCACAGCCGGCAACCACACACACACACCCCCTTAGTGCAGGCTGTTTTGTGGTTTGAAAAGTGAAATGTATGGTAATGTGGTAATGCTGAGCATATGTAGTTAATCCTCTTAGTGGTTTCCTGTGAAGGCTCGCGCCCTCTTTCTCTCTCTCCCTGTTTGTATGTCTCTCTTTCTCGCCCAAATAACTAGAACAGCTCGGGCTCGCCATTAATCAGTGTAGTAAGGGAATTGGGTTTATAGGGAAATATGTCTGTCCACCATTGTCCACATTAAAGGCATTCTCTTCTAGCGAGCTAAACACACATATAGTTAGGGCTGAAGACAGGAGCTGTTTTCATATCAGAACAAGCATAAACAATAACCATAAACAAGATCCAGCACAAAGGTCAAAGTTAATTAGTACAGTAAAGGTCCAGTCAGATCAACATTCAGGGCAGCAAATTTTTCTGGCAATTTCAAAGGAACTCAGCCGATTATCTTCATTCTGCTGAAATCTTTTGCATCAAGTTCAAATTTGGTGAATTTTGACACAAAAAAATAGCAAAATTGCTCCTCTTAATGGTGGACCACAGGCCAAAAGCAAACACCATTGTCTTGTCAAATCCCAAGTTCCCTTAATTAACTGACTTCCTGTGCAAAGCGTCAGTCTGCCTGCCCAACGTGTTTGAAATGTGTTGCTGGCATCATATTCAGAATAAGCATATATTTACAAATGAAGCTGATGAGGTAAAACAGCAAGGATATTGTCTCTGTACTGTTTTCAATTGAGTGCATATCAAGATGCCACAAGTGACACAGTAACACAATGTGAAGCTGATTGGATGAAGCTGACACCACATTGTCTATGTGTGTGGGACTGTCATTTCTAATATCCTGTATTCTTGATATGCCACTGTATTATATGTACATTGTACAGATGTTCCTGATATTATGTCCATATGGACAGACAGAGTGACAGCCAATAGATGAAGATGTACAGTAAAAGGAGACATCAAAGAATGAGAGCCGGTGAGAGTGTACTTGATATCTGAGTGCTTTGTACTTTCATCTCGGCGTGAGTTTACTGACCCACAAGGAGTGTTGGATAGCGTGTGAGCGTGTGTGTGTTTGTGTGTGTTTATGTTCCCGCAACTCCACAGCCAGTGCATTTACAGTGTGTGTTTGCCACCCTCATCTTATCTCTGCTCTAATTGCCTTCTCCTGCTCCACACACACTTGCACACTCATACCAAATGGCATATGTTGTTTTTGTTGTGTAGCTCAGAGGGTAGAGCCTGGTGTCTAACTAGATGACGGCACTAACGCACACGCACACAGAGCTGCTCCTCGTCTCATTCACACACCAGTACGCCTTGCTTCCTGTGTCAGGTTCCCTTTGGCCGCTAAAGCTGTCAGGGAGCTGCCCCTCTGGTAATCCATACATCCTCGTCTTTGTGTGTGTGTGTGTGTGTGTGTGTGTGTGTGTGTGTGTGTGTGTGTGTGTGTGTGTGTGATGAGTGGCCGGTCCGTCTAGTCGCTTTACACCCATAAAGAGTGATGTGCAAACTTCCTGCGCTTCTTTTACGAGCTTTAGATTTCATTTTTATCATCTGCTGCTTCTTAAACTGGCTGCATCATATTTCTGGGAGCAGATGTACGTACGTAGCTGCTGTGGAAGTTTTTTTTTTTTTTTTATTGCACACTGCTCACTGAACTACTGCTGCACGTTATCACCCTGAAAAGAAAGTTTTGCAATGTTTACATAGGCCAGGAGGTACCAGGAGTGGACTGGTGTCTACTTAGCTGAGAGAGAAGATTTTGTCCAAACAAAGCATTGCATTACAGCAACACATTACATGCACTGTTTGAGCCTGGTGAGTCCACTGCACACACTGCTTGTGGTGAGTAAAGCAGGGATGATGGGGCATGTGCATCCTCAGGTCAAATTTCTATTAATTTTCTGTCAGGGTGATGTCAGAGTACACCTAGAGGACTCTGACATCATAATTAGGGTGAGACCAGAATAGAAACCAGAGTGATAATTTCACACAAGGTGGCACAGTGAGACTATTTAACATGTTTTTGTCTGCTTTTTGGAGGCATGTGATAGTGTTTCAGATGGCACAGGAGAATATGTTTATGAGACAGACAGAGTGAAAAGAGAGAAGCTGCGAAAATTCAGTAATGTCACATGCACAGTAACCATTCAGCTAATGGAGTCTGAGAATGTGCTTAATGTCTGAAAGGCTTCCAAAGCTCTACACGATCTGGAGTGTACTCTTTAAATTGACACCAAGCATACATTTTTTGCAAATAAAGACCACTACCAGCGTTCAAAAATTCTCCAGCACACAGGAAGCAATGTGTTGAGTCCAGCTCTGTGTGGCGACAGCAAGCGGCAGCCAGCACAGCTAAATGTTAAGACCAATGAGGAAGCACCGTCCCTCTAAAGATAATAACCTTTATTTATATGGCATTTTATTCATAAGGCACCTTTGAAAAAGTTACAAGGTGCTTTACAATAAAAAATGACTGTAGTCAAATTTATGTGGTGTCATGTCTTGTTTATCTCCAACATCTTGAAACATTTGTGTGAAAGCCAAAAAGCCCTCACAGATAGATCAGCTGAGCTATCCTATGTGACTGATTCCATATCTAAAAGGTGCAAACATGAGCAGTAGTTTTATATTTCACAATTATGTTTGATGCTGAAGGCTGATGCAAGAAACTCAACATCAAACTTTGCAACCTTAGAGTTTACATGACGCCCTCTCCCTCACAATGAGAGAAGACCAATGACACACAAAGCTAATGACACTGGCTTAATGGTTAACGGCAAAAAGCCGCTGATTTAGCTTCAAGCAGCCTGTGTTTAAAGTTAAACCTTGGCTGGGAATGTGCAACATGACTCTGGTCAGCAGCCAGTATGAAAGTAAGCTTAAGTGCCAGTCAGTAATCCTGCCAACAGGACATCCTCTGACCTTTCCCCTTTCCCTCTGTCTGATGAGTCTGAAGTTACAGCAGCCGTTTCATGAAACATTATCCGTCGTATTTCTCCGAAGGGGATTGCAGTTGTGTTGCGATGCGGGGCTCCGTCTCTGCTCACAGCTGCCCCAAATTTAAATTTGGTTACAGATTCATAAGATCCCCGCAAGAAATCAGAGGCGTCAAAATGGGTCAGAAATCGCTCATCGTTAATTTTTAACTCAAGTTGCATTTTCGACATTCCTCCGAGGTGGAAAACAGTGATTTAGACTCTTGCACAGCCTCAGATCTCTGGTTACACTGTAGCTGGGAGAAGGAGGGCCGCTATCTGTGTCACCTAGCATGACTTTCACTGTGCCATGAGTGGAGAGCTGATGCATTATTGAAAACCATGCTTGTGTGCACATGGATGTGAGGGAAGAGTCAGACCTTCAGGTGAATCCCTGCAGTACGAGCGACCTCTAATGCATCGTGTTTAGGGATGTACAGTAGATAAAAGAATGAAAGAGTGACTTCAAAGGCTTGCTCACAAAGCTATCTACATACATGAATTATTGACTTTTTGTTTTGTTAGCCTAAAAGATGTTGTTCTTTTCTCAGATGGGTAGATTACTTGCTTGCCAAGACATTTGGTGTTTGGAGGTGAAACATGTGAGCTGGTGGGACGGTGACGTGTCTGTGCTGTGAGAGCTGGACGAACACTGTGGGCTAGCAGGAGCAAGACAACAGGAGCAAACGAGATAGATTTGCCAAACAGATTTGGAATTAAGCAACGTGGCTTCAACATGAAATCTTTCTGATCGAATGCAAATGAGCTTTGTCAGATGTGAGGAACCTGTAAACTGGATAATGAATGACTCAGCCCCTCCAAAAGTCACACAATCAAAAGAAACAAGCTTCTCAGATTGAACGCCGGCAGCATGCATTATGTATCAGCGCAGGCCTGCGAGAGGAAATACAGTATGTAATTTACTTTCTGTGCTTTCTGTTCACCTGCATCTCTTGTCACTGTGATTTTCGTCTCCTTTCATTTGGGCTCCTCACCCTGAATCCCCGTGAGGTTTCCTCGACTCACAGAAAAGACTCTTGCATTTTTATCCTTCCAATGTTGAGCTTTCTAAATCAAACAAACTCTGAAGTGCAGCACAAACTGTCTGAGCGGTCGTAAAACTTTTTGCTGGACTTGTGGCATGGATTTTTCATTGGAACTAATGGACGCTGAACAGAGGAGGTGAATTATTGAGCGAAACGCTTCTGTTTGTGTGCTCGTCGTCACAGAGCTGCGCAGGAAAAATGCCTTGCCGTTATATCACACCTGTCCTTGTCATAAAACCTCTCCTGTCAGCCGTTATACTATCTTTCTGACGTTATTTATGGTTTGATGTAAAATGACATCCCTCCATGGCTGGTTTCTTAACGTATTTTTTTCTGCTTGGTTTCTTGAAGTTGAACGATATTAACCACCGAGCTGTGACTCTGCATTTCTATTCTTGACCCTCCTAAATGGGTCAGCGACTGTTACTGCAGTCTGGAATAACTCAGGCAGAATGGCCCAAAGTTATTTTCGTGTGGTTCCTTCTGCAGCACGCCACCGTCTAAAAATTGTTTGATAGAATCATCTCTTCAAACACTCCACTGATGCATTCTTCAAACCTATATGTTAAGCAATGTCTCACAAAATAACATTTTCTTTCTCTCATCATCGCCCTCTCTGTGGCTTCAGTGCTAATCTCTCTCCTTGTGGTGGACCCTGACTCTTTCGGGCCATCTGTTTGATGATCCATAACCCATTACATGCTCGGTGCTGATATTTGGCCGCTGGAGCGATAGCCGCTATGGCAGGGTGAGAGCAGACAGCTGGATTTATGGGTGCTGGGAGGCCAATGATCAGCCAGTCATTTGTCATGTCTTACCAGCAGGTCCTCTAATTGGACCAGAGGCATGGGGGAGAAAGTCGAATCAATGAGCTAAGTCACAACTTTTAAACTCAGCCTATCCCCCAGATGAATACGTGTTGCTATTAGCATAACAATGCTCACCCTGTGGCAGTGCACACAGTCTCCTGCTTTGCATACACATTCCTCAGCTGCTAACTAGCTTGTATTGGTGGTCAGATGATGGATGACACACAGGACAGGCATGGAAATTCATGATTACATCATTGAGGAGCCAGAGTCATCTCTGTACTTTTTGTGACTGCTTTGAATATTTTCCAAAGCTTCTGATTAAATCAGGCGTTTTGGCAGAGGCTGTGACAGTTATAGGTGTCCTTCAGCTGGGCGGCAGTATAACTTTGCTTGTTTCACAGCTTGCCTCGCAAGAAATTAGCATATAATCGCACGGCCGGCATTGAAGGAAGTTGTGAAGTAAAGCAATTAAATGGTAGCAAATGAATACATTTGAATTCATTTAGGCAGGGAGATATTCTGCAAAACAGGAGCAACACAGCTGTTGCCCTCTAAAAACGGCTCAGCACACTCCCCATGCTTGTGCTGAGGATCCACAATGATGAGGAGGCAGCTCGAGAGCGGGCAGCGCTAATGAGAAAGAGTGCACGAGATATTTCAAGTCACAACAGGGCTCAGTGTACCGAAAAAACCTAAAATAGGAAGTAGTGCAACACTTCTGTCTGTGTTGCTCAGATGAGCTGAGCTGCTCACGTCCATTTTTTGTTGTCAAGAAAACATCAAACAGCTTACTTTCCTCTGGCATCCTTTGAACTGGTGCTTCTGACATGTTTAGTAACCTATTTCATTCTTTTGGTACAACTTAAGCCAAAAATTTCTGGAGTTCTATTTTCAAATGCCCAACTCCTGTAGCTTCAAACACACATCAACCGATCTCAAGTGATGCTATTAAAAAAGCTGTTAAGTAGCTTTGATTTGCAGTTTGCAGTAAATACACCAATAAATTCACATGGCACAATATGCACATAACTTGGGACGCAACCTCAGATTCATTAAGCATTCACCATCTGTGAATGCTTAAAGGGTTAGTTTGAGATAAGATGTTAAAATTCTCCCTCTTGGTTAACTGCTGTCCTTCAACCTGCCTCATACGCTACACAGTCATACTTATTTGGTGATGTCAAGTTTTGACCTCGATCAACCAATCAAAGCTGATTGTTAGCAAGTGGCCCTTGAGTTTGGATTGTTTTGATCTTTTTCCAAGATCGAGAATGAGCTTAATGCGACCATGTATATGTGACCAAAGTGACCACAATCTGGAGCACGCTCAGGCGTAAAACAAGCGCCTCTTAACTCACTTTGAATTATTTCCGCAGGTGATTTGTAATATGTGGGAATGCAATGTGGCATTCCATGAATTAAAAAAATAAAATCCTAGTTTTAATCAATGTTTGTGTTTCAAACATGATTAGTGAGACAGACTTTTTGTCATCAGAGAAATAAGGTAACGTCAAACCAACCACTGTGAATTGTTTGCTGTCAAAGTAAATTTGCCAGCGTATAATGATATTGATTTAGGGTGAAGTCACTCTGCTCCGCCATTAGCATGTAATGCCTTATTCAAACCTGACCCAGTTACACATTGCTGAAGCACACACAGATGTGTAATACCTCAGTGTGGTCGGGTTGATCAGCTGTAAATATAAAGCTGTGTTGACAGAACCAGGTTTCCCTCAAGGAGAAGCTCAAGTGTTTTTGCGTCTCAGTCGGCAGCAGAGCTGTTTGGCCGCTGTAAGGCATCATGTCCCCAGATTGAATTTGCCTCAGTAATAGCTTTAGTTTCTATCAACTCCTGGGCCAATTTTATCCCAATTACGTTTTGCTAGCCTGGCAGGCTGCCTTTCTTCCCTTCCCCACGCCTTGAAGGGGGAGTCCAACTAGTGTAACTGACAGCTCCACAAAACTGAGCCCTGTTAATGTTTGACTCAGCCTTTTGTTCTTGATTGGATTTTAATTGAATCTGCTACTTAAACCAGTGTAGGGGCAACCGAGTCCTCCCCTCCCTTTTTATGTATCCAGGGAGAATTGACTCGGGGATGCAGGTTGTTTTTCAGCTTCACCCAGCTTGATTTTCATGCAGGAAGTCACTCTGCTCACTGAGAGCCTCGCAGTGTGACCCCACTCCCCTGATGTCGGCTGCTGAACAAAGCGATGGAGGTTAAAGCTGCACTTTTTCCATCAGTGAACTGCCCAGTTAGCTGATGAGAACGTGATGAGAACACAGGGCCCCTGGCACTCTCTCTGCTTGATGTTAACAAGTTGGCATGACATGTAATAAGAGAAGGTCACAGAATAAGTAATCAGTTGTTTTTAGTGACTAGTTTGATACCGATTAACATGTAATTCGTATTTGAAGCAAAGGCGCCAAACGTTTGCTGGTTCCAGCTTTGGATGCTTTGTCAAAACAAACAGGCCATTTAAAGACATCAATTAGGGGCTCTGGCAAAACATAATAGGCATATTTTTCACTCTTTAAAAAAACATTATGATTTAACAATAGATCTAGGAAACACTGTATTAGTTTGTTAGTTGCAGCCCAAGTTTTTAGTACATAGAGTTCATGATGTGTGCGTTTTTGTTTGGTTTTAAAATGACCCAATGCAGCTGAAACAATCAACTTAATTTTTAAACCGTTGCTGCTTTAAAATTAAGTTTGTTTATTAGAAATTAGAAATCAAGTACATGATAGACTTAAGTTTGTCAGTCGATTGGTTAAAACTCAGGACATCACTGTTGCTGGGAAAATAAACTGAGAAAGCTGGAGATGGTCAGCATGCTCCAGAACTTGAAGCTCATCAGATGCATTGCTGAAAAGATTAGGTGATTAGGCTCCTTTAAGCAGTTAGTTTGGCAAAATTGCAAAATACTTGCAAGTTCAAGCTATTTAAATGTGAGAATTTGCTTCTTTTCCCATTATCATTATAAACTGAAAATATTTAGCTTTTAATTTAATTTTAAGACATCAGCATCTAGATGGGCACTGTTTTTTGACATTCAACAGACTAAATGTTTGATTGATAATGAAGATAATCATAAGTTTCAGTCCTCTCATATTTTCAATACCCCCAAAGTCATTCATACACTCTTGCAAACATGATACATGACTCCACCTAAAAGCATCCTATTTCAAGTGAGCATCTGCTTTGAAGCGTCTTTCAGCTGTACAGTGTCCTACTGCTGGAAAAAGTTTATTTTTAATCTAATGGTTTGTGTATATTTTGGTAACCTTCTGTGTAAAATATTAACATACTGTTTAATATGACTTTAGATTCAATTTGGTGCACAACCAGTGACTTAAGCTCAGCTGGGAAAGACCCTGTTTCTGTTCACTTTTCCATCTACGTAATTCAGTTTGTCTGGGATTCGAAGCAAGAAACTACCAGCCAAGAGCCCACAGTGCAAAAACCAAACTTAGCTCTGCCCTATATAACATCCCCTACTAGGATGTACTTTGTGTGAAAGCTATGGATCTATTTTTTTCTTTATGAAATTGGAGACGTGCAGCCGTGTTGGCTGAGCTGGTTCAGTCCTAAATCAGATCTGAAGCAGATATCTTTCTCCAGGGGGGAATGAAATAAGCCCTCAACTCCTTAGACATTTAATCAACGAATCCTAGGTATGGGTCCCTGTAGGAGACAATCTCATTGGGAGGAGTGGAGGGATTGTCATGGCCACTCAGGCTGCTGTCTGCTGTATAGCTGCCCTGGCTTGGACTTGTCAGAGCAGGAGGGGGTACATCAGATAATATTGAGTCCAGGTTTCGTGGGGAAATCTTTGCTCCACTGCTCCAACCAATTCAAGAGGTCTGTGTTTACAGCAAACCTGGGGTCAACCCCATTCCCCACGAGGTCCATTCAGGATGGGGATGTGGAATTGAGTACACCCTCCCTGATCCCCCTGAGACCTTGGCTGAAATGAACTCGCCCTCTGAGCCTTGGCGCTCAGTCTGGTCAGAGCTAAATGCATCCGTATTGCTAGCTGCTGAGCTAATTTTACATAGCTCTATTAAAAAAGCTTACTGACATGAATGGCAGCCGCAGAGCCATAACAGGAAATTTATGGCTGAGGGCACAACTGCATGCACACAGACGTATTATTACCCTCAATGACCTCTCTACCCAATCTAAGTTATGATCACAATGTTTTTATTTTATTGTTGATATCACCTGACCCTCCCACCACCTAAACACAAACACACACTGTATTCAGTGCAACACACACTCATACATATGCACATACAGCAAATGTTGAATGCGAACAGGACAGTTACATTTAGGGCAAATTAGAATTTTATTTCTTGTTTGAAATCTCTTTAAGACATCTTAAAAGGCAAGTAAAAAAAACAACAACAACAACTTTAGACTCAGTAGGTTGTAAAAACTCAAGTAGGGCATCAGTGCAGTTGTGACACCTCTCTGCTGTTGATTTTATTGGTCAAATGTTCAGAAAATGAATTATTTTGTTCATCTGAAAAGTAGGAATGTCTCAGAAACATTTTATGAAATATAATTCACACTTAACTCTCAATATACAAACGGATATTTATCTCCTAACTATTGTATTTGTCGAGTAGCTAGTAGAAGCTTTTTCACTTGCTTGTGATGCTTTCTAAAATCAATCCTCCTGCTTTCACTTGAAAAGATATTTGCTAAAGTTTCATACTCAACCATTTTTCTAAAGAAAATAATTACTGAGTACCCTGGAGTTCAGCTGTTCTGGTCCAGTCAGAAGGATTTTCCATTTATAAGTTTGCTTTGAACCTCTTTCCCCTCATAGGGCAGTCTGTTAGAAAGATATCTGATAGAGAAAAGATTGTCACCACATTGGAGAGCATCGCTGACTTATAGTTAGATTGGCTGGTGGATCCAAGCTGAATTGTTTGTGGTTGGGATGTCACGCCAGCCCAGTCACAGTGACTGTACGGAAGATACTTTTGTATCTTAAATTCAGAAATGGCCAGGGGCAGGTATCTCTGGCCTTTTCTTAATGCAAACAGAGACTGAGAGGGATCGGTATGCTCGGCATGACAAACTGATCTCACCCTGTTCTGTGAATTGCTCTTTGCAGTCAGAAGACATTACCCTTCCTGTAATAGTGTTCACGGGCTGAGGGCTGCAACTCTGAGTGCCTCCCGCAGTGAATCTGGTTTAGTGTTTTAGCTCAACTGCTTTTGCTTGTATCGAATCATCCTGTATACAGCTACAAAGACAGAAAAGCAGAGTGAAGAACTCCCTTTATGTTGAATGTTTGCAGAAGAAATATGGATGTGTGTCCAGATTTAATGCAAACTGAATATACGCTGCACTTTAAAATTTGGCAAATGTGGAGTTTTTCTGCTATCTGTTTTTGTTGGTCTCACACACACGCACACACCTATGGATTAATGTGTTGTGTCTTTAAATACGGTACGTTTTGGTCTCCATTACTATGAGTGAGACATCTGTCGCAATGGAACCTGTGCTGGAAGTCCCTCTGTGGTTTCGCGTCACTCAAGTTGAAACATTTTCTTGCATCCTCAGCTTGTCTACCTGGAGGGAACCTGGGAGTGCATCTTGACCTGCATTTGCATCTTTTGTTTGACCTTCTATGCATTCAGTTTTGCTTCATGTTGCTGTAATGTATGTTAGGTTGGGGTGGAATTATCCTATTTGTGACTTGGTGCACATTGGTGACTTTTTTTCAACATCAGCTGTTGTTTGGTTTTGAGCAAAGGCCATTTGTTTCCATATTTTGCAATTGTCTCCAAGTAAACAGTCTTTTTAGAGTTCATTAAAATAACATAAGAATAATTTATGATTTTATCATAATATCATATTATGCCTAATGAATGCATAGACCTGATTCAGGCCTCCTTGTTGTTTTTATAGCATCACACTGAGGGGCAGTTAAGATTGTCTTGTGCAAACAGTACAATAGCCCATCTAGGGAAGTGCATTACAATTGTCTTAAGCTATAAATGCTGAGATGTGTAGCCTTTGGTCATGCTATGTTAGTAGACATTAAATATTTAAAGAAATGTTATCATGGAAAAAGCAGTTCACTAAGAACTTCAGTGACATGTCCAACACCACTGCAGGACTACACACACTGGTTTTCCATGATATATAGAATCATAGAAATAGAAAGAAATGTTTTTTTTTTCTAACAACTTAAGGGGAAATTTTAAGGGGAATGTTTAGAGTTGAATATGTGGATTTTCATCTTGTGTGTGAGACCTCTGTGCATCAGCTAGTTTTGTTTTGTGTGACAGAGTTAGTCCTTGTCAGTGCTGTTCATCTCAGATTGTCTGTGTCTGTGTTACATTGTGTCACAGGGGACGGATGCCTACGTTAGAAAACTGCAGCTCTCGGTTGACACCGACATTCTTGTTACTTCTGAAGGTCGTTCCTCCTCCTCCTCCTCCTCCTCCTCCCTGTGCTGGAACATAAATGTTGTGTGCTGAGATTGCCTATGACACGTTTGCCCTTACATAAAACTCATTACACATCTGGCCACAGCTGTGCAGAGATGCACACCCACAAACTCTTTTTCTAAAATTCAATTACACACATACACATAAATAGCTCAAACCACATTATGGGAACATATCAACTGACATGCCCCCTCCAGGAGTGCCATTCCCCTCAGCTGGTTACTTTCCCTAATTAAATTTTCATTCTGTGATGTTCTCTTTTCTGTCTGTGTCTTTCAACATGGCCTGCTGTATGGCTATTCCCACATTGTACTGCATGCTCACTGCATGACTTTCTTGTGTAGACTGGCAAGAGAAAACGAAGGTGAACCGTAAAACTATTTCCCTCCACCCTAATTTATAAAGCAACTTCCTGCTTCAATTGTCTTACCTCCAAAAGAGGTGGTTTAGCTCTGGATTAACTGTCTGCTGGTTTCCAACCTCCCTGATCATCTGACTGCTTGCGTTTCTTGACCCATCGGACTCTGATGTAGCAATGTCACCATAATGTCACCTGTACAAAACAAGTGGAACAGGTTGCAATGAGTTTTTTTGGCCCTGCTCGGTGGATTTCCTCACTGTCCATTATTATAATGATCTAGATGTGCTACCTGAAACGTCATGATCTAGGGTCGCATTTAACATGTTGTTTTCTCCTCATAATGTATCATAACACCTCCATGCACATTACACTGGTTAAAAGTAGATACCTTGATGTGTGTAAATTAACTCTATCAGGCATCTGTTCTTAACAAATTTTTACTCTACAGCCACTCTGTAAAACATGTAATTTTTTTAATCATTGAGTGCTAAAACATATTTTTTATTTGTTACAAAATTCATAAAACAAGTGAAACTGTATTGGAAAAAACTGGAGGTATCCCACTGGCAGTGGTCTTTTAGTCTTGAAGGCTGAAAATGAGCCTGATTGTTGTGTTGAACTAAAGTTCTGGTGTGATTTTAGCATCTTGTTTAGATGGAGTGATTTTCTATTTGTAGACAAATGAAAATGTGCACAGCCTATGCATAGCATCCATCTCAGTGTCCGCGGGCCACATTCTTGGCGGCGGTATCGGGCGTTCAGTGCTCTCTGTGCCAGCGGCATTTTGTCTTTTTTGATACTGCCACTAGTAGTTGCCAATGTTAAGAAATGTTTATATCATACTCATAGGGGCTTTAAGGTGGATGGTTTTTGCAGTGCACCAATACAAACTGTCTATCAGGCGGCCACTCTCTGTTACCAAATTGCCATTTGTACACATTAGCTTCAGGGCTTTCCCGATTAACTTTTCCTGTTCATGCAAGAATAACAAGTTGAGCCAGTACTAGGGATGTTAAGTTTGGTTAATTTTGCTCTTGATAGCCCATTAAAAGGTAACTAACCAGTTAATTTTGAGCTGAGGGGTACACTATTAGAACAGATTGGTGACAGTCTAAGCAGTGGGTGGAAACAGTGTGTATAGCCAGAAAATTAAAGATGAAAGTGTTACAACCTTAATTAATACCACTTAATGGAAGCCCTGCTCCAGTCAGCACTGATGAGGTGACAGGTATTTGTGATTTTTGAGAGCTGTTCAGCAGACGGTGGAGCTTGTCTGCCCTGACTAGTTTGACTTGTAGCTCATTCTTCTTCTCCTCAATATGTTTTTCAATGCATTTAGTCACAGAAGCTCTCGATTGCGTACATGGGCTTGAGGTAAAGAACTAGATCTTTGAATCCCTCACCCTGAACCACACTTATTTTGCAGCGTATTGGTCTCAGTCATTTGGAACACCAACTGGGTGATGGCCCTGCACACGCAAATTAACCTATAGACCAACATGCATAACCAGTCAAAAGTGTTGTCTGTGGTGAACTGTTGACATCCCTAGCCAGGACACTCGAAGGTAGATCCAGCCACAGTGTAATGTGTGCTACTGTGTACCCGTCTATCTCTTACATCCTTTTGTGTCAGGATATATGGGACTATTAGAGTTCTGGTTGTTACCTGGGGCTAAAGTTTCCTGTCCATTAAGATTTCTGCTTAGTTACTGTCTCAAATGGAGCAAAGTCTCCTCATTTGACAGTCACCCCCCACCACAAATGTCCAGTTCATGAGCACTGTTGCCTGTGGATATTTCTGTCGTGAGCAGGCTATTAATCCTCTGGCTAAATCGGATTTATGGACTGTAAGATGATGTATCTGAGCATATGCAGGTACTGGAATATTGATTTAGTTTTGGCTTTAAGCTAGCCATAAGACATTGTCAACTCTGTGTTAGGAGCTATTGACAAATAGCAGGCATGCTAAAGGGTGCAGCCAACAGGCAGAAGTGATCTCAGGCCTTTCTGCCTTTTTCGCCTTATCTCATTCTCTAGTTGGCAGTGGTGCACAAAGCTTTTAATCAAGACTGAAGCAGTTTCACTCCACCTGCATCAGATACTGTATCCGTTAGTATTTTACAGCCTTAAGTAGAGAGGATGATAAGAGTTCAAAGTGTGAAATGGTTTTCTTATGGGGGTGATCACATTTTGTAAACTGGAGCAGTAAAACCTTATACAGCTATCATGGACCTCATAGAGCCTGTAATACACACTGCTTCAATGCATGGAAACAGTTCTGATTCCTCTCAATATGGCACTAATTTATATAAATTCAAGTACTGTTCATGTTTCACGTGTCTGTTCCATATCTATAATGCACGATTACTGCATACTGTGCAGTGATAGTGATAAAGTCTGGCATCTACTTTGTGTTGTGTCAGAAGAAAATTCACTTTGATAAATCATTATTTTGTAGATCAAAATTCAGAAGAATCAAGCAACGAGTCACCTCTCATTACCTGCAAAATGAGAAACAGAAACCTTTCTCTTCTTAACACTTCCCAAAAGTAAAAGGCTGCAGCCTTTCAGCCAGGTAAAACACAGGCCATTTTTATCAGTCATATTAACATGCACAAATGGGCCTATAAGTCTACTGTCATTTGTCCTAGCTGCCAACATAAAGATGACATGTGGGTGCGCTGGGATGATAACGGAGCACAGAAGTGTTTTTTTTTTTTCTTTTTTTTTGCAGTGATGAATGAAGTCTGCCTTCAGCTGTGTTTCATGTCTGCTTTTTGTTTTGTCTTTACAGAACAACACATCATGGAGACCGCAGTTGTGTCAGGAGTGTACCTGCCACGGTGACGTGGCCATCTGCAGGCCGACCCACTGCCCCAACCCACAGTGTGACTTCAAGAAGGTCAGACTTTTGACATTTTGCAGTAGAAGTTTGGATGTTTTTTTTATTTTGGGATAGAAAATGACAGTGGGCCATTCATACCAAGGGCAACAAGAATGCAATTTTTTAAATGGATGAGGCTGGTGGTATTCTATATTTCTCCTGTTGCAAGCAAATCTCTTTTGCAAAGAGAGAGTAGTTTTGTTGTTGTAGATGTAGTAGAAGGAGTTGTTTTTTTGTTTTTTTTGTGACTGAGACATTCATGATTTTGAAAGGTATGTATCTGGTCTGCCTAGACAGGTTTAGCTAACATTAGCCCCAGGTGTCTAAAACTGTTTTACTGAGCTTAATTGTAAATGTCAGTTAGGCTAATGTTAACTTAGCTTACTTGATTTGAATTGGAAACTATACTGCATTTTTTTCTTTTATTTACTGTTTGTCAGATCATTAAGCTTGACAAGATAAGCATCCACCCCTCTGACCTGTTGTATTATGTTGAAATGAAATTGGGCCAGAAAATTATCTTGTTGCCAAGTAATGCTACATTTGTCTGGTATGGCTAACGTTAGCTAACTAATGCTATGCTTTAGCTTATGGTAAATGACAGTAAAGCAACTAAGCCAACTAGCTAACACAGTTAACCTTGCACAAAATAGGATGGGATCACATGGAAAAAGTTCACTAACATCCATGACTGTGTGTTTTATATAAAGATACACAGCCACTGTCATTGTTTGTGTAGATGTTGCAAAGGACGTTTTTTAGCGATAGAACATGCAGCATGAGAAGATGTTATTGTTTTGTCACAACACCCTACATAAGCCACTGGACGACTACCAGAATCATTTTGTAACAGTAAGTCAATAAAATGAATGGTGGTGAATATGCAGGATCCTTTTTTATATTTTAATCTCCCTTTCTCAATTTTGCCTTGAAATGCAGATCCTCTTTCAAGGGCCCATTTAATCACTCATCTTTGTGAGTCGCCCTTACAACAAGAATCAATGAAATGACAGACTATTGTGCAGCGAAGTCTGCCGATTGCACCATTTAATTTGCCACAATGACAAGTATTCGGAGACTCTTAGTTCCAGCCTACATTCTTTGCCTCAT